>NC_091479.1:7749805-8100810 GCF_036971445.1 Narcine bancroftii | reverse complement strand
TACGGACTGTGCTGTATGATTCTACAAAACTACCTCTGCCTTGCCCCAATGGTATCTGTGCTCCCAGTGGTGACTGGATGGAACTTGTTTTGGGACATTCTAAAGTGGAGGCCATGCCTTAGGGGCTTCATTTTGGCAATAGATGGTGTGGAGTCCCTAATATCATTATTGGCTGGGAAGGATGGGATAGGCGAGAGAGGCTGTAAGCCCCGACTCACCCCCCATCAATCACCTCACTGTGATCTTGCTGCAGGGAGGCACCACTTTTGATTAACGCCAGAGGAAGTCCATCTCCTCCTGATCAGATTGGCTCCTATTTCTTGAGGGGCACTCTGATGAGAACAGAACCCTTTGAGCATCAAACAAATGAGCCACACATCTATTTTAAAATTCCCACCTCCATGGTTGCACCCTCCCCATCTCCGCACCACCCCCCCAGTTCCGTGAAAACCAAAGATAATCAAGATGCTGGGAATGCTCAATGAAACAATAAAATTTTGGAATATTTAGAATCAGGCCACATTCAGATGAAGAAGTCCCACTCTTGTCTGTCTTGCTGTCCTTGTACAGTATTGTCTCTCTTCCTTCTTGACAAGGTGTTGGCCAGATGCAGCCTGGCTGACTGAATATCTCCACCGTTGTCACAGAGGGGCAGGTCCTATCCCAGTTCTCTTGTTCTCAGTCCCGTCTCCAATCCCAGCCATGGGGTGATCCCCAGGCCGAATCAATCCGCAAAGACCTGTCTGCTGTGTGGAGTCAGGAATTCCATCTGGGAAGGCAGCTATCTCTCTTTCACTCCCTGTTACCTGCCATCTTGACCAACGTATTGGTTGCCAGTCCTTGAAGCTGGCATCAAATGTGGAATGCAAATGCTGTTTTGAGGTATTTTATTGCATGAAGGAGGCATTGTGAATTTAACAGGGAGCAAACGGATTAGAACACTATTGAGAGATTCTGTTGGACTGTAGCAGTCAGTGAACGTGCACAAAAATGCTGGGGGAACTCAGCGCTGGAGAAATTCAGGTGATCAAACAGTGTCCTTTATGGAGCAAAGATAAAGATACATCACCAATGTTTCACAGCAGGTAAAGATGTATACCCAACATTTTGGGCCTAAACTCTTCAAGATAAGCAAAGAACAGGAAGGTGTCAATAAAGACAAGACTGGCCAGGCGAGGAGTCCAGACCCACAAAAGGTGTTAATTGGATATGATAAGAGGAGAGGTGAGAATTGATTTTGGGTCTGTGAAAGGAGACAGAGGGAAAAGGGAAAGAGAGTGTCTGAGACTGAGCTGGGGGAAGAAGAATTGGGGGGGAGGGTTAAGGGGAACCGGGGAACCAGAGAAGACTATGTTAATGCCAACCGGTTGGAGGGAGCCAGATGGAAGATGAGGTGTTGCTCCTCCAATTTACAGGTGGTCTCAGTCTGGCAGTGCACGAGGCCATGGACAGACAAGTCAGCAAGGAAATGGGATGGGAAACTGAAACAGGGGAAATACATGCCATTATGGTGGTCAGGGCTGTGGTGCTCAACGAAGCAATCTCCCAGTCTGGGCCCAGTCTCTCGAGGTAGATCGAGACTCCCACAGATTTACAAGTGAAACATTGCTTCACTTGGAAGGACTGTTTGGGGCCCTGAATGGTGGTGAGGGAGGAGGTGTGGGCACAAGGGGTCAGGTGCCAAGGGGGGCAATTGGTGGGGGGGGGGGGGAGGGGACAAAGGAGTCATAGAGGGAGCGGTCCCTGTGCAAGGAGGAGAGGGGAATATGTGTCTATTGATGGGATCATGTAGTAGGGGGTAGAAATGGTGGAGGAGGATGTTTGGGATGCTGAGGCTGGTGGGGGATGTGAGGCCCTCCCAATGCCTTGGTCCTAAAAACTAGCCCGTGCTCACTTGTGTGTCTGCGGAGTCTCTACTCCACCCAGTGCTCCTATTGTGGCCCTCTCGACATTGGAGAGACTGGACACAGACTGGGAGGTCGCTTCGCTTCGCACCGTCATTCCATTCGCATCAATGACAGGGATCTCCCAGTGACCAACCATTTCAATTCCGCCCCTCACTCCCACGCTGATGTGTCTGTCCAGCCCCTCATGTACTATCCCACCAAGACCACCTGTAAATTGGAGGAACAACACTTGATTTTCCATCTGGGCCCTCTCCAGCCGAACGGCATTAACATCGACTTCTCTGGTTTCTGCCAGCCCACTCTCTGTTCTCCCTCCCTTCTTTTCTCCTACTCTCTACCCCCTTCTCTCTCCATTCACAGAGCTACTCCCATCCCCAGTTTGCTGGTGTACCCTCCCTCCCTTATCCACCTATTGCCACCTGCCTGTAGGTGCTCCTCCCCCTGTCCCACCCTTTTTCCTTCAGGCGCCTGCTGACATTTTTTCACACCTTGATGATGGGCTCAAGCCCCAAATGTTAGTGATGCATCTTTATCTTTGCTACACTATTTGACCTGCTGAGTTTCTCCAGTGCTGTGTTTTTTACTCTCTCCCATGTTGATTTGCTCCATGTTGAATTAGACTGGGGAGATGCACCAGTGGAGCAAACCTATGCAGGATAGATTTGGGAAGGGGGTAGGTCTATCCAGCCATCCTTGGAATGGTGGGGTGAGGGGCGGTGCTGTCAGGGCTTCGGTGTGGGTGAAATCTTCCCGACCTCGAGAACTGCCAGTAGGACTATGTGGGATGCACGTACACTCCAGAGTTTTTCCTGGAAGCAAGAATTCTGATGAATTTGCAATGCAAGGTGACATTGTTGAGTTGTTTTCCACTGAGATAGATTAATTAGAAAGCAGACGAGGCATTTTTTTTCCCCCACTGGAGTTCGGGAAACTAAACTGTGTAGAAAAGACAAAGCATGTGTTACATTTGAGGACAAGGCATCTGTGACTTGCATATGCCATGTAATAGGTAGTTGGTAACCTTGGTAACAAACTTGAGCAGTACGGTTGGCATAGCGGTTAGAGCAATGCCTTGATAGCGCCAGAAATCGGGACTAGGGTTCAAAACCCGCGCTGTCTGTAAGGTGTTGGTATGTTCTCCCTGTGTCTGCGTGATTTTCCCCGGGGGCTCCGGTTTCCTCCCACCATTCAAAAAGTACCGGGGGTGTAGGTTCATTGGGTGGCATGGGTTCATGGGCCAAAATGGCCTGTTAATGTGCTATACGTCTAAATTTAATTTAAAACTCTCTGGCAGATCAAATCCACTCCCATCATCCAGGGTTGGTTTTCACAACTGTCTCTGTGGCCGAATGGGTTTCCTCCCACATCTGGAAGCATGCTGGTTGGTTAATTGGTCACAGTGACCTATCTGTGGGGGAGTTGATGCAAATGTGGGGGGGGGGGGGCGGGGAGAGAAATAGGATACTGGGAAATGTGTTTGGTGAATGGGATTGCTCTGTGAGCTAGCATAAAGCTGATGGGCTGAAGCAGCCACCTCCTGTGAAATATGGAAAGACCAAGGGAAGGATGACAGGAGCTCAGAGATTTTGGTGGTTTGTTGAGGGCTGCGGGAGGTCACAGAATTCAGAAGGGTGACATGCTGGCGGGATTGCAGCGAGAGAGTTAAACGAGGACCTGGCTATGTGAGGGCAGGGTGTCAGGCCAACAAGACGGACGGTGCGAGCTCAGATTGGGGCCGGCAGTGGGTGAAAGAGAGAGTGAGGAACATTCTCTGCAGGAATAGCTGCAGGGGATCCATCTGGGAAGGTTGACAGGCCTTTGTGAAAGATGGTACTGGTGATGGTGCAGCAGTGTGTGCTTTGAGCTGGGGCCTCTCAAGTGGAAACTACTTGATGGTCTGCAATGCTCAGTCAAGGCTCTGGAAGCAGTTGTATAACAAATTCACTCCTCTTTCATTCAGACAAGCTTAACTTGAATTATTAGATAACAAATCTTTCTTGGATAAGAGCGTCTCCTGATGTTTGCTGTTGTTGAAGCCACTGCTCGGACTGGTGAACAGTCATGGAGTACCGTCAATGCAGGTGACTGTCTCTGAACCTGTCTATTCACCAATCCAACACCCTAGGAATGCTCGATCTATTTTTAAAAACATCTAATCTTATTGTGCAAACTTAAATCATTTGTTCAGCAAGTAAATCCACTGGCTGCCATCTGCTGCTGTGTGGAATCAGACTCAGTGACTAACTGTACAGGACTGCTGTTCCACACAGTGCAATGACCAACGTTTGACACTGCACCAAACTCTGTCCCCGTGTTCCGAACGAGAACCTTGTTGTCCCCTCTCTTCTGCTTCTCCCCACCCCGATCCCACCACTCTGTCCCCTCTTCACCTCCTCCTGATGTCTCTCCTCCTCTGCCCCCCTCTCCTCCTTCCCATCCTTGTTCCTCCTCCCCCCCTCTCCTCCTCCTCCTCATTCAGCACTGGAGTCTGGAAAGCGGTCTGGGCGCCACAAGACTCGCACCACCTGCTTCAGGAACACTGTTACCCCTCCACCATCAGACTCCTTGACATTGAAGGACCCTTACTTTTGCCCCATATTGATTTTATTTTTCCTCCCTGTATTGCACAGTTTGTTTACATTTCTTTATTTCTTTACATGTGTGGGTTGAGTCAGTTTTTGCATTGGCAATAGTGGTAATTCTGCCTCGTCCGCAGCAACAAGATGATGTGATGTCATGTATGTACTCTAACCATCAATCTGAAATCAGCTTGTACTGTTTTATAAAATTCCTTATTGCTGGTAAATTCCTGCAATATTTTTGTTCCACCCTGAAAGTTTTAAACTTTTGTCCAGCTCTCCTCTCACGACCATCCTTGCACACACAGGACAAGGAGGGAGCTTTACTCCACACCCACCAGTGGTTTTCAAACTGATTTCCACACTCACATACCACCTGAAGTAAACCCTTACTAATCACAGAGCACAGGGATGACAAAGAGGTCTGTGAGTGGAAAGAAGTTTGAGAACCACTGGCCTGCAGCCTCTGCTTTGGTGAGTTTGTTGGTGTGGGCCGTAATTGAGAAAGTCGTGTGGACTCCTTTTCTAACTGGCCTTGGTATCTTGAAGTGAAACACGAATGTCTGCAGACGCTGTGATTGTAGTAGAAATGGCAAACGTCTCCTATTTCTGTTAGGCACCCCCCCCCCCCCCCCCATCTTCCCTGATGTCTCTCCTCCTCTCGATCCGCCTCTCTCTCTCTCTCTCTCTTCACTTTTCCTTCTGTTTCCTTTCACAGAGCAAAAAGCAGTCCCTTCCCCTCCAATCTGTTCTTTCCTGTCCCCTCTCCTGTCCTCGTTGGTATGGACTCCTCCCCCTCCCCTTTTTGCCAGCTGTTGCCTTGAGAACGGGCTCAGGTCCAAAACATCTGTTAAAGTGGACCTGAGCTGCTTCGAAACAAATACGACAATGGCTTAATGTTCTCTGCTGTATTATTTTGGTTAGCACTTTAGAATCAGAATTTATTGTCACGGGCAAGTCACGAAATTCGTTGTTTTGCGACAGTATCGCGGTGCAAACCTTGAGATTAACCACCGTACAAAATAAATCAAAATAGTGCAAGACAAAGTGAGGCTGTGCCTGTGGTTCATTCAGGAATCTGATGGCAAAGGGGAAGTAGCTGTCCTTGTCAGGGCCTGTGGTCCATTCAGGAATCTGATGGCAGAGGGGAAGTAGCTGTCCTTGTGTGGCTGAGTGGTCGTCTTTAGGCTCTTGTACCTTTTCCCGATGGTGGCAGAGTGAAGAGGGCATGGCCTGGGTGATGGGGGTCTTTGAGGATAGAGGCTGCTTTCTTAATGTCCTCAACGGAGTGCAGACTGGTGCCCGTGATGTCGCAGGCCGAGTTAATAACCCTCTGGAGTGTTTTCCTGCCCTGTGCATTGACACCTCTGTACTAGACAGTGATGCAACCAGACAGAATTGTCTCCATGGTACAGCTGTAGAAGTACTGTACTTTAAAACTTACATTTACACATTGGATAGACTGTACATCTTTACCTCCTATGGGTACTGCAAGTTCCTCCAACATTTACTTGGCATTTTGTAGTTTAGTTCAGCCACAACGAGTTTCTTCTGCCTTTGGTACACGTTTGAAGTTGGACCTGGTTGAAGAACGAGTACTTTGATCATTTGATGAATCGTCCCCAGCATGGTGGGGTGATGTTGACCATTGGAACACACTTGCCAAGTCTAACTGCCATCCCAGCTCCTCGTCCAGACCACTGCTTTGAGTGTTCCTGGGAAAGGTTCGAGGGGTCCAGTCTGTTGGCCTAGGAGATCCTACGTTGGTCACTAGGTCCAAATCCTGCAACCCCCAAATCAGTAGCACGTTGTGGACTGCGGCAAGGTTCACGGCGCCTTTACCGTCACTTCCGCGCATTAAAGACACTAGCGCCTCTATCGAGAAGACATCGAGTGTCCATGGAACACACCACTTCCTCTGTTTGCTGCCATCTCCCATCTACTCCAGTGGCGACCCCAAGTTCCAGGCACCGTCACCCTCCCTGGACCCTGATTCCCAACCCTCGATACTGTTAGGAAGCTGTTAAACCCTTTGGAGTACAGTTCACACACAGCAGTCCAAGAAGGGAGAAATAGGCATTATAAGAATAAGTTGGGGTCACGTGGTTAGCATGTAACCACATGCACCAGAAACCGGGACCGAAGTTCGAATTTCGCGCCATCTATAAGTAATTTGTACGTTCTCCCCGTGTCTTGATGGGGGTCCTCCAGGGGTTCAAGATTCCTCCCACCCTTCAAAATGGTGTAATTGGGTGGCAGGGGCTTGTGGGCCGAAATGGCCTGTTACCATGCTGTATGTCTAAATTTAAAAATTAAATATATCTGCATTAAGAATAAACAGTTCAAAAGATAAAAATGCTGCTCTGTACTTACACTGAGAAAACTTCACTGCATAAATATATAAAACCTTAAAGCATTTTACTTTATTTTCAGACATTCTTTGAAAACATTTAACCATCGCTGCATCTGCAGGTTCCTCCCCCTCCACGGAGACCAACAATAACATTGTAGATAATTAACCCCCACCCCAACAAGTTTACAGATAAAGCCTCTGACTGGGGAAATTCTTACTATGCAGGGATAAGGAGACACTTTGAAACGTTAGTGCGAGTTGTATTTAGATCACCTAACAGTAGTAGAGAGGTTGGGGATGGCATTAAACAGGAAATTGGAAATGCGTGCAACAAAGGCAAGGCAGTTATAATGGGTGACTTTAATCTCCATATAGACTGGATGAATCAAATTGGTAAGGGTACTGATGAGGATGATTTCTTAGAAGGTATACGGGATAATTTTCTAACCCAGTATGTTGAAGAACTAACGAGGGGACAGGCCATTCTAGACTGGGTTCTGAGTAATGAGGAAGGGTTAGTTAACAATCTTGTTGTGCGAAGCCCTTTGGGCAAGAGTGACCACAATATGGTGGAATTTTACATTCGGATGGAAAGTGACAGGGTTAATTCTGTAACTCATGTTCTGAACTTAAAGAAGGGTGACTTTGAGGGTATGAGACGCGAATTGATTAAGTTAGATTGGCAAATGTTACTTAAAGGATTAACTGTAGAAAGGCAATGGCAAGCATTTAAGGATCACCCGGATGAAATATAGTGTTTGTTCATCCTGGTTTGGAAAAGAATAACTCAAGGAAGGTAGTACATCCTTGGATAACAAGGGAAATCAGGGAGTGTATTAAGTGTAAAGAGGAAGCGAATAGACAAGCCAGGAAAGACAGAATACCAGAGGATTGGGAGAAATTCAGAGTTCGACAGAGGAAGACAAAGGGATTAATCAGGAAAAGCAAAAGAGATTATGAGAGAAAGTTGGCAGGGAACATAAAAAATGACTGCAAAAGTTTTTATAGATATGTAAAGAGAAAGAGACTAGTAAAGACAAATGTGGGTCCCTTGCAGTCAGAAACAGGTGAATTGGTCATGGGGAACAAGGACATGGCAGACCAATTAAATAACTACTTTCGTTCAGTCTTCACTAGGGAAAATATGAATAATCTTCAGGAAATAATAGGGGACCATGGGGCTAATGTGACAGAAGGACTGGGGAAAATAAGTGTAAGTTATGAGGTTGTGTTGGATAAATTGAAGGGATTAAAGGCAGATAAGTCCCCAGGGCCAGATGGTCTGCATCCCAGAGTGCTAAAGGAAGTAGCCCATAAAATAGTGGATGAATTGTTGATCATTTTTCAAAACTCTTTAGATTCTGGAGTAGTTCCTGAGGACTGGAGGGTGGCTAATGTAACTCCACTTTTTAAAAAGGGAGGGAAAGAGAAATCAGGGAATTATAGACCGGTTAGCTTGACATCGGTAGTGGGGAAAATGTTAGAGTCAGTTATTAAAGATGTGATTGGGGCACATCTGGAATGTGGTGAATTCATTGGTCAGATCCAGCATGGTTTTATGAAGGGAAAATCGAGTCTGACTAATCTTATTGAATTTTTTGAGGATGTAACTAGTAGAGTTGGTAGGGGAGAACCAGTAGATGTGGTTTACCTGGATTTTCAGAAGGCTTTTGATAAGGTCCCACACAGGAGATTACTATACAAACTTAAGGCACATGGTATAGGGGATATGGTATTGAGGTGGATAGAGAATTGGTTGACAGATAGGAAGCAAAGAGTGAGAATAAACAAGTACTTTTCGGAATGGCAGTCAGTTACTAGTGGGGTCCCACAAAGCTCAGTGCGAGGACCCCAGTTATTTATGATATATATTAATAATTTAGATGAGGAAATAGAAAACAACATTTCCAAGTTTGCAGACGACATGAAGCTGGGTGGCGTTGTAAGCTGTGTAGAGGCTGTTAAAAGTGTGCAGGGTGACTTGGACAGGTTGGATGAGTGGGCAAATGCATGGCAGATGCAATATAATGTGGATAAGTGTGTGGTTATCCACTTTGGAGGAAAGAATGGGAGGGCTGAGTACTATCTTAATGGTATCCAATTAGGAAAAGGGGAGATGCAAAGAGACCTGGGTGTCACTGTGCATCAGTCATTAAAAGTGGGCAGGCAGGTGCAGCAAGCAGTAAAAAAGGCGAATGGTATGTTGGCGTTCATATCAAGAGGATTTGAGTACAGGAACAGAGAGGTATTGATGCAGTTGTATAGGGCCTTGGTGAGACCTCACCTGGAGTATTGTGTTCAGTTTTGGTCTCCTTATTTGAGGAAGGACATCATTGCCATGGAGAGAGTGCAGAAAAGGTTGACCAGATTGATACCAGGGATGGCGGGACTTGCATATGAAGAAAGGCTAGAACGACTGGGCTTGGACTCGCTGGAGTTTAGATGATTAAGAGGAGATTTAATAGAAACGTTCAAAATTCTTAAGGGATTTGACAGGCTAGATGCAGGAAGATTGTTCCCAATGTTGAGCAAGTCTAGAACCAGGGGGTCACAGTTTAAGGATAAAAGGGAAGTCCTTTAGGACTGAAATGAGGAAGAATTTTTTCACTCCGAGGGTGGTGAATTTATGGAATTCTCTGCCACAGGAAGTGATTGAAGCCGGTTCCACAGCTATATTTAAGAGAGAGTTAGATTTAGTACTTATGACTAGGGGGATCGGGGGTATGGAGAGAGAGCTGGAACAGGGTACTGAGTGGATGATCAGCCATGATCAAAATGAATGGTGGTGTAGGCTTGAAGGGCCAAATGGCCTACTCCTGCACCTATTTTCTATGTTTCTAGGAGAGAGAGAGACACTCCAAAAATAAAAGACTCAAAACATTTTTCTAACAGTAAAAATCATGTTGTCTTCTGGGAAAGGGGCTTCAGTTCTGCAGCACTTATGGTCCATGGGTTTGTGAATCTTGGGCAGTAGGAGGGTATCTGCAAAAGTGCATCAGTTAAAGATTGAGATCGAGTACTTTTGTTGTGACTGCTTACTTGGTGTTGTCTGCTGATGTTGTTACGAGTTGGTACAATGGATCCGTCAGGAGGAGAAGGCTGGGATTTACAGGAGTAGGAAAGCTTTCAAAGACCAACGTACCTCACACTGTGTTGATGTGGCTCGTTTCCTCAGGCTACCTGGTTTTCCTTTTCTCCTGTTTTGTGGCGATGTTAGGAGGGCAGATTCAGCCTGTGATGGCACACTGCCTGTGCCCAGAGAGAACGTTTCGGGGCTGGGAAGCCAGGTCACGTGACCCCTGACACGCTGCCGTCATCGTCTGAATTCCTGCCGAGGAATGGGAAAAGATAAGAGCAGCCTGAGTGATTACTGGCCACCGCAGGCCATCGAAGTAAAGGTCGAGCAGATGCAATTGTGGCACTTGTTGAAGAATCAGAATTTATTGTCACGAACATGTCACAAAATTTGTTGTTTTGTGATAGATCACAGTGTAAACCACATTTCAAAATAAATAGTGCAAGAAAAAGACCAAGACAAAGTGAGGCAGTGCTTGTGGTTCATTGTTCATTCAGGAATCTGATGGCAGAGGGGAAGAAGCCGTCCTCGTCTACCTTTTTTCCGATGGTAGCAGAGTGAAGAGGGCATGGCCAGGGTGATGGGAATCCTTGCACCACATCATGTAGATGTCCTCGATGGAGCAAAGACTGGTGCCTTTGATATTGCAGATTGGGTTAGCAACCTTTTTGTCCCCTCTGTACCAGACCGTAATACAATCAGCCAGAATGCTCCCCACGCTACACCTGTAGACATATCCAAGAGTGTTTAGACAAATTAGGCAGCATGACAATGTTATGAATTTCGGGGATCACTGTCTTGGAGGATATGGGTTGAGGCATAAAGGCCTAAATACATTGTGAAAGATAAAGTAGTCCTTTAAAATTTAAAAGAGGATATTTAGCCCTTCTAAAAGAGGTGTGATTAAACACTCTCAAGTTGAGTGTGTGAGCGCAGCTCAGGAATTTTTTTTTAGATAATTTTTTATTTTTCCCACTGTGAACCATATCAACCAAAATATATACAAATGTTTTTCATTAAATATACACAGTGGCATTTTCTCCCTTTTTTTCCCCCCTGCCCTCCCTCCCCCCTTCCCACCCCCTTCCAAAACCAACATATTCAACATATACAATAAAACCATTAAACAATGTCTCCACACAATGAAAATAAACAGGAGAAATGCCTCATCTACTTTTACACACTGGATCAAGTCGTTTTGTCTTCTTACCATTTTAGGGGGGTGGAGGTCGGAGGCAAGCTCTCTCTGTAATGTTCCATGTATGGTTCCCAAATTTGTTCTAATAATGTGACTTAATTTTTTAAATTATATGTTATTTTTTTCCAATGGAATACATTTATCCATTTCCATGTACCATTGCTGTATTCTCAGGCTCTCTTCCATTTTCCAAGTTGACATTATACATTTTTTTTGCTACTGCTAAGGCTATCATAATGAATCTTGTTTGCTCTTTATCCAATTTGAGGCCAAATTCCTTACTTCTTGTATTACTTAGAAGAAAGATCTCTGTTTTTTTTGGTATGTTATTTTTTGTAATTTTATTTAGTATCTGATTTAATTCTTCCCAAAACATTTTCACTTTCTCACATGCCCAAGTTGCACGTACTGTTGTTCCCATTTCCTTCTTACAGCAAAAACATCTATCTGATAATGTTGGATCCCATTCTTTTAATTTTTGAGGCCTGTGTAACCAATTATACTGTATCATGCGTAACCTTGTATTTATTGTATTCTTCATAGTTCCAGAACATAACTTTTCCCATGTTTCATTCTTTATCTTTATGTTTAGATCCTTTTCCCACATCTGCTTAGGTTTATAGTTTATTTCATTTCCCTTATCTTGCAGCTTAATGTACATGTTGGTTATAAATCTTTTAATTATCACTGTGTCTGTAATCACATATTCAAATCTGCTTCCTTCAGGTAATCTCAGTCTGTTTCCCAATTTATCCTTTAAATAAGTTTTCAGTTGATGATATGCAAACATTGTACTGTGAGTTGTTCCATATTTGTACTTCAACTGTTCAAATGTTAAGTTATTTTCTGAAAAACAATTTTCTATTCTTTTGATCCCTTTTCTCTCCCATTCTCTAAAGGAAAGGTTATCTATTGTGAAAGGGATTAGTTGATTTTGCGTCAATAGTAATTTTGGTATTTGATCATTCGTTTTTTTCCTTTCTAAATGGATCTTATTCCATATATTGAGTAAATGATGCAATACTGGTGAGTTTTTATATTGCACCAGCTTTTCATCCCACTTATCAAGTATATGTCTGGTACCTTCTTGTCTATTTTATCTACTTCTATCTTAGTCCAGTCTGGTTTTTCCCTTGTCTGGTAAAAATCTGATAAATACCTTAATTGTGCTGCTCTATAATAATTTTTAAAGTTTGGTAACTTCAAACCACCTTGGTTATACCTCTCTGTTAATTTATCTAACACTACCCTTGGTTTTCCCCCCTTTCCACAAGAATTTCCTTATTATTCTCTTTAGTTCATTAAAGAATTTATCTGTTAAGGGAATTGGCAACGATTTCAATAAGTATTGTATCCTTGGGAACACATTAATTTTAATGCAGTTTACCCTCCCTATCAACGTTAGCGGTAATTCTTTCCAATGTTCTAAATCTTCCTGCAATTTCTTTATTAATGGCTGATAATTTAGTTTGTACAAGTGTCTTAAATTATCTAACCTGATCCCTAGGTATCGGATTGCTTGTAGTTGCCATTTAAATGGAGATTCTTTTTTAAATTCTGTATAATCCGCATTACTCATTGGGATCATTTCACTTTTATTTGCCTTGATCTTGTACCCCAATATTTCTCCATATTCCTTCAATTTCTTATGTAATTCTTTTACTGATACCTCTGGGTCTGTTAGGTATACTATGATGTCATCTGCAAATAAGCTGATTTTATATTCCTCCTTTATTTTTATCCCTTTTATTTTATTTTCTATTCTTATCAGTTCTGCCAAAGGTTCTATTGCTAAAGCGAACAATGAGGGGGATAGTGGACATCCCTGTCGAGTTGACCTACTTAATTTAAAGTGACTTGATACATATCCATTTACTATTACCTTCGCCAACGGTCCATTATACAATGCTTTAATCCAATTTGTATATTTTTCTGGTAGATTGAACCTCTGTAATACTTTAAATAAATAATTCCACTCTACTCTGTCAAAGGCTTTTTCTGCGTCTAGAGCAACAGCCACTGTTGGTTTCTTATTTCCTTGAACTGCGTGAATTAGATTAATAAGTTTACAGACATTATCTGCTGTTCGTCTTTTCTTAATAAATCCAGTTTGATCTAGTTTTATATTTTAGGTACATAGTCGGCCAATCTGTTTGCTAATAACTTTGCTATTATCTCATAGTCTGAGTTAAGTAGAGATATTGGTCTATATGACGCTGGTGTTAGTGGATCCTTCCCCATCTTTGGTATTTCTGTAATTATTGCTGTCTTACATGAATCTGGCAAGTTTTGTGTTTCTTCTACCTGGTTCATTACTTCCAGGGGAGGAGGAATTAATAACTCTTTAAATGTTTTATAAAATTCTATTGGGAATCCATCCTCTCCTGGTGTTTTATTGTTCGGCAGCTTTTTTAATATATCCTGTACTTCCTCAAATGGTTTTATCAGTTTGTTTTGTTCCTCTTCTTGCAATTTCGGCAGTTCAATTTTAGCTAAAAACCCTTCTATTTTATCATCTTTCCCCTCATTCTCAGTTTGGTTTAATTGTTCATAAAATTCCTTAAAGTTCTCATTAATCTCTCTTGGGCAGCTCAGGAATTTTGATGTCAGCGTTCTCACTGACACTGTGGGAAGAAGCTCTTCCTCAGCCTGGTGGTGCTGGCTCTGATCCCCGACGGGAGCAGCTGAAAGATGCTGTGTGCAGGGTGGAAAGGGGTCCTCAATGATTTTACACGCTCTCTTCAGATAACGATCCCGATAGATCACGTCGATGGGGGGAGGGAGACTCCAGTGATCCTCTCTGCCACTCCTTTGGTCCTGTGGATTGATCTCCGATCCATTTCTCTGCAGCAACTGTACCCACACAGTAATGCAGCCGGCTGGATGCTCCTATAGAAGGTTGACATGATGGTGGCCGGTAGCCTTTCCCGCTTCAGTCTTCTCAGGAAATGCAGTCACTGTTGTGCCTTCCTGACAAGTGAGGAGATGTTTAGTGTCCACAATAGGTCACTAGTCAAGTTGTCTCAAAGGAACTCAGTGCTCTCCCTTCTCATCTATGGAGTTGTTGATGTGTAGTGGAGGGTGGTGGTTTCTGGTCCTCCTGACATCCACGATTATCTTGTCCACATTGAGAATCAGGTTGTTACTCTTGCACCATTTCTCCATCACCAGCGAGTCCACAGTGGCCGATGTGTGTCCCTTCTCTTGCCCAGGCTACCCCAACAGCAGAGGGTTGTGTGATGGTCCGAGCAGCATTCACAACCCTCTGCAGTCACTGTCGAATCGCACACAATGTTGCCTCACACGACTTTGGGCTGGATGGTTGGCGTAACGCCTATCACAGCACCAGCCACCCGGGTTAGAATCTGCCGCTGTCGGTCAGGTGTTGGTACGCTCTCTCTTTATTTCTTTCAGGTGATATGGCCTCCACCCACCTTTCCAAAATCTACGGGGTTAATAGGTTAGTGGGTCATGTGGGTGTAATTGGGCAGCACGAGCTCATGAGCCAGTATGACCCGTGCTGTACATCTAAATTTACAAATAAAATTTAGATCGGGTGAAGACAGTGGATTTCCTTTCCTGGAACCAGCTGTCGTAGAGTACATGTGCAATATGGATACTTCTCCAAGAGGTGAGAATGGGACAGAAGTGGAACTATTTCACAAAATTCACAAGATATCGGAGCAGATGTAGGCCAATCGCCCATCGAGACTGGAACTATTTTGAAATGGACCTAAAACACGGGACTCTGTTTCAATCTCTACAGACGCTGAGTGACCTAATTTAAACATTACCTGCATTGAGTTAATATTTGTGCCATCACGCCAAGGATGGAAATATCTCTGTTCGAGGCAGTGCTGTGCCCATTCCAAACTGATGTGTGGAGTTACATACAGCAGATAACCTCACTGTGGTCACTTCACTGCTTCCACCTTGCCTGTTCCATGCTTTTTGGTCACATTGGGTGGGTTCATTCTGTGGATCAGTTGCACCTGAGTTAAGGGGCGTCCCACACAGAGACTCAATAGCATATAGAAACACGACAGAGAGAACGTTGCACAGTCGAGGGGCCGAGTAACATGGTGTTGGAGGAGCCTCCCAGAGGGAATATTGGGTGTGGGTGATGGAGGGGTGCCGTGGTGTGGGTGACCTGAGAGTGCAGTGGTATAGTTGATGGTGATGGGGGAGTGCCATGGTGATGGTGACGGGGGAGCGCCATTGTGTAGGTGATGGCGGAATGCCATGGTGTGGGTGATGGGGGAGTGCCATGGTGACAGGGGAACGGGGTAGTGCCATAGTGTGGGTGATGGGGGAGTTGCCGTGGTGTGGGTGATGGTGATGGGGGAATGGTGTGGGTGACGGTGAAGGGGGAGTGCTGTGGCATGGATGACGGTGATGGGGGAGTGCTGTGGGGGTGATGGTGATGGGGGAGCGGTGTGGGTAACGGTGAAGGGGGAGTGCTGTGGTGTGGGTGACGGTGACAGGGGAGTGCCGTGGCGTGGGTTACGGTGACGGGGGAGTGCTGTGGTGTGGGTGATGGTGACTGGGGAGTGCTGTGGGTGAAGGGGGAGTGCTGTGGTGTGGGTGGCGGTGACAGGGGAGTGCTGTGGTGTGGGTGGCGGTGACAGGGGAGTGCTGTGGTGTGGGTGATGGTGACGGGGGAGTGCTGAACCCCTGGAAGTGCGATGTGCTTGGTGAGATGTGCAACTGAGGCTCCGTAATTAGCAGCATAGTTTGGAGAGGGACCTGACCCAGGGTCCTGAGCAACCTCAGTAAAGCAACTTTCCTGGTGGTTTTATCTCGGTGCTGTTTGTTGGATCCTGCTCTGCATGGTTTCCCAGCTCTCAACAGAAGCAATACTTTAATGCTCCATTACTTGCTGCAGGACATCCCAAGCTGGTGAGAGGAGTCATGGTCTCTTTTCAGTTAATAACCTACACTGCTCCAAAAATGCAGAGATTTCAACATCAGGAGACTGTGATCTGAGAAGCTGTAGGTGGACGCAGCGTCGGGCATGAAGCAAAGAGTGCCTACGATCTGCTCCCTCCAGGAGCAAGGCCTGAGTTTGGAGGGGTGGGGTTTTTGTTGCTGGAAAACTTGGGGCACTGCAGGTGGTGCCAACACTCTCACCGGATCTACAATCAAAATTTGCTCTTGTCTCTTTCCAGGCCAGAAGACGCTCCACCACAGGAGTGATGAGCTCGAAACCGTGGTCCTGGTAAATCCTGCCGAAAATACCATCGCCTCTGAGGTAAATGGCTCACCGAATCACCCAGTCACAGCCCTCCATTCCTTACCAGTGTCCCATCCCTGTCCTACCCTGCACTGGTTCAAGGAGGAGGAGAGGTGGGCAGATGTGTTCTTCTAATCCATGAGACCCATGTTCTGTGAACTAATTGTACGATTCATGCATCAGGTAACCCTAGATTTTCCACCTAGAATGCAGGTTTTCAGCTATATCCAAGCTTGGAACTTACCCCTGACCAGTGGAGTGATGTTGTCACAATATTTTAATACAAAATTACCCTGTAAAGGTTTTAATGTTATTGGCATATTTTAAAATAAACCACCGTTGGCTCCTGTAACAGGCCATTTAAAGCCCGTACAGATGGACCCCGCAGGGGAGCGCTGAGACTTCACTGGACATGTGCAGTTTTCCCCGCTGAAGCAGCAATGCCCCTCAATGTGCGCGTGTTCTTTTCATGGTCGCCACTCACTTGGAGGTGAGTCAACTGGTCAGCGCGGGGAAGGTGAGCTGAGGGCATGACCGAGACTGAAGTCGGAACTGGTGGGATGGGGATAGGACATGGAGGGGGAGGGGGAAGATGGCACCAGTGTTGAGACTTCACTGTCAAGGATCGGATTTTTGACCCGACGTATAAAATGTCCCAATTTTGAGGGGACATTTTTAAGTTTTCAGGATCATCGTATTCACTGGCGCACACAGTCATTCTAAAAGCCGTGACTTTGGTCATTCTCAGTTCTGTGCCAGTCACGATGTTGAGCTCCATGTGTGGCACCTGCATCCTTGGAAGGAGTATCTCCCCTCCCACCGAAGACCCCTCTTGCATCCCGACTACTCCCATTACTCTTGAACACCCACTCATTTTACCCTCTCTGACCTTCTCACTTCAGAAACTCAATGAAGGGTTTCGGCTCAGGACGCTCACCATTCCTTTTCTCCCAGAGAGAATGGATGATGGAATGAGTGGCTATGTTGTCAAGTTTGCGGATGATACGGAGGTCGGTGGAGGAGCAGGAAGCGTGGAGGAAACTAGGACTGAAACAGATTAGAACGGGCAGAGACATGGCAACTGAAATATAATGTCAGAAAATGTTTGATCGTGTACTTTAGTAGAAAGATGAACGGGCAGACTATATTTTTAAAAAATGGGGATTAATTGAAAATACCCAGATGCAAAGGGACCTGCGAGTTCTTGTGCTAAATAGCCTGAAGGTAAACTTGCAGGTTGAGTCGGGGGTGAAGGAGGAAAATGCAACGCTGGCGTTCATTTCAAGAGGAATAGAATGTAAGAGCAGGGATGTGATGTGATGTTGAGGCTTTATAAGACCCTGGTGAGTCCTCACCCGCAGTATTGTGAGCAGTTCTGAGCTCCTCATTTATGTGCTGACATTGGAGAGGGTGCAGAGGAGGTTCACAAGGATGATTCTGGGGATGATTCATATGAGGAGTGTTTGTATTTGTTGGAATTTAGGAGAATGAGGGGGATCTCACTGAAACATTTTGAATGTTGAAAGGCATGGGCGGAGTAGACGTAGAAAGATTGTTTTCCAGGGTGGGAACTTCAGGATTGAAGGGCATCCACTTAGAACAAAGATGCAGAGGAATTTCTTCAGCCAGAGGGCGGTGAATCTGTGGAATTTGTTGCCACAAGCGGTTGTGGAGGCCGGGTCATTGGGTGTATTTAAGGATGAGATTGATAGGTTCTCGATTAGACAGGGCATCCAAGGTTATGGGGAGAAGGCCGGGGAGTGGAACTGAGTGGGTAAAATGGATCAGCTCGTGATGAAATGCTGGGGCAGACCTGATGGACTGAATGGCCTATTTCTGCTTCTATCCCCACGGTCTTATGCCACTCGTCCCACTGATTTCCTCCAGCAGATTCCAGCATCTGCTCTCTCCTCTGCCTGCAGTAAGTCAGCGGCCGTTGTAACACCACGTTACGTGACAGAGCGCAAGGCAATGACATCAAACCCCGCCCGGGGAGTTCAATGGTCACCCCAGTTTCTGAACTGAACGTCCAGGTCACATGACTCATTGTGACCACCTTGACCTCAGTTTTGCTGGATCAATGTTTTGAGTAGCCATCGACAATCACCATGGTGTGGTTTGACTTGGTAGATGTTAGACCATAAGATATCGGAGCAGTCAACCTTTGGGCCACTCACCATTCTATCCATTCTCCCACTCAGCCCCGTTCCCCTGCCTTCTCCCCATAACCATTGATACCCGGACTATTTAGATATCTATCTTTTTCCCAGGGTGGGAATAGTAAACAGCAGGGGACACATGTACAAAGTGAAGGGACGGAAGTTTAGGCAGGACATCAGGGGTAAGTGTTGAATGACTTGCCGGGGATGGTGGTGGAGGCTGAAATTTTAGGGGCATTTAAGAGATTCTTGGACAGGCGCATGGATGAAATAAAAATAGAGGGTTATGGGGTGGAGAGGGTTTCGGTTTTTTTATGGCCCATCAAGGGCTGAAGGGCCTGCTCTGTGCTGGAAAGTTCTATGTACTCTGCCTTAATACACTAACATATACACTATTAAACATTCCGATGTTTTACGAATGGGAGGTTCTCAAACAAGGAACCTTAGTAACAAGGGTCTGATCTTTTAAAGATGAGGTGCAGGTTGTATCTCTTTAATCTGGCGACATTGGGACCTGGCCATTGCTGGACCACAGAAAATGCTGGAAAACAGAAACTGACCCATATGGGGACCCCCCCCCATATAAACATCAAAGGTAGATCAAAGCCTAAAACAGGAAATAATATTATGGGGCGGCGCGGTTAATGTAGCGGTTAGCCCTTACAGCGATCAGGACCGGGGTTCAGGTCCCGTACTGTCTGTAAGGAGTTTGTACTCTCACATGCGAGTTGCCGATCCACAGAGTGCCGGATAAGAGAGGTACATCTTATGAATTTCAAATGGATATTCTCAGATGTCCGTAAGTTGATTTGTCAGAGAATATCAGTACAGAATCACTCAATGCATTCACCCGATATCAACAACATTACAGTGAGTGGGGGGGGGGTCAATTAACATGAACGTTTATTCGGGGACCTCCCCTACCTAGTTACGGTAATACAGGATTAGGACAGGCACCTGTTATGGCTGGTTTTGATGGGTTTGAATGGTCAGTGGCCTGCTGCATTGTTAAAGGAAGCGTCATCACATATCTATCTCCAGAACTCCTGAATCTAATGAAACCATCAGTCTGTGTTCTCAAGAAATGATGTCTGATTACTGCAGGGCATGTGAATTGTGAACAGATTTTTTTTCAAAGACTGGTTCTCATTTGAATATAGTTTTATCGTGCTGGGTGCTTGACTGCACGTTGGGTATTCGTAACCTGGGGAGGGCTTGTACATCAAAATTCCTTCCCTGAATCTCTGGAATTCTCTTCCCTGGTGGAATGTGAATGAATAGGAATATTTGGTGAAGGTCAAGGTGTTGAGGGTTGTGGGGAAGAGTTGAGGTCAGTAAAGATCACCCATGAATGGCAGGGCAGACTAGCAGGGCCAAGTGGTTTCCAGCTTCTGTCATTGTTGCTAGGCCCCGTCAGGTGGAGGGGAAGGGATATTGGGGTCCCTGTGTGTAACTCTCTTGGCTTCCCTTTCAGGTTCACTCTCTGGTGACAGACTCCTCCCGCCATAAGCTCCTGATTTTGTGTGGACAAACCACCGAACCGGGAGGTGACCTGATACTACAGACTGGCACGTACACCTTTCAGAGGTTCGTCGAGACCTTTGCGGATCCAGAGGTGAGGGCTCACCCTCGTGAACCGTTACAAGTTGTAATAGGTAGCCTGTGCGCGACTTCGATGTGGGATGCGGGCGACTGTGGTCAAGGTTCTCACACCAGGCTGCGGACTTCTGGAGGTTGGCTCAGAGTTGCCTGAAGGGGCACCGGGTGAGGGTGCCGGGATGTGAGTGGGTGCTGGTCATGACAGAGATTTGGATCTAGAGCTCGGGTTCCTGATGGTTTGGACTGAAGGCGAAGCCATGGGCATTCAGTGATCCTGGGGAGGGGGGGGGTGGGGGGAGAGACTCTCTTTTGCTTTTCTTTCCTGGCTGGAAGGGGCACTGGGAAATTTCTACTGATACTGAATCTTTGTCTGTCTTACAGAAGACTACAATAAATTTTGTGTAATATCACATTTTCTGTTTTATTGTATGACAATAAAATCATCTTGAATCCTGACTTCGGGTGAGGAAGTAAAGGGAGAGGGAGAATTGGCAACATGCAACCCCCGCCCCCACCTGTCACAATCCAGGGAGAGGTTGTGGGGCAGATATGCCCCAGCGTCAATGATCCTAGCGTCAATGCCAGGTCTGCTTCATGATGGCCCATCCCGGATTTGGATGGGCCTGGCCCTTTTCCTTCTTTGACCATCCATAATTATCTGTTAAGAAGCTGGGCATGTACTACCGCAGTCCTCATGAAGGAGCTCCCCCACTGCTGCTGGGGAGACAGTTCCAGGATTGACCCCCTTTTTACACAGAGAGTTGTGGGGGCCTGCAATACCTTGCAGGGGTGGTGGTGGAGCCTGAAGCTTTAGGGGCATTTAAGAAACTCTTTGCCACATGAATGGAAAAAAAATAGAGGGTAATGGGGTAGGGAGGGTTTAGTACTTTTTTTAAAGGATATATGGGTCAGTACAACATCAAGGACTGAAGGGCCTGTACTCTGCTGTAGTGTTCTAAGTTCTTGACCAGTGGTTTTCAAACTTTTTCTTTCCCCTCACATTCCACCCTAAGTATTCCCTGTGCCATTGGGGCTCTGTAATTAGTAAGGGATTACTTAAGGTGGTATATGAGGGGAAAGAAAACGTTTGAAAACCTCTGTTTTAATCGTCCCTCATTGACTCGTTATGTGCACATTTTCAGAACTCCAAAGGAAATGGGCCAATGACAATTTTTCTCAAGCCAAATATTTCAGTAACAATTGGGTCGAGAGCAGTGAGTCTCAACCTTCCCTTCCCGCCCACATCCCACCTTAAGCAATCCCCTTACTAATCACAGACCACTGATGGCAGAGGGAATACTTAAGGTGGGATGTGAGTGGAAAGGAAAAGGTTGAGAGCCACTGATCTAGACCCAATGAAAGGGTGAATTTGTTTCACGTTCAGGTGGTGTGTGACCTTGAGAGCTTGGAACTAAAGGGTGGCTCACCCCAGTTGGTCTCCGCCTTCACGATCTGATTTATTTGGTCCTTCCCTCCCCAAGGTTCTCCTTGTCCATCTTGCTGTGATATCCGATTTGCCTAAGTGACTAACTGACGTGTATGGTGTGGCTGGATGATGCTGACACCCTTTCCTTCCTGTTGACCCAGGTGACAGAACTCCTGAGCGGCCCTGAAGCCGACATCAAGGCTTGCATCACCATCTGCCACCCTGGAGAAGGGGATTGGAGCAACCTTGGGCAACACAATCTCCAGGGATACATCGACATTCAACTGAACCCAGTGCCCAAGCTGCCCGAGATGGATGGCGTCTCTGAATTCACGGAGTACCTCACCGAGTCTGTCGAGGTGCCCTCGCCCTTTGACCTGCTGGAACCTCCGACCTCTGGGGGCTTCCTCAAACTGTCCAAACCATGCTGCTACATCTTCCCTGGGGGCAGGGGAGATTCGGCGCTCTTTGCTGTGAACGGATTTAACATCCTGGTGGACGGCGGCTCTGAGAGGAAGTCCTGCTTCTGGAAGCTGGTCCGTCACCTGGACCGGATTGACTCCATACTGCTGACGCATATTGGGGCAGACAATTTACCCGGGATTAACGGGCTGCTTCAGAGAAAAATCGCAGAGCAGGATGAGGAGCAATCACAAGGGTCCACCACCTACAGCGACTGGATGAAGAACCTGATCTCCCCTGAGCTGGGGGTGGTCTTCTTCAATGTTCCTGACAAACTAAAAATGCAGGAGTCCTCCATGAAGGTGAAGCGAAGCATTGAAGAGGCCTGCTTAACACTGCAGTACCTGACTAAACTGGGAGTCAACCCAGAACCTCTCAATAGGGTTGTGGCTGCCACCATTGACCCAATTCCACTATTCCACAAAATGGGAGTTGGCCGGTTAGACATGTACATCCTTAATCCCGTCAAAGACAGCAAGGAAATGCAATTCCTGATGCAAAAATGGGCGGGAAACAGTAAAGCAAAGACTGGAATCAAGCTGCCCAACGGCAAAGAGGGCGAGATTTCAGTGCCGTATCTCACTTCCATTACAGCTCTCATGGTGTGGCATCCTGCCAACCCCTCCGAGAAAATAGTCCGAGTGTTGTTCCCCGGCAACGCACCCCAGAACAAGATCTTGGAAGGGCTAGAGAAGCTGAAGCACCTGGATTTTCTCAAGTACCCAGTCGCCACACAGAAGGATCTCGCGGGAGGCTTAACCCCACCCATGGTGAAGCAGTCCAAAATATGGCAGAGGACCGACAGCAAAGAGAGTCTCAAATCCTCGCCCAAGCCCTCTGCCCTGAAGCCAGCAAAGAAGGAGGAACCCGCCGAAGAGACACCCACCAAACACCCAGAGATCAAGACGGAGGCTCTGAAAGAGAATAGACTGGAAAAGAAAGAGGAGAAGAAGGGGAAGACAGAAGTGGAGAAAGCAACGACAGACATAATTAAAACAGAGAAGAAAAAGCTAGCCAAGGAGAAGACGGTGAAAAAGCACGTCAAGGACAAGTTGGCCAAATCAGAAGAGAAAAAGGACAAGGAGAAGAAGGAGATTAAAAAGGAAAAGAAGGAAGTCAAGAAGGAAGATGTAAAAAAAGAGGAGAAAAAGGATGTGAAGAAGGAGAAGGAGACCAAGAAGGAATCCAAGAAACTGTTAAAAGCTGATTTAAAGTCCTTCACTCCGGAAGTTAGGAAAACTTTACACAAGGCCAAGGTTCCGGGCAAGAAAACGGACTCTGCCAAAAGCAAAGTGGCCAAAGAGGTGGTGGCCAAGGTCGAGCCTGCCCTGGCCAAAGTGGCACCCACAGAACCAAGCGCGGCAGAGTTACAGGAGGAGAGGTCCATCATGTCATCGCCTGAGGACCTGTCCAAGGACTTTGAACAGCTGAGAACTGAAGAGGCAGCCAACGTTGAAGCTGCCAAGCATCTTGGAAAAGTGGAAGGAGTAGCCCCAGCAGAGAAGGAAAGACCGGAAGACCGGAGTGAGGAGAGCACTCAGCAGGAGACCACCGGACCACTTACCATTGACTCAAAGTCCCCTCTTGAACCTCTGGGTGAGGGAATAATCACAGGAGCTGTGCAGGGAGTGCCTCCTCTCGAGGGGCAGGGTATTAGCCAGCCCGAAAACTTGGCTGAAAAGATTCTTGAAGATGAAGGCGCTGCGTTGGAAGAGTCGCTGGAAATGAGTGAGTTCGATGGAAAAGTGGAGAGGGCAGGGAAGGATGAAGACACTCACCGCGATGGCGAGGGTGAAGAATACCTGGCTGAGGAGCAAAAGGGGTCTCCAGAAATACTGGGAAAAGAAGTCAGAAGGAAAGATGAAGAGGAGGAAATGGAGAAATGTGAGAGATACATTGAATCATTGAAGACAAGGGAGCAGATTGAAGACAGTGAGGGTGAAGAAGTGGTGGAAAAAGCAGAACTGGAAGAAACGGTAGAAGGTGCCGATGAAGACAAAAAAGTAAAAACTAAGGAAAAGGAGAGTGTCTTCCATGAGGAACTGGGACAGGAGGTGCACCTTGGAGAAAAACAAGACAAGGACATCTTTGAGCGTGAAACACCTGCGTCTGAGAAGAAGCAACTCTCAACACCGGGATCTGAAGTGGCAAAGGCCAAGGAGGTATCGGTGCCAACACAGCTGCCTCCAGGCCCGGGAGTAGCAGCAGAGCCCATCTCGTACATCCAGGATGAAACCATCCCTGGCTATTCAGAGACGGAGCAAACTATCTCCGATGAAGAGGTTCACGATGAGCAAGAAGAACAAATTCCTCACCTAAAATATGAAGTTGATACATACGATATCTCGGTGCCAGACGACACCAGGTCATTTGACGCAGTCCATGGAATGAAGGAGATCAGAGCTATGGCAGGAGCTGAGATGGTGGCCAAGGGCTTTTCCAAAGAAGAGCCTGAGATTGTGGTCTATCCCTCAGAGATGGTTGCAGCCCCGCTGGCTGAGGAGGAGCATGTCTCTTCTGCAGCATCCATCACTGAATGTGATAAGCTGTCGTCCTTCGCCACATCGGTGGCAGAGGATCAGTCTGTGGCCTCAGTAACGGCACCTCAGACTGAGGAGACCGGGAAGAGTTCCCTGCTGCTCGACACTGTCAACAGCATGGTTTCCTCCAGGTCGGAGGCCACCCAGGGCAGAGATTACATCCCGTCCGCGGGCACTATTTCTCCAACCTCCTCGCTGGAAGAAGACAAGTACTTCAAATCCCCACCTTCTGAGGACTTCCGCCCCATCACAGAAGAAGTTGCTAAAGTGGAGGAGGAGGAGGAGGAGGATGAAGAGGAGGACCAGACACCGAACGTGGAAGTCCCCACTAAACTTAAGGAACAATACACTGCAATGTTCCCAGAAAAGACCTCCCCATCTCCCTATCTACCAGGCACCTTTGCCACTGACATACAAACTATGGACCTTCAGGATACCGATAACAAGCCCAAACATTCCTTGCACTTCGACACTGATTTGCCGGAAAGCGACGAGAAATGTATCAGCCCTGATGAAAGCACGGTGAAGATGGCCTCACCAACACAGTCGGGACCCACCAGTGCAGGGCACACGCCTTTCCACCAGTCACCCGTTGAGGAAAGGACTGAGCTGGAAGACCAGGCCACCCAAGAGACGACCCTGCCCATGGATGAAGCACTCAGGAGTGAAGATTTGTCAAGTTTAAGGCAAGGTCTCCTTGGTGACTTGCCACTGAAGCCTGACTCCCTCGGAGAACCTGTCCTGCCTTATACATTGAGTGACCTGAACTCTGCAGTCTATGAGTCTGGGCTGACTTCAAAAGAGGAAATGATTCACGCACAGGAGTTCCGAGCCATGGAGAAGATGGAGAAAGACGCCCACGAAACCGAGCATGCGACAACTGAGAAAATGGAGAGGGATGTTCAAGATTGGAAGCCTTCCCCGGCCAAAATCCAGATCCCTGGGGAGAAATCACCAGCCACTGAAACGATCGGAAAGGAATTCCTCGCAAAAAAAGAGGACATTGAAAAGGTGGAAAAAGAGCCAGCTAAAGAATCTATCATTGGTGAAGAGGATGTGAGAGTTGTCCCAGAAACCGTAATCACCAAAGCTGAACCATTGGCTTTGGACGTTCTGGAGCAGAAACCTAGGTCCTTTGAAAGGATGGACAAAGAGGAGCCGTCTGCCATGGCCGAGACTCCAGAAAAGCAACCTGCAGCTGCCAAAATCCAGGAGACAAAGACTATCCCTCTCGATGAGGGAAAGAACAAGGAGGAAGACTTGGGGAAGATCTCTCTTGACGTAAGAAAGAGCGAAAAAGTGAGAAGTGAGAAAGACGATTTGGACAAGAGACCTGGAGAAGTTGGAAAGATTGATCAAGAAATACTAGATGAGGAATCTGTTGATGATAATAAAGTTGAACGAAAGGGCCTAGAGGAGATCTCTTTCAATGTTGGAAAATGTGAAAAGCGGGAACTGGAAAATAAAACAGTTGAAGCTGAGCAGAAGGAAAAATATTTTCAAAAAACTGTAGATGCTGAACATGAGGAATTGGAGAAAATGTCCATTGATGTTGGAAAGAGTGAGAAGGAAGAATTGGGGAAGGAGCGAGAGGTTGATAAAGGGGAATTAAAGACAAAACCTGTTGCTATTGAAATTTTGGAAAGGGACGAGGAAAAAGGAGTGGGAGAAAGTGAAAAGGTTGACCACGAGGTGTCAGAGAAGAAAACGATTGATGTTGGAAAGACTGAATCTGAGGGACTGGAGAAAATGTCCATTGATCCAGCTAAAAGTGAGAAAGAGGATTTGGGAAAAGATATTGGAGATGTCCAAAAGACTGTACAAGAGATGCCAGAGAAGAAGTCTATTGAGGACAGTAAGATTGCAGACAAAGAATTAGAGAAGATTTCTATGGATGTTGGAAAGAGTGAGAAAGTGGATTTGGAAAAGAAACCTGGTGATGTTGGAAAGGTTGCAGAAGAGATAGCAGAGAAAAAGTCAATTGATACCAAGACTGGACACAAGGAATGGGAACCAATGTCTATGGACGTTGGTAGGAGTGAGAAAATGGAAAGTGAGAAGGAAGATTTGAAAAAGAGTCCTGAAGATATAGAAAAGATTGAACAAGCGGTTTCAGAGAAAAGATCTCTCGATGAAACAAAGACTGAATGCAAAGAACTGGGCACAATCTGTATGGATATTGAAAAGAGCAAACAAGAGAAGCAGGAACGATCAGACATGGAAAAGGTTTCAAAAGATGACCTAGTGAGGGAACTGGGAACCAAAAGTGAAGATGTTGAAAAGATGGACAAAGAACTTCCAGAGAAGCAAGCACCAGCTACCACCAGGAAGGAAACAGGCATCTTGCAGGCAAAACCTGTAGGTCCAATGGAGAGTGAATTGGTGGCTTCTGGAAAAATGGAGGCAGGCCCAGAAAAGAAAACTGCCAGTGAGGAGCACGTGGGAAAGGGTGCGCTGGACGCAGAACATACAACAGAAAGAGTAGAGAAGGATACACAGCCTAAGATCCCTGCACAATCAGAAGAAAAGCTGGAGAAATTGAAAACTGAAACACTGACATTCTCCATAAGCGATTTGGAAAAGGGGAATTTACCAAGTGAAGAAGTCCAATTTAAATGTGGATACTCGCCAATCGAAACACTAGACAAATACATCAGTGAGACACAGGGCAAACTAAAAGATCAGGGAGAAAGAATAACAAAACCAGAAGAGGAAGCTCTTCCTGAAATTATGGAGCTAATCCCACCTGCAGAGAAATTGCCAAAGCCAAAAAGCGAGGAAGAATTTTCAAAGCAACTTATCCCTGAAGACGTAACACCAGCAGACCAGAAAGCAAGCCCCGTAGAATTAAAAGAGAATGACTTGCTGAACAACCTGTTATCATCGGAGCCCTCACTGCCTGTGGCACATGTTCCCGCAAGTGGAATGATATCCTACGAGCAGGTTAAGGAGGAAGCAGAATCTCTTGGCAGGCCTGAAGACACCGTCACGAAACCATGTCCATGGGAACCCGACATTGGATACACAGGCCCCAAAGGAGAGCAGGTGTCGCCTTCAGAGACCGAGAGACTTCCAAGAAGCAAAACAGAGCTGGCAAGCGCTGATGTAAAGCCTGTGGTCGATTACAGCAAATGGGACCCCCCTTCTTATGAATCTCAGTGCTTTTTGCAAGAGGACTCCAACACTGTTGCCGCTCCATCCCACACGCCATCTCCAGAAGATTGGCCCTGTGAGATGGTTCCTCGAGAGGATCGAGTAAATGAGAGCCAAGACAAAGAAGCCAAGTCTTCTCTCTACACAGATGATAAGAAGGGACCTTCACCAAGCACTGAGCAAGGAAGCAGCCAGATAACAACTGCCTTCAATAGTGCCTTTGAGAAAGAGCACGATCTCTCTCTGAAGTCAATGCCTTCAGCCACTAGCTTCCCACTTCATGAGGATGTGTGGAGTGGTGCAAAGTCCGAGCAACCTGCTGCATCCACTACTGTAGGAACAACCCTCCCTTCGCCCAAGGAATCTGCTGGAGAGAGGGAAGTGGAGGGTCTTCATGGAGAAGCCTTGAGGAAAGAGGAGAGAGCTTCTCCTCCAGATGGGAGAACGAGCACTGACGTGTCAAAGGAACGTGAAGCTCTGTCATGTGGGTCCACCCTGGAACAAGATTTCAGTCAATCAGTGCATTCTCTGCCTGAAGAGCAAAAAGTTCCTGCCTCTCGATTGGATTACCACTCCGAGGGAAAGTGGAGCAGTTCCGAGCTCCTCACCGAAGAATCTTGCCCCTTCGCCAGGAGAGAATATTCTTCAACGGAGGGAAGCAAGGACCCAGATGCCAGTTTAAAGGGGTTCAGTTACACTGAAGTGGACGTGAAGACCAAGATCCCAGAGCTCGAAGAGCTCAGCAAGACAGAGAAGGAACCGGCTGTCGAGCAGGAGCCATCCCAGCTAAGACTCCTAGGGAGAGAGCTGGAAACACACGTGACAACTGTGGAGCAGGAAACAAGGACATATGGAACCATGGGATATTCAGAAATTCCAGGACCTCCCTCATCGCTCCCTCCAATATCAAAAGAAGACCTGACCACAGCTTTAGGGCCTGACCCCGTGGATAAACCGCATTCTCACCTGGCGACGAAGTCCAGTCTAGGTGATGAAACCAAGACAGATTCCCTCAGCCCCATCTCACCCGAAGGAAGGAAAACCCCAGCCCTGAGCAGCCCAGAGTCCAAGGAGAGCCTTTCCTCTTCACTGACATGCACTGAAGTACCTTGCATGGACACCAGCGGGTTTGGGGCTGGTGCAGGGAGGCAGAAAGACCTAGACTCTAGCTCCCTCGAGAAGGAAGCCTATGACAGTAGCAGCGAGTCAGAGCTAGAGAAAGGGGCCAAGGAAAAATCGGAGAAGGAACTGGAGGGTCTTCCCAGGGAATCCTCGCGAGAGGGACTTGTCTCCTCTCCGACAGACGGGACCACCTACACTTCAAAGGAAAGCAAGGTTCCTTCACCTGTGCTCTCAGAGAAGGGAAAGGTAGACGGGGAAGCGCGCACTCCCAGCACTGAGTCACCTTGTACGGAGCAGTGGGCCGGGCTGGTACCAGAGCCACGAGAACCAAGTCCAGCAAAAGCTGAAAAAGAACAGTTCTCCCATCAGGAGCAGGACTTTCCCTCTCCCAGTGGGATCCCACACAGTTCTCCCCGCGGACTGGGATATCCCTGTGCAAGTGACAAGGATGTGCTCTTCACCACAGGAGACATTCTGGGAGAGCAGTCTGATCTTGAGTTGAAGGCCACTACTAAAGGAGCAACAGAGGAGGGGCAAGATACCAGCAAGTCCAAATGTCAGGAGGAACCAGTCAAGCAGCAAAGCCCAGACTCCACTAGCCAGGGTCTTTACTCTTCTATCCTTGGACTTGCAACTGCCCACCCAGAACACTGGGTGACTGGCTTCGATCGTCCCTTTGTAGCCAAGGACGAGAAGCCACCGGATGCTCAGTATGAATACTCTTCCTTCACTGAGGGAGGGATGTTTGCTGCCCCTCGCCCCTCTGAGTTCAGGGTGAAGGATGAATATTTGGAAGTATCTGAGAAAAGTGTATCTACTCCGAGCTCCTTCCAGGAAGTGACCCCCTCCCCACCAAGCCCACCTGACCACATTCAGGGTGCTGGCTTCGTACTGGAGAGCCAAATCCTGGGGGATGACCACCAACCCCAAAACCAGGCCCGAGGAGCATCTGAGGGCATGCATCTACACCTTATGGCAGGGAGCCCAGCAGAGGCCGCGGGGAGGAGTCTGGACGAGGTGTCTCCCTTGGTTCCTGCGGACAAGGCCTTGCGCCCAGCTGCTGAGGTCGAAGAGACCCTCCAGGGCCCAGTGGAGCACAGCCCAGCCTACCTGTGTGACATCGAGGACTCCACCTTGTCCTGTCGGGTCGAGTGCCAAAAGTCAGTGCCCAAGCAAGAAGGGGAAGCAGCGGGAAGGGACACCGAGGCTATGAAGCCTGAGTCGGGGGCAGGCGAGCCCCAGGCTTCAGGCCTACCTCCTCCACTTGCCACAGCTGGGGTTGCAGCAGCCAATGGGCCCACAGAAACAGGTGTGGCCTTGTTGACGAGCGTTAGGTTGGATCCGACTCCCAAGATCGAGCGGTCGGTGAGGCCTTCTTCCCTGTCCTCGTCGGAACGGAGCCTCTGGCCCTCAGAAGGGGCGGCCACCCAGACAGCCGAATCAACAAGCAGCCCCCGGCCCGGCGACCACAAGCTCTCCAAGGATGAGCTGTCACCATCCTTCATCAACCCAGATCCGGAGGAAGTGTGGAGGCCAAGCGTGGCCGGTCACTCGGTGCTGCGGCCGGCTGCAGACAGCCCACCCAGCTCAGGCAGCGAGTCACCTGCGCTCAACTCAGATTCTGACGTGCCGCCTGAGACGGAAGACTGCCCATCCATCACAGCCGAGGCACCCATCGACTCAGACGAGGACGGGGACTTCCTGCCGGTTGACAAAAGCAGCAGTGGCGCAGCCCTGCAGCCAGGCCCTGACCCACTGCCCACCCCCGCCGCTGACCCCCCTCCCCGGCCGCCACCTCCTGATGTTTGCATGGTGGACCCGGAGGTCCTGGCCAGCGGACAGAGCAAGCTCACGAGGAAGGAGGCGAAGGACAAAACCAAGGGCGGCAGGAAGATGGCCAAGTCCAAGGCAGCATCACCGGGGCGCAAGGTGGAGGCCAAGACCAAGCACCCTGCTGCTCCCGCAAAAGCTGCCTCCCCCAAGGACTCCGAGAGGTCCCCAAAATCGGCGGCCTCCCCAAAATCGGCGGCCAGCAAAAAGAAGGAGAGGGAGGCAGCGGAGAGACCGACCCGAGCCTCCCGAACAGCCGAGACTATGGCCTCCCAGGCCGAGGAGAGAGATGACATCTCCAGGTCCAGCCAACCCAGCCTGGGCAAGGCCCTGATGAATGGGATCAAATCCACCTCAGGTAAGGCCCTGGTCGATATCCTCAAAAATGGAGGTTTCTCTAGCACCCTGAGGCTACAAGGTCGGACTATTCGACCATTTTTCTCCCTCTAGTGGAATGTTCTCTGCTCATTTAGAACCATAGAACATTACTGCACAGAATTACTCCCTTTGGCCCTTCTTCTCCATCGTGATCTATTGCTCTCCCTAGTCCCACTGGCCTGCACCCAATCCATAACCTTCCATACCCCTCCCATCCATGTACCTGTCCAAATTCCTCTTAAATGTTAAAATTGAGTCCACATTCACCACTTCAACTGGCAGCTCGTTCCACACTCCCACCACTCTCTGTGTGAAGAAGTTCCCCCTAATGTTCCCTCTAAACATTTCCCCGTAACCCATGTCCTCTGGTTTGTATCTCACTGACCTTCAGTGGAAAAGCCTACCTACATTTACTCTATCTATTCCCATCATCATTTACTCTATCTACTCTCATCATAATTTTAAATACCTCTATCAAATCTCCCCTCATTCTTCTATGCTCCACGGTATAAAGTCCAACCTTTTGCTTTAACTCAGTTCCTGAAGTCCCGGGAACATCCTAGTAAATCTTCTCTGCTCTCTTTCTATCTGATTGATATTTTTCCTGTAGTTCAGAGCCCAAAACTGCACACAATACTCCAAATTTGGCCTCACCAATGTCTTATATAACTTTACCATAACATCCCAACTCTTATACTCAATAGTTTGATTTATGAAGGCCAATATGCCAAAAGCTCTCTTTACAACCCTATCCACATGTGATGCCACTTTCGGGGAATTATGTATCTGTATTCCCAGATTCCTCTGTTCTACCGCTCTCCTCTTTTTTCTTCTTTGGCTTGGCTTCGCGGACGAAGATTTATGGAGGGGGTAAAAAGTCCACGTCAGCTGCAGGCTCGTTTGTGGCTGACCAGTCCGATGCGGGACAGGCAGACACGATTGCAGCGGTTGCAAGGGAAAATTGGTTGGTTGGGGTTGGGTGTTGGGTTTTTCCTCCTTTGCCTTTTGTCAGTGAGGTGGGCTCTGCGGTCTTCTTCAAAGGAGGCTGCTGCCCGCCAAACTGTGAGGCGCCAAGATGCACGGTTTGAGGCGTTATCAGCCCACTGGCGGTGGTCAATGTGGCAGGCACCAAGAGATTTCTTTAGGCAGTCCTTGTACCTTTTCTTTGGTGCACCTCTGTCACGGTGGCCAGTGGAGAGCTCGCCATATAATACGATCTTGGGAAGGCGATGGTCCTCCATTCTGGAGACGTGACCCATCCAGCGCAGCTGGATCTTCAGCAGCGTGGACTCGATGCTGTCGACCTCTGCCATCTCGAGTACCTCGACGTTAGGGGTGTGAGCGCTCCAATGGATGTTGAGGATGGAGCGGAGACAACGCTGGTGGAAGCGTTCTAGGAGCCGTAGGTGGTGCCGGTAGAGGACCCATGATTCGGAGCCGAACAGGAGTGTGGGTATGACAACGGCTCTGTATACGCTTATCTTTGTGAGGTTTTTCAGTTGGTTGTTTTTCCAGACTCTTTTGTGTAGTCTTCCAAAGGCGCTATTTGCCTTGGCGAGTCTGTTGTCTATCTCATTGTCGATCCTTGCATCTGATGAAATGGTGCAGCCGAGATAGGTAAACTGGTTGACCGTTTTGAGTTTTGTGTGCCCGATGGAGATGTGGGGGGGCTGGTAGTCATGGTGGGGAGCTGGCTGATGGAGGACCTCAGTTTTCTTCAGGCTGACTTCCAGGCCAAACATTTTGGCAGTTTCCGCAAAGCAGGACGTCAAGCGCTGAAGAGCTGGCTCTGAATGGGCAACTAAAGTGGCATCGTCTGCAAAGAGTAGTTCACGGACAAGTTTCTCTTGTGTCTTGGTGTGAGCTTGCAGGCGCCTCAGATTGAAGAGACTGCCATCCGTGCGGTACCGGATGTAAACAGCGTCTTCATTGTTGGGGTCTTTCATGGCTTGGTTCAGCATCATGCTGAAGAAGATTGAAAAGAGGGTTGGTGCGAGAACACAGCCTTGCTTCACGCCATTGTTAATGGAGAAGGGTTCAGAGAGCTCATTGCTGTATCTGACCCGACCTTGTTGGTTTTCGTGCAGTTGGATAATCATGTTGAGGAACTTTGGGGGACATGCTCTCCTCAGTGCCCGATCATTTACCGTACCTATTCCCTTTAACCTCTTAATTGCCCATTTCTGTGAAGGATGTGGCATCACGACTGCAGTCCTGGTGAAGATGGGTTTGACCTGGTGATAGGGATAAAGGTCAGGAACTCTGCATCTGCTGGTAGTGTGAATGGTGGGAAAACTCAGTGAGTCCGTGTTTCAGATGTGTGGCCCTTTGTTAAAACTTGTGACAGGGCCTCGACCTGAAACATTCACTGTTTTGCTTTCCTCCATGGCGCTGCTGCCTGATTGGCTGAGTTTTTGCAGCATTCCCCATTTTAATCCCGTCAGGATGGTGTGTTAGCACGTGGTAGAGGTGGTGGGTTTGGGAGGTGACTGCAGTGCAGTGATGCATGGAGAACATTGCAGCCAGTATACAATGTGCCGTGGGGGTAGGGAAATGTAGTAAGAGTTCCTTCGTGGCAGTTACTCTAGGGGAGGCCAGGTTGACACGGTGGTGTAACCAGGTTCGGTGTCACCCAGTGCAGTAACTCATGTTGATTTCCCCACCCCACCCCCCGCCCACCCCCATGGATCTCCTCCCATACAGAATCCTTTGTAATGTTACTTGTAAATGCAATTCCTGTATATCACTGAATGTAACGGCAATAGTAGTGAGATAAACAACTAGCAAAATTAAAATTACGCCTTTAAACTACAATATCATACGCTCTGCAGCAATGAAAGAACAGCGCCTACTTGTGCGTGCAGGCGAAACCACGTGGTTTGAAGCGTCATTTGTAATTGGGGAATAAGGACAGCTCTGACCAGAGAGCACGAGAAGGTTCAAAATATAAATGAGTGTCGAGCTTTAGCCTTGTAGGTGTATTGATGTGTGTAAGATGCGATTACGAAAAATGTTTTTGTTGATATAATGAACTACAGGAATGTTTAAAAAAAGAATTTCTGCTGAAATACTGCACAAAAAGATTATAGACAGTCATTTTGGTGTCACCCGGTGTGGTCCGCACACCCCTGGTGATGCCAATGGGTCGACACTGTCGTGGTCTGCGATCCCTAAACTCCCAGCAGTCAGAACAAGTTCATGTTGTACAATCTGTCCATTTCAGGATCTGACTGACGTCTCTCATGTTCAGACAGTGCAATGAGACTATTGTGTCTGTCCCCATACAGAACCATAGAACAACCACAGGACAGAAACAGGCCTGTCAGCCCTTCTAAGGGAAGTAAAACACAAAGGTCTGCAGAGTCTGTGGTTGAAGTAAAAGCGCAAAGCTGGAGAAACTCAGCAAGTCAAACAGTGTAGAGCAAAGATAAAGGTACATAACTAATGTTTCAGGCTTGAGGCCTTCATTCAAGGTATGAAACAATGTTGGGAGGGGTAGGGGGAGGAGCACGGTCCCACAGGCAGGAGGTAATAGGTGGATAAGGGAGGGAGGGTACACCAGCAAGCAGGGCGAGGGGGGATGGCTTTGGGAATAGAGAGGGAAGGGGGTGGAGAGCTGGAGGAATGAAGACAAGGGATAGGGAAGGGAAGGAGAACCGAGAGCAGGTCAGCAGAAACTGGAGAAATCATCGTCAGTGACATCTGGCTGGAGAGGGCCCAGATGGAAAAATCAGGCACTGCACCTTCAGTTTACGGGTGGTCTTGGGCCATGTGAGTATGGGAGTGGGGCGCAGAATGGAAGTGGTTGGGCCATTGGGAGATCCCTGGCACAGATGGGGACAGAACGAAGGTGAACTCTTCTAGTCTGTACCGAACTAATATACTGCGATAAAACTGCAGCAAATCCATCCACGCTGCTCAGACGTCCCATAAATACTGCCTCGGGGACACCATTCCATCCAATAATTTTTTTTGTTTTTCCCAAAGGACGTGTCCATCTTTTGAAAAAGATAATGCCTTTTGTTCAGGGAATGAGCAACCAAGCAGATGCCACGTGAAAATGAAAACAGGTTCTTGCCAGCTGAGAGATATCTTCCCAAGAGCAGAAATAGGCTATTCAGCCCATCGAGTCTGCCCCGCCATTTAATCATGAGCTGATCCCCACACAGCCCCACTATCTGGCCTTCTCCCCATAACCCTGGCTAATCCAGAACCTGTCAATCTCTGCCTTAAATACACCCAATGACCTGCCTCTATGACTGCCTGCGGCAACAAATTCCACAGGTTCATCACCTTCTGGCTGAAGAAATTCCTGCAAATCTCTATTCTGTGGATGTCCTTCAATCCTGAAGTTGTCCCCTCTTGTCCTAGCTAGACTCTCCCACTGTAGGAAAAAACCTTTCCACATCTACTTTGTCCATGCCTTTCAACATTCAAAATGTTTCAATGAGATCCCCCCTCATTCTCCTAAATTCCAACAGGTTCAGGCCAAGAGTTAACAAATGCTTCTTGTGTGATAACCCTTTCATTCTTGAATCCTTTTCCCTTGGAATGTTTAGTCATGTGTCAGAGAGACATACAGACTGAACCAGACCCTTTACCCATCAAGTCCATGTTGATCATCAACCATTCACAAACCTTCGATCTACGACTTATGCAAGTGCCTGGGGCAACACCAACCAAATCCGCCTGGCTGCAAGGGTGGGCAAGGAGTTTCCATACTGTGAGACCTTTGTTTCCCCCCCCGCCTCCCCCACTGCCTTGTTGCCGTAGAATTGAAGGGACATGTTAACACGACTTCCTGCCTCTCTCTCCAGCTCCCACCAGTACAAAGACCAGCCCTGGAGTTCCTGCCGGTCCTCCCGTATATGTGGACCTGGCCTACATTCCCAACCACTGCAGCGGGAAGAACGTCGACCAGGAATTCTTCAAACGCATTCGGTCCTCTTATTATGTGGTGAGCGGGAACGACGCTGGAAGTGGGGAGCCAAGCCGGGCCGTGTTGGACGCCCTGTTGGATGGGAAGGCCCAATGGGGGAACAATCTTCAGGTAGCTGTCTCATCCTGGTCTTCTCTGTGTGCCTCTGCCCCCTCCACACACAACAACATGTTCCTTCCACACACACGCACACAAAACCAATGGGACAATCTCGCACACACATACATAACTGACCCCTCCATATACACACATGCTCACACTTGCAGAGACACTCATACAGGTACAGACAAGCCCACACACACACACACACAATGCTACAACCCACACGTGCACCACTATTGCACATACCACCGTATTTTATAGACAAGTTCAATTACTGCATCAATATACTAAACATGGCAGCCAATCTATGCACAGCAATATCCCATTATATAGGCCTCAGGGCCTGTTCCTGTGCTGCATTGGCCGAGGACCCTTAAGATTTCCACTTCTCCCCCCTCCCTTACAAGATTCCCTAGGTCTCCCTTGCTTCCCCATTTTCTGCTGTGCCGTCCTCCATCCGAGGCGGTGGTGGGTGGGGGGGGCGGGGGGGTGGCAGGCCTCAGAGCCTGGGCTTGTCGGACCCTACTGCCGATGAAAGGCCCTTTGTTGACCATTCCCGTTAACAAAGGAACTTTCTGTTTCCCTCTTCTAGGTGACGTTAATACCAACCCACGACACAGAAGTCACAAGAGAGTGGTACCAACAAACCCACGAGCGACAGCAAGAGCTGAACATCATGGTGCTTGCCAGTAGCAGCACCGTGGTAATGCAGGACGAGTCCTTCCCAGCATGCAAGATCGAGTTCTGAGCTCAGCAGCCTGGGAAGAAACCTTGCTTTATCATTCCATTCCAACACTAATTATTTCTTTTCCTTAATTAGGTTCATTTAAGGTTAGATTTGCAACTTATTGCTAAGGAAACGATGATATGTGGGTGCATTACCTCCCTGTGACCAGGGAACTCGGTTGGAGACCAGTTTCCTAATAAGAGTGGACCATTTGCTTTGTTGACTCATCCCATATATGTTGCAGCTTTGGTGTGTCGAAGATGGAGGTTGGGACTCTATTGGAGCGACAGATTTGGTCCCACTGTGAGGTCTTGACTTGCGGATCGTCCGCAAACGATTCAGTCAGTCGGTTTAGCGGCTAATATGGTTTTCATGGTAATGGTTGCTTTGCCTTTGAGGAACCTTGAAATTAGATTGCCCTTTTGTGAAAGAAGTCTTCATTTCCAACCGAAACCATGGTGACACTCCAACCCTGCCTTCAGCCAGTCCAAAGGCAGCTGGAAGCCGGATAAAGTGGGGGGAGGGGGGGGGGAAAATGAACTTAACTGGGCTGTGCCCGACCCCTTGCGCTCTCCAAGTGGCTCACAGAACAATGTTGCCCCAGCTGTGGTGGGTTCTAGATGGGGAGCCCGTGATACTACGTGGCACCGCTGGGTGCAGGATACAAGGGAAAGCCACCAGGTAAAACGTGCACGTTGCTGGAGGGTGCCTCAGACTAACTGCATGTAGTTGTACTCCAAAAGACTTCTGCTCATTTTTTTTTTGTCCGTTGCCCATAATTCTCTTAAAGCAGGAACTGATAATCCATGCAAGGAAACAGAGGCACTTGCCATAAAATCAGACGCTGATGTGCCGTGGAGTACAATGCAAACTGTAAATGAGCCTCTCAAACAATAGCAATCCATTGTATTTAAAGAGACAGTATCCCAAAGAGTACCAGTCACAACTGGACATCAAAACGACCTCTGTGCTTAATAAGTGCAGAACTTGGAATAAAGACCAATCCACTTTATTTGTACTTGGAGGTTCATTTAGCTTGTTTAACCAAATTCCGATTTGTATAAAGAACTCGTGAGTGAGCCGATTGAAGGCAAAGCGAGGGTGCCTGTCTCTTTAAGGAGGCAATATCTGGTTTAAATTGTGCACACTACAGATTGTGGTCGCTTTGTACTGGTGCGTTTGGCTGTGTCTGTTTCTGAGGACAATGACAGCAGTGTCCTGTTTCAAAGACTTTGAACGTGTTTGTACCTGGCTACCTTTGGGAGAGTGACATTGCTGTTGTAATGTTGTCACATTCCGAAAACAAGAGTGCAAGGCAGGGACCTTGTCTGCTGTGAAGAAGGGATTCATAACATTACGGTACAACACCTGCATTTTACACCGCAGTGATCTTCGGCCAAGACATCCATTCAAAGACGGTGGTTTTGATGGAATAATTCTGTTCCCTTTTCAAACAGAAAATTGGTATGATCTTGCTTTGAGCAGAAGTCGTGACTCGACCCTTCCCTCACGGGCCACAGTGAGGTGGGGAGAGAGAAAGATTTGACCATCCGTCCAGGGTACAAATGCGAACACGATGCTGAGATCCGTGGTTCCCCCACCTAGAGTATCAGAAACCTCCAGAGGAGGTTCTGAGGTTGGATATTGCCTTTTAACAAACCAAAGTGTGCAAGTAGGCTCTATTAAGCTTAAATATCAGGTGTGGTTGCCTTAGACATTAGGATGAATGTAGCTAATTAATGCACTAATGCAGAGCTGAGACTGGCTGTGTTACTTGTGTTGCCAATTTACTGAGCTATGTTCACGGACAATGCCATTCCCCAACCGTTCCATCTGCATGAATTTTTATTTCTGTCCCTTTCTTTAAACACCCCCGACATGGTCAAACCCTATGGCGTGGAGACCAAAATGGAAACAACCTTTGGATTTGTGATCTTCAGATAAGGGAACTTTGGGGACAGTTCTATTGGGAAGGTCGGCGATCGTTGTGTTCAATAGATTCACAGTTTTGCGTCGATATTTTACATCCCCTGAGCTCATGCTTGGATCTGTATCTGGACGTGTGTTTGTTCCCTGAGCAGGAACATCATTGGGACTTCAACATCAGGTTCAAGGGATGATCCACCCGCAAAAGCTTCCAGTACCCTTTCCGTGCTCGTGTTGACGACCATTTAATGCAGCTGAGTTCCACCCTGAATGAGGGCGCCAAATCGTTTGAAGATTCCAACCAAGTGTAATGGGTGGGGGGGTGAAGGGGGGTGGGGAGGGAGCTTCCCCGCCAGCCTGAGGTCCAGTAACCAAATCCTGACCTGAAACCTGAAGAGAAGCCGAACTCAAAGCAACTTGAAGGAAGAGGCAAGTGGGGATTGCACTGGCCCATGGACAGGACAAGCCGATAGGGTGGGGTTGGTCATGTGGACCTTATCGTGAGTATGTCTGTTGGACCTGTTTTATAGCAGATGAGGATACCAAGTACTTGAATCATTCCCTGTCATGGGAAGTTAGTTGCATGTGTAGTGTGCGTTCGGGGGTGTAAATATTAAATGTAGATGTAAATAGGAAGACAGGAAGTTATTGGGATGCACAAGCATTCTATGCCAAGATATTTAGATTTTCTCTAGGATCTGACTTTAATGTAGAGTGTACAGTGTTGGTAGTTTGAATTCCGATGTGTTCCCATCACGGGCTAGCATATAATGAGTACGTGAGATTTCGAAATGATGATGCCTGCTGGATCTTTCCATGGGCAGATAAACTCTGTGCAAGCAGGGTGACGTGTCATTGTTTTGAAAGCTGACATCACTCTGCAATAGGAGTGAGATATTTAGATTAGCATAGAAAAGTGTGTAGAGTCTGTTGCGATCAGATCGCGAGAATATTAAGGAATTTGTACAGTATTAAAGAGGAGTCAGCGCGTTGTGTGAACAAGAGAAGAACGGCCACATCTCCAGCTCGCCTACATCGAACAATAGGCTGATGCTGAATAGACCATGGGTTTTGGAAAAAGCACGAAAAGCTGCAGAGATGTCGAGGACAGGGCCACAGGATCCCCATGGTGGCCATTGGCCTGGTGAGGAGTGGAGGGATTACCTCTTGCCTCTCTCCATTGCTCCCTCCCCCACATTACTTAATCCACAGAAAGGGGGTGAAATGGTGATTGCCAACGACCCAGATGTGGGAGGCTTTAATCTGCTGTGTTTTCCCATTGCCCCAACAACAGAGGAAACACACTGGAGTGAGGCTGGGAGAGAGCAGATTAACAAGATGGACGTACTTAAAGGGAATATTGTTAGTGTAGGCGTGATACTAGAATCCCTATTATTTTGCTGTTTTGAGATCTTGTCCTCAAAAGGATCATACCAGAGTTATCTTTGTAAGCAGAGCCCCGACCATATTTATCCTTGGTTAAAATGCTTGTCCACACTCTTACCATAGCACTTTGTGGCAGAGCAGTTTATATCCAGTTGTTTCATTACAGGAACCATAAATGAAGTCCAGAAGGAGACCAGTTCTCATGAAGCTTAGTAATTTATTTGTCTTGTAGTTTATCAGTGTTTAAAATAGATTTGTATGGATTAAGTTCTTAATTTCTAAGCACAATTCTAACCAGTCTTGTAGCTACAAGGTGACATGTTTACATAGAGTTTGTTTGTACTTCATTTGTTTTGGCTGCAGTTTGCAGACCCTGTTCATTCTTGATCCTATTTGTATTTTAGCAGGATGATGGAACTTTGAGAATTCATGCTTTTTTTTAAAAAAAAACTTGCAAGGGAGGCTTTTGGTACTTTATTGGCTTGTGTGTTCAGGAGGTGGACCCCTGGTGAGGTCTGAAGGATATGTCCATCAATCCTCCCTCCCATGCTCCCTTCACCCACTCAATTTTCCTCAGGCAAAGTTCTGGATAAATTCCCAATGGTCACACTATCTTTTGCCTGGGACATTAGAGATTTGTATGGAATGTTAAGAACAGCACTGCTCATGGGTAATACCTTGTTCTCCAGGACCGCAGCACAAAAATGCTTTCTCGCAACATCCCAACCCGATATCAGGGGTTCTCTTGGTTCTCAGAGAGAGGGTGGATTCCAGGCCATGATCTCTACCAGGCCATGATCTCTACCAGGCCATGATCTCTACCAGACCATGATCTCTACCAGACCATGATCTCTACCAGACCATGATCTCTACCAGACCATGATCTCTACCAGACCATGATCTCTACCAGACCATGATCTCTACCAGACCATGATCTCCACAAGGCCACCAATCCCATTGCCTTAGCCATACCTCCGAATCCATCTCACATTCCATTTGTCTTTATTCCTTCTGTATCCCTGGATAGTGGGTGTGTGGCAAAAAGGAGGATTTGTGATTTTAAATATCTTATAATGTTCATTTCTTTAAATTACCACAGATAAATGAGTCGGGGGGGGGGGGGGAATAGAGTGGGAGAGGTGGAGGTTGGGATCTCTCAACCACCAAGAGAGATCGGGTGGTGGGAGGGTGACGGGTGCCCATGAAATTGATGAGTGAGGCTTAGAAAACTGGGGGAAGCTGATGAGAAGAGTGAAGGGGACGGAGATGATGGGACACTCCTGGAAGTAGTCAGAAATTGTTGAAAAACATCCATGAAAACCCTGTGAAAGCCGACTTTCCAAGACTCCCAGTGGAGCTGGGAAGATGGCTTCCAGCGAGAAAAGGCCCCAGGAGCAGTGAATCAGATATCCAAATTGGACTCTGGCTGCTGTAAAAAAAATTGGAGAAAGTTCCAGAACTCTAACATTGTAGAGGAAATAAACTAACTTTATATTAAGGAATAAAGTGAAGAGAGTTCCGATTCTGGGCCATACCAAGAAGATTCCAAATCAGCCCCTGGGTAATGGTAGGGAGTTCTGAAGTGGAGTGAACATCTTCCAATTGGAAAGGTAAGTTTCTCATCTCTGCCCTGAGGGAGTGGGGAAAGGGCCTCACTAACCGACTCATCTGGTCACCATTCTGCCCAAAGGAGCCAAGATTCTACTTAACTCTACCCTGGGTGAGAGTGATAATCATTGCACATTCACCCCGCAGAATTCTGATCCGTTTTCCCACCACGCAGCTGACTTTGAGCTGTTCTGTGATGACGAGGGGGTGGTGTTAAAAAGCCTCCAAAGTGTTTCCCCATTCTTAACAAATGGTTTCATGGGTTTCAGAATATCACACATAGTGGGGTGGGGGAGAGAGGGGACCTTGGTTGGTTGATTGTAAAATGTGGGATGAGTTCAGGTTGCATTGGGAAGGGGTCACAGAGAAGGGCGTTCTGATGCCTAAAGCTATTTCACAGGAATAAAGGCAAATGAGTATCAGTCAAGGGATGATTAGAAGATTATGGAGTGTTCCATGGAAGAGGTTATCAAAGGAACCTCTCTACAGTTGCTCTGTTTTATTGAGCTGATCCAGCGCCATTAATGTCATTCTGCACCCAGACAGCTTGCACTTGAATGACCCTCTGACCCCCAAAATCCTCCCTCCTTGCAGAGAGAACCTTTGTTTGCATTTTGACTTTTGAATGTGTACTCCAGTATTACCAAGAAGGGAGCCGTCCTTCAATTAGCTGCAAGTGTCCTACACAAGCTAACCGCACAGAACAGATGCCGTCGTCAAAGGTGAGGGAGGGGAGAGGTGGGGGGGGGGGCATTCCCTTCTCCCCAAATTTGGAAAACTCTTAGTTCTTTTAAATGACTGGGCTCTTAACAGTCCAGCTCATTAACTACTAGATGCTTACTAATAAGTGGGGAAAAAAATCCTCCCAGGCCAGTGATAATCTTTCTGTAAATTCTAAAAATTAGCATAACAGTGAATGAATTGGACCATTTTGTTATACAATAATCTGCAAGATTAAGTGTAATGCACTGAGGTTATCTGAGGTGAGGTAAATGCCACTATAAATGTTTCCTAAATGCCCAACAAACACCATCTGCCTCTTCCTGTGTTTAAAGAAATATATATATATAGAAAGCTGTTTGACTTTTTAAATATAATGACATTTTCAATTGATGCTGTTGAATTTAAAAAAAAAAGGAAATGTATTTAAGACTGTAAATTGGGTGTAGAAACTGAGACCAACCTAAAGAATTTGTCACATTAATACTTTAGCTTGGAAGCCAGAAGCAATTTGGCCTCTCTGACAACACTGTTTGTTCAATGTCTGACTGTGAATAAATCAAGCCCTTAATCTCTTAGAAGATGTAGCCTGACTAAATTAACTCCATGCCCACGCCAATGGGATGTTTACTACGAGAGAAATAAAATCAGAATTCAGTTTAGGAAACAAAAAGTCTTCCAAATACATTGGGAGATTAAATCCAAGGACGATACTGTATTCGGGGAAACTGCTGTGGAATTAACAGTTGAGAATTTAACTCAAGCCTTTTTTTGTTCAGAAATGTCTTCTTGCTTGTTTTGCATGTACACATTTATTCCTACGTTATTCCTGTATGTAATGGTTTGAAAAACACAAAAAACTATATAAAAAGCAACTTGTCTGATCTATAAGGACCTGTAAACATACTGAAATTTTCCTCTTTCAGTTCCATGGTGTAAAAACAACAATACTGTTGAAATCATCTCTGCGTAATATTAATATTTAGTTCTTCAGAATTTGTGTGCAATATTCTGTATCTCTTTAATTGCAAACTACTGAAATTTATTGTAAAAGGGAACAGACTGATTATTGCCAATAAAATACATTGATTGAGATGACCGCGTGTCTCTTGGGGTGTTTCCCCTGATGTTTGTTTGACTGCACTTCAAAGTTGTTCAGTTCCTGGACCCATATCCAACGGATATGGATCAATGGTCCAGAGACAGAAGTTCATCTCCCGCCCAATAACTCTGGAATACATGGTGGTGTCAGTAATATTCACGGAGCAGTTGGACAAACCCATCAGTATCACGACTATCCCTCAGGGAGACGGAGCCACTGTGCTCTCTTCGTTTACAAGGGACCTGAACTTTGCCACAGTGCTGACTTTAATTGGATGAAAGCAACCTGTGATAATGTTCCCAATTGTTTGCATTAGTTCTGAGTCCATTGCCATCTCGCGTGTTGTGTGGCAGTGCCTCGAAGATGCTCTTCACTAACAAGCAGACATCCCAGCACCAAGATGTTGGATAATTGTCATCATCTTCTATTGGGTGTTGGTAAGGTCAGCATTCATTGCCCACCTCCCAACGTCACGTGGAGTGGCTGCCTTGAATGCTACTGTCTGTTGAATGTTCTGCCACACTGCCTTGGGGAAAGGGACACAACAACAGAAGGACCATGGATATATCTCCACGTCACAGTGATGTCCGAGTAGGAGGCGAGTTCTCACTCCATTGCCCTCTCATGTGTCCTGAGGCAGTCGCTCAGAGATGCCGTTCAATAACAAGCCGACATCCCAGCACTCGCAATGTTGGATAATTGTGCAAATTCTATTTTCCAGGATAGAACATTACACCACAGTACAGGCCCTTCAGCCCTCGATGTTGTGGCGACCCATATATTTGTGCCAAAAAAAAACTAAACCTTTCCTACCTCGTAACCCTCAATGCCCCTAAGTCCCAGACTCCTCCACCACCCCCAGCAAGGCATTCCAGGCACCTACAACACTGTGTATAAAAAAAAACCTTACCCCTGATGTCTCACCTAAACTTCTCTCCCTTCACTTGGTACACATGTCCCCTCGTGTTTGCTATTCCTGCCCTGGGAAAAAAAAGTTTTGGCAGTCCACCTTATCTACACCTCTCAGAATCTTGTAGACCTCCATCAAGTCTCCTCTCATCCTTCTATGCTCCAAAGAGAAAAGTTCCAGCTCTGCTAACCTTGTTTCCCAATCCAGGCAACATCCTGGTAAATTTCCTCTGCACCCTCTCCATAACTTCCACACCTTCCTATAATGAGGTGACCAGAACTGAACACAATACTCACCAGAGATTTGTAGAGTTGCACATGATCTCCCAACTCCTGAACTCAATCCCCCCATTAATGAAGCCCAGCATCCCTTAGGCCTTCTTAACTATCCTATCAATCTGTGTGGCTACCTTGAGGGATGCATGCATTTGGATCCCAAGGTCCTTTTGTTCCTCCAAACTGTTAAGTATCCGACCATTAACCTGTACTCAACCTTTGGTTTGACCTTGCAAAATGCATCACCTCACACTTATCCGGATTGAATTCCATCTATAACTTTTCTGCCCAACTCTTGTCTATATCAGTGGTTTTCAAACTTTTTCCTTCCACTCACAGACCATTTTAAGTATTCCCTATGTCACTGGTGCTCTGTGATTAGTAAGGGATTGCTTAAGGTGGGATCTGAGTGGGAAGGGAAGGTTGAGAATCACTGCTCTAGACCCATTTGTTCCTGAAATAGATTGCTTGAGAAAAATTGTCATTGGCCTATTTTCTTTGGAGTTCGGAAACCGTGCACATATAAAGATAATTAGGGACGATTAAAACATTGGGTTTCAAACTTTTTCTTTCCACCCACATCCCACCTTAAACAATCCTTTACTAATCACAGAGCACCTATGGCATAGGGATTGCTTAAGGTGGTACGTGAGTGGAACGAAAAAGTTTGAAAACCACTCCTTTTGTAACCAACAATATTCAGCTCCATGCACAACTTTCATACCATCCACAAACTTACTGACCATCCTTCCGCTTCTTCATCCAGGTCATTTATAAAAATCAAAGCGCAGGGGGTCCCAGAATAGATCCCTGCAGAACTCTCCTGCTCCTTCTGCCCTGTCCTTGGTGAGAGGGGCCACTGGTTTGGGAGGTTCTGCTAGAAGCTTTGGAGAGTAACCTGTGCGCTCAGAGCATGCCGGTGGCGCCAGGCGACACCACACAGGAATCCCTACTCTCCCAGCCATCCCGACTTGCTTGTGTTCCGGCTGTTGACCAGGACACCCTCCACACTCATCCTGCGACTAGTCAGCTCCAGCTTGCACCAGCAAGCTGCCAAAATCATCCATTAAAGCCTGTTGTTTTGGGCAAGGCACGAAAACAGGCTGGGAGAGGGGTGGAGAATGACACACTGAATGTTTCTGGGAAACTTCCAGCACTGCTTGGAGAGGAACAGAGCACAGGCTGACAATTGAGAAGGGTGCTCTTTGTTCTGAAAGAACCAAGGGTAATTTATTCCATCATTTCTTGGTACAAATTACTCAATGTTATAATGAAAGAGAGAGAAAAATAATCCCTTGAATGTGTACTCAGTGATAGTTCTTAGTGCAGTCCCAACTAACTCATTCATTCAGACCACACTGCCAATAATCTTCCTCTCAGGAATGAGATGTGTGTCTGGTCTGATTGGCTGCAGCAGAAACAGTTGGGAGACGGATAATTATTAAAGAGGGTGCAGACCATGACTCATGGTTTGTATTTGTCTGGGGGCTGGGGGAGATGGGAAGGGGGCACAGAGGGCAAGACAACCGTCATTCGTCTTTGCAAGGGGCTTTCTAAAGAAGCCATTGTGTTGCAAGGAGAGAGAGGGATTTGTGAAAGCTTGGCTTCTCCCAGGACAGGACAAGAACCATGCAAACAATGGCCCTGAGTGGAGCAGAACTGATTCTGTCAGTTTGGTGTAATGATAGGACTGATAGGATAAATTGTCAGCAGAGGCTGGGGATTGGATGAAATGAGTACAACGGAACGAGTTTCTTTGGCAGGAGAATTGGGGGAATAGATGGGCATGTGAGAGTGAATAGACCACAGGGAAGTAATTGAAGGAATGGTACTGATGGAAATGTTCAGGGAGCCAGCATGGACATCAGTGAACCGGTGCGGACTCGAAAGGCCAACGTGGCCTGTTTCCGCTCTGTAAATGGTTTATATGGTTAAGTAGCCTCAAGGCTGCAGAGCCAGTATCAAGTGCATTACAGGCTTTACTCATTGATGCTCCATCCCTTTCAGGGGACTAATAATTTCCTCAGTGCACAAAGATGATTCCAGCAATTCAGAGCGAAGGTAAAACATGACCAGTCAAAAGACAATGCTGGAGAAACTCAGCTGGTCAAACGGTTCCCTTGAGACGACATGGTTGCCGTAGCAGATAGCGCAACACAGCACCAGCAATCAGGACAGGGGTTCAAATCCTGCATTGCCTGGAAGGAGTTTATATATGTATGGGTTTTCTCCAAAATGTACTGGGGTTGTGGTTCAAGTAGGTGCAAATTAGCAAAGATAAAGATACATAAACCAATGCTTCGGGCTTGAGCCCTTCATCAAGGGTTGAAAATAATCCGTTTCTCCAGCATTGTGTTGTTGCTTCAGAACTGAGGCTTTTGGCACAAAGATTAGGGCCTGCCTGCCTGCCTGCCCTTTAAAGTCTCTTACGTCATCCTCGAAGAGTTTCACTGGGTTTTTGTGGGATGGAAAACACAGGCAAAACCATCACATCTGTTCTGTGAATCGTGAGAAGTGGACAGGCAAGACTCCGGGAGCTGCTTCTCCGCAGGATCGTCACTCCATCCACGGCACCTTCCTGCTCTTTCCCCATCACCTCCGCCCCTGCCCCTTCCCCGATTCCCACAGTCGGCGTCCTGAACCGACTCAGTGTCTCAACCATCCGTGGGAGAGAATCCCAGATTTGCCACCGTCTAAGTGAAGAAGCTTCTTCTCATATCTGTCCCGCATTCACTAGCCCGTTGGTTCTAGTCCTGAAACGGGGCAAACCACCCCTTGGAGCCAGGTTAGAATTTTCAGAGATCGCTTCAGGACTAATCTGGCCAATCGATCCATGTACAGAAATGCCCCTCCTCACAACCAACAGGCAGCTGTGGGTTCCCCTCATAGCCCGGATCAGTGAACCATTTGTAACAGGTGGCCCTTCAGATTTTAGATTTATTGTCCGATTATATACATGACATCCTGTGTTTCCACCCTGAGATTCCTTTTCCTGTGGGCATGGCAGAATTTCTACTTATTGTTAGTGTCAAATGCACTCAAGAAAAAATACCTAGACATAAGAGAGAAATGTAAACGAAGAAAGAAATGGAAACCAACTGATTGTGCAAATACAGAAAAAATAAATATTCAATAATATATAATGTGCAAATTTGGAGTCCTTAAATGAGTCTCTGAGTAATTTTTTGCAGATTACAGGAAAGATATCAATAAGATTGAAGGAGTGCAGAGAAGATTTACTGGAATGTTGCCCGGACTTCACGAATTGAGTTACAGGGAAAGGTTAAACAGGTTAGGACTTTATTCCCTGGAGCTTAGAAGAATGAGGGGAGATTTGACAGAGGTGTTTAAAATTATGAGGGGTTTAGACAGAGTAAATGTAGGTCGGCTTTTTCGACCGAAGGTCGGTGAGATACAAACCAGAGGACGTGGGTAAAGAGTGAAAGGGGAATTGTTTCTTCACACCGAGAGTGATGGGAGTGTAGAACGAGTTGCCAGCTGAAGTGGTGAACGAGGGCTCAATTTTTAACATTTAAGAAGAATTTGGACAGGTATGGAGGGATATGGACTGGGTACAGGTCAGTGGGACAGAGCAGAATAATAGTTTGGCAGAGACTAGAAGGGCTGAAGGGCCCGTTTCTCTGCTGTAATGTTCTACAGTTCTATTATGTGTTGCCAATGGGAACCTACTGATCCAGATTTATCCTGCAACCAAAAGTACTTTGGAGAAGAGAATCCAGATTTCCACCGCCCTCTTGAAAGATTTTTAATATTAATTTTTAACTAAAGGTGTGGTCTTGAAAGTAGATGGTTGGTCTAGAGTAGGACTAGAACCAGGATGCAGAGCAGGAGAACCTTGAACAAGACAAAACCCACATTCAACACCATCACACCCCCACAGGAGGGATGGAATTGTGTCCCTGTCGGTGTACAAGGCCGTGTAGTGGCTGTGGGCAGACCGGTCTGAGTGAGCTCAGTGCCTGGTCCCCATACAGCAAGTAGCAGTCATCACCTGTAATGTGGTGTTGAAAGGGCAGCTCTCACCCAGTGCCCAGGCCCTGCCTTAGCCCAGTTCAAATGAAAAGAGGGTCAGTGTGAAAACAACAGCTCACTGACTAGAGAGGGAACTCCTGGATGTGAGAGATCTGGCTACATCTAACCCTTCACTCCATCAGAGGGGTGCTCCCCCACTCCCTCCCTCCCTCAGCACCCCTCTCCATCACTCTGTCAGTGTGACGCTCCATGCTTTGGACAGAGACCCTCTCAGGCAGTAGGGAAAGGTGCCACTTGGAAGCAAAGAGGGAATTTTACACCACATCCCAGCCAACATTTCACCCTCAGTCAATAGATCGGGGAATTATCCAGCAAGGAAACAGGTTCCAACCTACCACTTACGTCCGGCCAGATTTCCAATGAGCTCATCCCACTTGCCAGCATTTAGCCCATTTCCCTCTGAACCAATCTTACCCGTCCAAATATCCTACCCACCTCTACCTCTGTGTGACCAACCTACCCCTCAGGTCCCCTTTAAATCTTCCCCCTCTCTTGCAGCCACTTTGCGGAATGGAGAATTTTGTTTTACGTAGATTACTGTTTCCTTGACAATCACAACACTCTTCATAAAGGTTCTTTAGTTTACTGCACCTTTGGGACTGCAGAACACACACTGGAGGTATGGAGCACACTGTGCAGCAAGACTTTTGATGGATTGTGAAACCAGACACTATCTTCAATAAAGGATGTCGTGTTGAAATTTAAGTTCTTGGCATCTTTCCTGGACCAAATGCACCAATAGTATCATTAAGCAGTACCTTTACTTTCTCAGGAGTTTGCAGAAATTTGGTATGACGCCAGAAACCCTGGCAAATTTCTACAGATGTGCAGTTGAAGGTGCACTGATTGGCTGCTTTACAGTCTGGTATGGGGGACACCCTGAGTGTAAAGCCCTGCAAAAGGTAGTGGACACAACCCAGGACTTCACAGGTAAAACCTTCCCCACCATCGAAAACATCTACAGGGAACCCTGCCATCGGAGAGCAGCAGCCATCATCAAGGATCCATCCAGCACAAGCTCTGTTCTCGCTGCTGCCATCAGGAAAGAAGTCTCGGTGCCACAAAACTCACACCCCCAGGTTCAGGAACAGCTGCTCCCCCTCCAGCATCAGGCTCCTCAACAACAAACTCAATCAGAAACTCATTTAAGGACTCGTACCTGTGCACTTTCTCTCTCTATTGCAGTTTGCTTACATTTCTTTATTTGTTTACATGTGTACGCTGTGTACAGTTATTTTTGCGCTAGCAATAAGTGGTAATTCTGCCGCAACCGCAGGAAGAGAATCTCAGGGTTGTATGTGACGTCATGTATGTACTCTGGCAATAAGTCTGAGTCTGAGTGCCTTCCCTTTGCCACTAACATCCTGAAATAATACCCATTACAGAGAAACCTTTGCTTCATTCTGTTCCTTCTCAACACTGCTCTTCCAATTGCAGAGAGCCACACTGATCTCTGTCTTCTCTCCACACCAGCAAAAACCACGGTCAGGCTTGGTGACTGACATCCCCATCCTCTCCTCATCTCAAACAGACCTATATAACGCCATCTCCATTGCGATGTGGTTATCATTGTTTCCCCAGGACATTCCAGTATCTACTTGGCTAGGACCTGCTGCAAAGTAGCTGTGCTGTGGTCATTTGTCAAGGCTTTAGTCTCCCTGATGCCACAGGCGGTTGGTCTCCTTACCTGAGGAAGGATGGACTGGGCTTGCAGGCGGTGCAGAGGAGGTTCACCAGGTTGAATCCAGAGATGAGGGGGTTGACCTGTGAAGAAAGATCGAGTCGTCTGGGACTGTACTCACTGGAATTCAGAAGAATGAGAGGGGATCTTATAGAAACCTATAAAATTATGAAATTAGTAAATATGATAGAGGTGGGTAAGTTGTTTCCCTTGGTGGGGGAGACCAGAACTAGGGAACAACTAGGGAGTAGAGTTAGGACAGAGATGAGGAGGAACTGCTTTTCGCCAGAGGGGGGGTGAATCTGTGGAATTCGCTGCTCATTGAAGCAGTGGAGGCGACCTCAGTGAACCTATTTAAGACAAGGGTGGATAGATTTTTACATAGTCGGGGAATTAAGGGATATGGGGAAAAGGCAGGTGGGTGGAGATGAGCCCATCATCAGATCAGCCATGATCTCATTGAATGGTGGGGCAGGCTCGATGGGCCGGATCCTGCTCCTATTTCTTGTGTTCTTACATGCCTGAGGCGTTTTGTTTACTAGAAGGCTAATTGCGAGAATTAGATGGATTGAACAATTCTAACATGCAGCTTTATTAGGCCTGATTTTAGCTTGTGCTTGGGATCTATGGCATCTAGGCCTCCTTTCAGCGAGATTTAAGTGATAAAAGGACAATTGCAGAATTATCAAGAGCAGCGTAGGGAAGTGTGAGGTGAATCTTAAAGCCTGGAGAAACACTAAACTGCAGGTGCACTGGGTGGTCAGGGTTCCGTGTGGGGCAGGACGGGGATTGAAGTGTCCTAATATTGATATTTCCAGCTGCAAGCAGTAGAAGACACTGTGAATGAGTGAGTCACCAGCCGAGGCTGGTGACGCGCTCCATTGTTGAGCATGTCCAGCCAGCCCTTGCAGCCGAGGATGGTTACTGAGCAGTGATGTCTCTGTAGAGGCACCAGAGAGGACAATGTGTACGGCCAGTGAGAAGCCAGGAAAACTGTCACCATCAGTGGCTGAGATAAATGCTAATAGATGGCTTATAATTAGCATAAAGTCTACTGAGTATGTTAGCCGGGGAGATCTAATTAAAATAGGACATAGACAGCTTGTTTATTTTCTATTCAGATCCATTTCCCTGTGAAATAAAGTTAAATATTCCAGACAACAACCACCTGCATTTGATTTGCTCCTTTTCCTTAGTGAAATACCCCAAAGTTTTCACAGAGGAATTGTCAGGGAAAATGGTGAAGCCAAAGCACAAAACAATAGAGGTGAATGTTGCAAGGTTCATCCCCAGTGGCAGTGTGACGGAGGACTCTTTGATCTATGGGCTCTGGGATTACTAAGGGTTTGCTTAAGGTGGGATGTGAGTGGAAAGAAAAAGTTTCAAAACCAGTTTTAATCATACTGAATGGACTGGTTATGTGCACATATTCAGAACTCCAAAGGAAATGGACTAATGACAATATTTCTCAAGCAAAATATTTCAGTAACAATTGGATCTCGAGCAGTGATTCTCAACCTTCCCTTCCCATTCATATCCCACCTTAAGCAACCCCTTACTAATCATAGAGCACCGATGGCATAAGGATTACATAAGTTGGAAAGGTTGCCCACCCCTGTTCTTGAAGAGAGTTCTGCATTTCTATTGCACTCTTTAGCTGTCCCAAAATACTTCATAACTAATGGAGTAATTGTTGCATAAGTACATGTACGCTGAAAAGGTCACCTACTGTAACCACATACGTACGTAACATACACGAACCATGAAATTACCACTACATACCAAGGCAGAACGAAAGATTACAAATATAAAATGATACACAAGTAAATATCCACAGTTGAAGATAATCCCTTGGCGGTCCCAGCGTAGTTTCTGGTTAGGGTTAGGGTAGAGAGAGATTGATAGGCTCTTGATTAGCCAGGGCATCAAAGGTTATGGGGAGAAGGACGGGTAGTGTGGTTGAGTGGGGAAATGGACCTGTATGCAGTCATTGTACTGGTTGACCCAGTACAATGACTGCATACTGTAACCCTTCCCCCTCCAGGATCCCTAGTAAAGGCAGCATTGCCCAATCCCCCTCCCTCAGTACTACCTTGGTATCTGGCCAACACCACGTACGATATGACTGCAAGTTTATAGTGATTAATCTCGACCCGACTTGTCGGGTCTAATTGATAGCACTACAACCAGCTCATGATTAAATGGTGGGGCAGACTTGATGGGCTGAATAGCCTATTTCTACTCTTACGGTACAGGGAAGTAATGCGTTAGCTAATTTGTGCGCATCAAGCTCCCACAAACACCAATCAGATACGATGATACTGAGGGATAGCCATTGGCCCAGAATAATCCAATCAGGATCCAAGAAATACCTCTTTACCTAATGAAAGGGCAGGGTGTTGGATGAATCCCCTCAAGAAAGCGAACAACAGTGGTGTCCTTGGTGGTGGTGGTGGGAGACTGTGTACATACAGAGGGTGGGATACATTGACTGCAGTGGATGGCGGGAGGGGGAGAGTGTGCGTGGAGCACTCTAACCATTGCGCAGGCGGTCTGCAGAGATGTCCCCTGTGCTGTGAACTCTGAAGAGATCAGCCTTTGTTCTGCAATGGATGTGTGACTGAAAGAGCTTCTCCAAATCCAATTAGCTCCAAACAATACAAAGGATGAAATATCAAATGAGTGTAAATATTTTGTGGCTTCTTTCTTCACACAGACAATGAAAGCTGAAAGAGACTGTCCAAGAGATGAATGACTGAAGTTTGAACATGAGGCACTGTCTGTGGATAATTGAATGACTCACAGCATGAGGAGTCTCACACTTGGGGAGAAATAATCTCTTCACCCATCTGTGGCCGTTTGACAGCGATGAACCCAAAACACACTTAGTAAACGCTGGAGGAACTCAGCCGGTCTCACGGTGTCCACAGGAGGTAAAGATATATTACTGGCAGTTTGGGCCTGAAGCCTTCCTCAACGTGTGAGCAAATAGCAGGCAGACGTCTTGTAAAGGCTAGGAGAGAAAGGTGGAAAAATGGAAGGGGGAAGAGTGCAGACCAACAAACAGAAAGGATGGGCAAGTGCTCAAAGGCACCAGACTCAAGGGCGCGGTCCTTCCCCAAGTGGGGCAGGTGTTCTGGAGGCATGGTCTCCAATCCCACTTCTGACACACCTCCGAAGACCGTGATGAACCACCCTGCAGAGAGCAAGCTGGAGACACACTGAATTCTAGAATCTGGATCAACACACAGGACTTTCTACAGAAATTCTATCAGAGAAATGGATCGGAAGTCAAACCACAGGACTAAAAGAGTGGCAGAGAAAATCAATGGAGTCTCTTTCCCCACCCCCCCCCCACCTTTCCCCTATTGATGTGATCTACTGGGGTCGTTGTCTGAAGAGGGGTGCAAAATCATTGAGGACCCCTTCCACCCTGCACACAGCAGCTTGCAGCTGCTCCTGTTGGGGAAGAGATCCAGGAGGATCAGAGCCAGAACCTCCAGGCCGAAGAACAGCTTCTTCCCATGGCAGTGAGATTGATGAACTGCTCGTACTGCTTATGCAATCCCTCCGAGACTCTACCATTATTTTGGAGCGGGGCTTGTGCATGGAGATGCAGACCGCCCCACAAAATGGCCAACAAACGAGGCGACTGCGCTGACCCGGGGGTGACGCCGGCTGCCGTCCCAGGTGACCTCCCGCAGAGTGGGAAGATGGGAATGACGGCCAATCCCAAACCAACGCTCCAATGACGCGGGGCCCTGACGTCAGCGCCTGGGGCCCATATAAGCCCGACAGCCAGAGCAATAAACCAGTTTTGTTTTTCCAAGGTTTTGACGCGTGTGTCCTTCTTCTCCATGCTCACGTAGCGCAAATGCTCCAATTTAACAATATTTATTTATGTAGTTATACTGCAGGATAAATCAGTTGTATATATCTGTTTGCATGTTTCAGAATTGAAATTTACGTCAGCGTCACAGTACATACATTTCTACAAACCACTGTACAAAATAAACAAACTGTGCACAAATCAAAGTAAGGCCGTGTCTATGGTTCATTATTTTACATCGAGGACTGAAGAACGGCATTTCATCCAGTAGTGCGACATTAATAAACTTGAACACAATCTGCCAGAAGGGCATCATTGGTGGGAGAAACAGGATGGTCAGCGTTTCGGCACAGAATCTTCATCAAGGCTGTCCCGATGGCCCAGAAGTTCTTTTCCTACCACTGATGCAGATTGATTGTGGCTTGAAAACAAACAGAACCCGGACAGCTACATCAATATCCAAACGACGTGAAGTGCACGATCACTTCACATCCTCACCGCCTTGGGATGAACCGAGGTCCACACGGACAGGCCTGGTGAAAGCAATCCTTTGCAGACTAGTTGTGTTTGTGCCTCAGGCCCTTCCAAGCCCCATTTTCCAAACATGACAGCTAATTGTGCAGAAGTCACCCTGTCCAACCTTTTCAGTATTTATAGCTTGTGTTACATCATCTGTCTGCATTTCCACCCATCACACAGTGCCTGCATGCTCTGAGCTGACAGTGTCGTCGAACGAGGAGGTTATCTGAGGTGCAGTGAATGCTCGGTGATCCGAGCAGTGGCCCAGTTTCTGAGCCCGCAGACGGCACTTATATAACCCATAGTCTGCAAAATCCCACACCAATGAATGCTGAAACCAGCTCACTGTCTCCCCCTGGAGGCAAATCCAGCACCTGTGCTGCAGCTGCACAGTGGAGAACAGTGGTTTTCAAACTTTTATTTTTCACTCAGTACCACCTTAAGTCAATCCTGTGCCATAGATTCTCTGTGATTAGTAAGGGATTACTTAAGGTGGTATTTTGGGTGGGAGGAAAAAGTTTGAAACCCACTGTTTTAATCGTCCCTAATTGACTCGTTATGTGGACGGTTTCAGAACTCCAAAGGAAATGGGCCAATGGCCATTTTTCTCAAGCAAAATATTTCAGGAACAATTAGTTCTCAACCTTCCTTTCCCACTCACATCCCACCTGATTCAATTCCTTACTAATCACAGAGCATCGATGGCCTAGGGATTACTTCAGGTGGGATGCGAGTGGAAAGAAAAAGTTTGAAGACCACTGGCATAGAAAGACAAGAAGTTCAGTGAGATCTTTTGCCTCAGTATCATTTTCTTGTGCAAAACTCCAAACGAATCTAGAAAACCTCTGGTTTAACAAGGTTCTGAAAGTGGAGCCATGAGACTAAATTAAATAATAATTAAAAAAATCAGATTGTACTAAATCACTTTCGATCTTTATAAGCCATCCCAGGGTTTCAAACACCTGATGTGTGGAAACCGCTGCATATGAACGAACTCTCATAACATTAGTCATTTCAAACGTTCGTTCCGATGAAGGGCAGAACAAGTTCCCACTCTGTCTGCACTTTTAGTTACTGTTCAACCCCACTCTTATGTGTATTTGATACCATTCGTTAGAATACGGTGGGAGGCATCATTACCCAACATCATGTGGCTTTGACCACTTTCTGACATGTGACAATCTGTAAAAATGGAATGGAATATGAGGAGTGTTTGACAGCTCTTGGCCTGTACTCGTTGGGATTTAGGAGAAAGAGGGGAGATTTAATTGAAATATTTTAAATGTTGAAAGGCGTAGACTTCAGGATTGAAGGGTTTCCACTTAGAACAGAGATGTGTTGGAACTTCTTCTGCCAGAAGGCTGCAAATCTGTGGAATCTGTTGCCACAGGTGGTTGTGGAGACCAGGTCACTGGGTGTATTTAAGGCAGAGATTGATAGGTTCTTGATTAGCCAGGGTATCAAAGGTTATGGGGAGAAGGCCGGGCAGTGGGGCCCGAGTTGGAAACTCGATCAACTCATGATTGAATGGCAGGGCAGCCTCGATGGGCTGAATGGCCTATTTCTACTCCTATGTCTCATGGTTCATTACCCCAGGGTGGCCTGAACATGAAATTTACCATATCATGACTCTTCTCTCTTACTCAACGAACAATGCTACATCTAAAATAACCCATTCCCATGGCAACTTCAACATTCCGGAAAATCTGGTGTTTTCTACAACAATAAAGAAGGATATGAAAATTGAACAATTAGACTAAATTAATGTTTAAGATGAAATGACCCTTTACCACGATCTGTACACAGACCTTCTGGGACCAGTGGATAGTGCAGTGTCTAGATAGGTTTGAACTTGAATATTGTAGATAACTAATTATGTTGATGGTTATATGTAAATAAACCATTTATTTTTTAAAAAGAATGTTTTTAAACATTTTAACACAGTTTGATCCTCAGTATACTAAGCAAACCTATCTAGGCACTGCACTATCCATTGGTCCCAGAAGGTCTCCAGAGAGGAAGTGGACACTGGATGGCACCTCTCCAGGATTATCTGGGCATGTATGTATCCTGAGAAGAGGGACAGGCCTTGGATCAGGTGGATCCCTTGGCAGCTTGTTACCTGGACCTGTGAATGGCCAAACTCAAGGGCAGAGCATCTCCCCACACCTCGGTGAGCACAAGCTGAGTGCTCTGCAGCTCAGCTTCTGAATTGAATCTGCAAGCAAGGTCCCGCAGCGTGTCTGTCTAGACACCCACCTTGCCAGTGACAGCTTGCATCAATGTTCGGGTCCAGACACCACACACAGTCAGCTCTGACCTGATTGCTGTTGAGAGATGAGAGAGACTGGAAATCAGTATAAAAAAGGCTTATCACAGGCACACACACACACACACACACACACACCACAGATAACCATGTGTAGGTACATGAACGTGATCATACATTGACAAAGAATGCTATGTAAGTACATGATCATTTCTAGACATTAACTTGTGAAAACACACCCTGCATTCAATACAAACCAACTGCACACATGAAAATCAGATAAACCAGTGTGTTGGTTTGAAATCCAACATGAGGTGTTGACTTTAGTTAAACTGCTAGCTGGGGTCTAGTGCTGTCTGCAAAAGTGCTGGTAAAACTCAGCAGGTCACACAGCATTGCCAAAAGGCAATCAAACAAAGGCCCATAACATCAAAGTTCATTTTTCATGTTTTCATTCTTAGAGTACATACGTGACATCATGTACAGCCCTGAGAGTCTTTTTCCTGCGGGCGAGACCGAATTACCACTAATTGGTAGTGCTAAATAAAACTGGACTCAAATAAAAAAAATGTAAACTGACTGACTGTGCAATATAGAGAGGGAAAAAAAATCAATAAAGTGCACAAGTACGAGTCCTTAAATGAGCCCCTGATTGAGTTTGTCGTCGGGGAGTCTGGTGGTGGAGGGGGAGCAGCTGTTCCTGAACCTGGTGGTGCGAGTCTTGTGGCACTGAGACCTCTTTCCTGATGGCAGCAGCGAGGACAGAGTGTATGCTGGGTAGTGAGGGTCTTTGATGATGGCTGCTGCTCTCCGACAGCAGCGTTCCATGTAGATGTCCTGACAGTGGGGAGGGTTTTGCTTGTGATGCCCTGGGCTATGTCCACTACTTTTCGCAGAGCTTTACACTCAGGGGTATTGGTGTCCCCGTACCAGGCCGTGATGCGGCCGGTCAGCGCGCGCTCCACCACACATCTGCAGAAATTTGCCAGGGTTTCCGACGTCATACTGAATCTCCGCAATCTCCTGAGGAAGTAGAGGCGATGACGTGCTTTCTTCACGATGCCATCCTTCAAAATGCACGTGGGTTGTAGGTTAATAGGGGTATTGGGGCAGCACGGGCTTGTGGGCCAGAAGGGCCTGTTGCTGTGTTGCCTGTTTAAATTAAAATTGTTGATAGTGAAAACCTGCAGAGGAGCTGCTACAATTTTACAAATGCCAACAGTTATCAATCACACAAGACTGGAAGCAGCCTTGAATCTTTTCAGAATATGCACCTCTGATGGAAGTGGATGAGCTGTGAGTGGTTCAGCTTTCTGCAGCCAGCTGATGCTAGTCGTCCTGACTGCAACATAATTCTTGTCTAACACTTTAATTTACGGCTTGGTAAACACAGGCAGGTGCCAGCATTAGTCGTGTTTAAGATTTGGAGTACTAATTTTCTCTCAATATTGGAATGCAGAAGAAGAAGAGACTGGTTATTTGCATATCAGTGCTGGTGCACCCCCCTCTCCAAGGAGACTGCCTTGTGGAATTATCCATGGCCCCATCAGTCCGTCTGCTCTGTATACTCCTACCTCTCATCTTTGCTCCCAGTCATCACATTCCTCGCAGTTGCCGCTGTCCTGAGATAAATGCCGAAAATGCACAGTCGGTGAGGCAGCATCTGCGGAGAGAGCAGCAATTAATGTTAGATGGAAGACCATGACGTCCTCTTCTCTCCCTCCTTCCAATGTTTCTCCAGCATCTGTTCCATTTACCTCTTCCCTGTGGGAGTGAGCTCCATCCTCCCTTCACTTCCCCAACAGGTTTATCAACGACTGTCTCATTATAATGGCTTGGCCAATCAGCCCATGTTCCATGTTCCAGGAGGAGGAGGACGGACACCTAAAGTGATCCTCTCTGCTGCTCTAATGGTCCTGTGGATTGCCCTCTGATTCAATGCTCTCGAATCAACATCATTTTGATTACCTGGTCAATATCCCACTGGTGAGGCCAAATTTGGAGCATTAGATGCAATTTTGGTCATCAAATTACAGAAAGGTTATCAATAAGACTGAAAGAGTGCAGAGGAGATTTACAAGGATGTTGCCTGGACTTCAAGAACTGAGTTACAGGGTTAAACAGGTGAGGACTTTATTCCCTGAAGCATAATAGAATGAGGGGAGATTTGTTAGAGGTGTTTAACATTATGAGGGGAATAGACAGAATAAACGTAGACAGGCTTTTTCCACTGAGGGTGGGTGAGATACAAACTAGAGGATGTGGGTTAAGGGTGAAAGGGGAAAGGTTTAGGGGGAACTTCTTCACACAGAGAGTGGTGGGAGTGTGGAATGAGCTTCCAGCTGACATGGTGAAGGCGGACTCAATTTTAACATTTAAGAAGAATGTGGACGGGACGGTATGCAAAACCAAACTGCTGCAGTGACTGGAGTTTACAAAGTCCTGAACCAAATGCAAAAAGCTCTCAGAAATCAAAGTCACTGACTTTGCTCAGTGTTGCCTGGGGTTTGTCACACTCCAGGCAACAACAGAGATGGCAATGGTTCAGTCTTGGCATTGATACTCTCCGGGCCACAGCAGCCTGAGTTTTCAGGACACCCTCCCCCCTCCCTCCCTCCCGACCGTCCCATGTTTTTCCACCCGTGGTGAACGCTTCAGTGCAAAGGCACCGGTTCCTCGTGCTTGCCACCATCTCCACACCCCAGGAGGGTGGCGGTGGAGAACCTCTGACAAGCCCTGAAGCACAGGACCGCCCCCCCTCCCCATTTCCCTGCTGGCCAACCGCACCAAAAATAACTTAAGAGATGATGACGGTCGCCAGCAGCCAAGGTTACCCAGTCACAACACAAATGGGCAACAATGCTGCAGGATAGAGATCGCCTGCCCTCACACCTCGACTCTCAGCTGATCTGTCAGACGCAGATTGCGGCCGACATGGTTTTATAAAGTAGGTTTTGTGGTTTATCTCAGCAGCGGGGAGCTGGGCCACAGACCAGCATTCAGGGCTTGGAAAACAATTCCTATTGAAACTCTTTTGATTAGGTGGGGGGGGGGGGGGGGGCATTGCCGTGGTAACTGCCTTTGAGGTGCAGTTGGGACATGGCCTGAAAAATAATGAGGATTTTTGTGTTGTTCAAATTCAAACCATGAGTTCAGGGAGGCCTCGAGGTCCGAATTTCAATCAGGTTGCTGTGGCTACTGACGTACTTGGTCTGCTTCCTTGGCAACGGTAGCTAACGCAGAGATGGCACTGCGGCATGCCTTTGGAGACAGTACCCTGTAGGCAACAGGAACATGGCTCCGTTCTTCCTGACGGTCAGCTGCTGAGAGCATTTCAGGTGAGAGACAGCAATGTCCCCCTCAGCCAGAACCCTAGAAAACAAGAACATAGAGTGAATGACTTTAGGCCAGGGTTTACTGTGAAGGAGAGAGATACACAAGCATCAGATTCAGCGGTTACATCTTGGTATCGGGTAGGGCTCAGTGGGTAACACTGAGTCAGGGGAGGTGGCTTCCAGAGCAAGGAAATGCAAGCTGGCCCTCAAATGCAGCACTGCCTTGTGTTACAACTTCAAGGTGACGTCCCATCAAATCTCTTGTCAACGCATAATTTAAGGAGCACAGTGGTATTTATTCCTCAATTGATATCGTTAATATGGGTTGCAGGGTCATTATCATGCCCGTAATATCCTGAGCTGTGTCAACTACCTTTTGGAGGGTTTTATGCTCAGGGGTATTGGTGTCCCCATGCAGTTGGCCAGTGGTTTCCACAACATACCTATAGAAATTTGCCAGGGTTTCTGGTGTCATACCAAACTCTGCAAACTCCTGAGGAAGTAGAGGTGCTGACGTGCTTTCTTCACGATGCCATTAGTGTGCTGGGTCCAGGAAAGATCCTCTGAGATGGTGACCCTTGGTTTTTCATCTCTCTAATGGCACCCATCCCAGACAACTATTCCCCACTTCCCCCAGACATGGGACAGCTCAGTCTGACGACTCAGACCGATCCTTCAGGATCGAGGTGGTCTTCCACTGGACCTGTCCAATTGAGTTGGTCCACAGATGCTGGGATCTAGTGCAGCACTCAACAGTGTGGAGGAACGTTGTGATTCTTTGCTCTGGAGAGCTATGAAAACTGGATCATTTGAAGTGCATAAGGTGAGAGATCGAGGCACTGAGGGCTGTGGGGAACCAGCGCAGAGGGGATTAAGCTCAGTCAACCACGATCATTTTGAACGGCGGGATAGGTTTTAGGGGCCGAGTGGCCTCCCTGCTCCTTTTTTCTTTTGATTGTGCAAATTATTAGGTGAAGGAATCCTTTTCTACTTTAACTAAGAGCTGTACATGTTCTTTACAAACACACCAATGCCATCAAACCTTTGGCAGTCAGAACACCAAGGGGTTTGCCCAGTCATTACCGATTCAATACAAGCTACTGACACTTGAACCTTGCACTACCTTTTAATGCTAGGTTCTGTCAAATCAGTACAACGTGGGCTTGGAAAGTCAATTCAAACCTGAAATCAGGACTATTTCAAACCCCTATCATTATCCAACAATGCTCATGTGAGGGAAGAACTGATGGGAGCACACCCAGAGGTAGATCTACCTCAGCTCGGACCAGAGGAGCTGTCACCAGCAGAGATATGTGGTCGATGCTCTATCTCCCCCTATCCTCATCTCACCTCACCCGACTCCCACGCCCATCTCGTCCCACCTGACTCGCACTTCTATCTCACCCCCACCACCGTCTAACCCCACCTAGAATCGATGGAGCACGTACCAGAGCAGTTGTTGTTCCAGCCCTTACTGCAACCACCTGCCCACAGAGGATGGAGGAGAAACAGGATTTATTAACGTAAGGAATTTATGGGAATCCCAAGGAGTTAGGATCAAGCCCAGGAGAAAGACGGCAGTCCATGAATTTATTCCCAGTGGGAAGTGACAGGGTGAGAAGGTGTCTAACATATTTATACAACTTCTTGCTCTACCGGACCTCTGTGGCAGAAAACACAGATGACACTGGATAACAAATGCTTTCAAAAGGTTTGCTTCCTGAAAAAAAATTGGAGATTATGATAGACAACTTGAAGCTGAACACAAAGATAATTTCAGATTTGCAGTATCTCGTAAGAAGTTGGAAAAACATTAAATTAACTTTTATTGAATTTAGCAAGTTTAATCGCACCGTGGTGCTGACACATTGGGTCAGTTCAACCAACCTAAAAATGTTTTGCCGCTGACTTTTGTTTGTACTCAGCATCTGATGCCCCTCGTGTCAGTGTCCAACAATAGTCGGCCTGCACTGATGGATTCCAGTTGCCCAGATACCGCTTTTCCAGGGTTGCAATGTCCTGGTGAAACCTTTCACCAGGTTTGTCACTGACGGCACCAAGATCAGCAGGGAAGGAGTCCAAGAGTGAATGCAGAAATGAATTTTCAATGACATGTTGTACTTCATAGTTCTGTAGGCTTGAAGTAGACTTAAAAAAACAGGAAATCACAAAAATTGGTATGTGATAGAAAGATTTTAAGGTGATCCCATAAAATATAACCAAAAATATTCAGGAAGCAAAATCTTCATGGTTCAGTGATCAGCAGCTGAGACCAAAGGGACCTAATGGACTGAAAACACATGTAGGCCATTCTGCCCTTCAACAAGGTCATGCTGGCCCTTAAACTCAGAATCAGAATTTATTGTTATGACATGTCACGAAATTCATTTCGCGGCAGCATCACCGTGTAAATATTGTTATATACGACATTTAAAGATAAATAAATGAGTGCAAGTAAAGACTAAGTAATGGAGTGTCTGTGGTTCCGTCCATTCAGAAATCTGATGACGGAGGGGAAGAAGCTATTTTTGTATCTTCCATCTAACATCAACTTCTCCCGTTTCTGCTAACCTGCTCTTCTTTCCCTCTCCTTTCCTTCATCTCTCCACAAACCCCCCCCCCCCTTCCCTCTCTATTCACTGAGCCATCCCCCTTCTCCCTGTTTGCTGCTGAGCCCTCCCTCCCTTCTCCACCATTACCTCCTGCCTTTAGGACCGAGCTCCTCCCCCCCCCCACACCTCCCCCTCACCTTTTTATTCGGACACCTGCCCATACCTTAATTACGGGCTCAAGCCCGAAACGTTGGTTATGTATCTTTATCTTTGCTCCACCTTTCGACCTGCCGACTTTCTCCAGTGTTGTGTTTTTAATTGAACCACGGGGTCTGCAGACTTTCCGGTTTTACTTTTGTACCTTCCAGTTATCCTTTAATTACTTTAGAGCTCAAACCTTGATCAAGGACTCAAAATAACACAGCCGCTTCTAAAGACAACAAAAAAAGGTTCAGTGTACCCTGGGGGGTGGGGGGGGGGGGTTCAATCCCAAAGGCCAGCCCATCAAACAACCTTATTACTACTTAACTGGCTGTTTAATCATTGAGGATGATACACTGTGCTGAAAGTAGAGCCACTGTCACACAGATCCTCAGGTTCAATACCAACCTCCAGCACTGCCTTTGTGGAGCTTGCATCCTCTCTGTGACAACCCCCCCCCCCCCCCCCCCCCCCACACACCAACTAGGTTCTCTGGTTTCTGCCCATGTCCCAAAGGCGTGCAGGTCGGTGGATGAAGTAACTGTTGATAATTGTCCTGTGTGGTGTAAAATCTGGAAACGGAGAGTTAGGGTGGTGGGGTGAGCGCAACACTGTTACCTTGCCAGCAACCTGGGTTCAAATCCCACAAGGAATCCGTGTCTGTGTGGGTTTCCTCTCAGCGCTCAATATTATACTGGGTTGTAGGTCAATTGGGTGGGCTCATGGGCCGGAAAGGCCTGTTACCCCATCTCCGGGGTCCCATCCATTTATCAGAAGCCACCAAATGCAACTAACCTTGAGAAGACATTACAACTTCTTCCTCATTGCCAAGGCTGTGCAAGAGATCCCACAATGAATTACAATTAAATGGCTTATTGGCATGTGCGTCAGGATACAGAGGAAAACTTTCTTTTGCGTGCTATCCAGGCAGGTCATTCAATACTTAAGTACGATTGGCAGTGCAAAATGATACAGTCAAACCCCTGGTGCCTGGCAACAATGGGGATGGTAGATTCCAGATGTGAATTTTCTGGTTGCTTGAGATTGCATGTTGCATGAAGTGACGGACTGACTGCAAAGTGGGGGGTGCCAATTAAAAATTTTTGGTTTTTATACCTCTATTTTCTGCAATTTTTTTGCCGGTTGCTTGAGGCTGCCGCTTCCTTGAATTCCGGATAAGGGGGATTTTACTGTAGATGAGTGCTTAGCCACAGGGACAAAGTTTCATTGAAGCACAATAAGGGTGGCATCCTTTTTCCAATGACAGATTCATTCAGTTGCCTGGTGACGGTGAGGAAGTTCTAGCCGCCGGAGGAGGGGTAAGGATGTGCGACCACAGTGGCCTTTTAATACATTGGCTGCTTTCCCAGGGCAGCAGGAAGTACGGCTAAGAGTCACCATAGGGGAGGTTCGGTTCTACGAAGGTCTGAGCTCAGTCGTAACCCTGCAGTTCCTTGCGATTCAAGGTGGGCTTCATTCAAACAGGATTCTCTCTATAAAAAAAAATTGAGGCATGGTAATGGAATTGTTTGTGTGGGTTGCTATTTATGAGATTACAGGTACACCCAACAGCCAATCAAACTTTAAAAAGGAACATAGATAATTATCTGCCTGTGATACCTAATGCAATCCACAATGCTCCACACAATAAAATGGCAACAAAGCTATTTTGAATGCCGAGACAGAAAATTTAGCATGAACTGTCAGAGTAAAGTGAGGGTTCAGGATGATTTAATGATTTAGCTGCATGGCGGAAGGGAGCTTTATATAGAGTTCTATCATTAAATGTTGCTCATTCACATTTAAAGATGCAATCCCTTGGTTCCTTGACTGATTTGATTAATTTGTTGTGGAAATGATGTACAAAACACCCCTTTGAGATTGCAAGTGACGAGAGGAAAAAAAGAGGGGGAGAGACCTCTAGAGTAGTGAATGTTTGGAATTCTCTATCCAGGGAAGTGGTTGAGGCTGCCTCATTAAAGATATTTAAAATTCAGTTAGATAAATTTTTACATGATAGAGGAATTAGGGGATATGGGGAGAAGGCAGGTAGGTGGAGTTAGGTCATAAATTAGATCAGCCATGATCTTAGTGAATGATGGAGCAGGCTCGTTGGGCCGAATGAGGTGATAGAGGAATTAGGGGATATGGGGAGAAGGCAGGTAGGTGGAGTTAGGTGATAAATTAGATCAGCCATGATCTTATTGAATGGCGGAGCAAGCTCGATGGGCCATTTTTGGCCTAGTCCTGTTCCTACTTCCTATGTTCCTATGAGACAGAGGGGGGGGGGGGAGAAAGAGAGAGGGAGGGGGGAGAGAGAGGAGAGGGCAGAGAGAGAGGGAGAAACACATCACAGCAGATTACATAATAGACAGTGTCTGGCAGAGACAGAGGGTGGGGAAGGCAGACACTCAAGAGAGCAGAGAAAGAAATACTAATGCCAATTGACAGTAGGAGCAGATATAAAGGAATCTATTTAAAACACTGGATCAGATCCTAACAGAAATCTCTCCTCCTCTCTGGCTGCTCTGATCTGGATGTAAATTGGATCCTATCTTAGGTGCTAGACATAAATTTTATTTTAAATTTAGACAAACTGCATGGTAACAGGCCATTTTGGCCCAGGGCAGAGCAGCCCAGCTACACCCAAATAGCCTATAACTCCCAGTACTGATTTGAACAGTGGGAGGAAACCAGAGACCCCAGGGAAAACCCACACAGACACGGGAAGAACATACCAACTCCTTACAGAGAGTGCAGGATTCGAACCCAGGTCCGGTCCCGATCGCTGGCGCAGTAAAGGCATTGCGCTCACTGCTACACTGCCCATTTCACTGCTCGTTGATTGGTTAGTCTCTGGAAGGACAGCACATATCAGAACTGCAACCTAACCTTCGGATGCACAGGAGCGTGTGTGTGCACACACAGAGTTCCACACGCACCCCCATACACAACCCCGCCCCCTGCAGCAGACATACCGCACACACACACACACTCACAGAGTCCCCCCATATACACCCCCTACACCTGCCCTCACAAACACCATGCTCACTCACACACAACACACGTACCCCACACTCCTCCACCCTCACACACACTACCCCACATGTGCACACCTGCTCACACTTGCCCTCTCACAGACCACGCACACTCATTCACACACACACAGCATGAACCACCACTCAGATGGCACTGCCTCCCATTGTAACTCTGGATTCCTAATCTTTGCAAAATTTGGAACTAATATCTCCCCACTTCATCTTGCCTCAGCTGTATTATTTCAAACTTTGCTTCAACACCAAAGTATGTTTCAAATATGAATAAAGTGAAAAAAATTAATAACCAAAGGTTTGAATCTGCCACTGTCTGTGTGTACATTCTCACTGTGACCTGCGTGGGCTTTCTCCAGAGGCTCCGGTTTCCTCCCACCCTCTAAAACAGGCACAGTTGGCAGGTTCATTGGGCGCAATGGTTATCGTGGGCTGGAAGGGCTTTCTACCATGTTGTATCCTTTAAAAATCAAACTGCACAAATTCATAAGCTGCAAACCCCTATAATCAATAGTGCTAATCAAATATTGATCACCTCCGATCTTTGCTCTGGCTGGCTGTGCACCATATCTGCACCAATGGGCATTCTCATCTCAAAATCATGTTATAAACCCCCTTCACCGTATTTACGCTTTGCTTAAAACAAACCTCTCTGTATACTTCCAATGAACCTCTACAGTGAGAATGCCGCCACAACTGTCAGGGGCACCAGGAAACACTAATGGCAGCTCTGTCTTATGGCAGGCAGATGGCAATTTTGTGTAACATGACAATAAAGGGATGTTGAATTCATACCAGAGTGTTGAAATAAAGTTTTCTCCCTGCAATGACATCCTCGTGTCACAACTAACCAAAGCTTAGTCACGGCACTTACACACATAATTAGTTGCTTCATGATGAGCTTTGGATCAGGTTTGAGATCTTGGCCTTAGAACATTCTTCTCAGGGGCCAAAGGTTGTGCTTAATGTACGTAAGGTGGGAGTGAAACTTGATCTCCGGCTCAAAAATCTGGAAAGGAATCCATATTTTCCAGGATTTTGTCACTGATCTTGTTTGTCCAGAGGGGAAGCAGAGTGCTGGTCGGAGAGCCTAGGTTGCTGGTCGTGCTTTGTGTTCCAGATATTTTATGCAAGGCCCAATTTCTCACGATATTGCAGCAAAAACGTTAACAACACCCTCGACCTCTGTCCTTCCAGAGGTCACCCTTTAGAGCACACATGTCAAACTCAGGCCCGTGGGCCAAATTTGGCCCGTGATATAATTATATTTGGCCCGCAAGATCATATCAAATATGTATTAGAGCTGGCCCGCTGGCTGCCGCGCCACTATAGCGCATGCACGGCTAATACTATAAATCCCAGAATGCTTTGCAAATGCGTTGGCGCGGGCCCGTCAGCCCGCTAATCGCCCCCACCTCCTCTCTTTACTTACATTACCATCTGCGACCTGTCGCCTAACTCACATGTAATAAACCCCTTACGAAAAATGGCCAAACGAAAGACAGAAAACAGGACCTTTCAAGACAGGTGGGAGGCAAACTCTGACCCCACAGTTTGATGAACTTGTATCGAAAAGAGATGCCAAGTATCTGGTTTAGACCCAGGTGCATCAGAGTAAATCACAGTGGAGCAAGAAAAGCTTGGATTCAAATTTTCTTTGGTTAACTTTGGACTCTTCAAGGTTGAAAGATTGGATTTTCATTGAAGCAAGTTGTTATTTTTTTTGACTTGTTGGCTTGTGAAAAAAAAAATACATTTAAAAGGAGCTTAAAGGCTATGGAGAAATATTATTTATTGAATATTTTATTTCTCATTTGTTAATGCTTCTTCTGGAAAGAGTTTAACCAAAACTATTATTAAACATTTATTTTAATAAGAAAAAGTTTAACATTGCATATGTTGAAAGAAGAGAAAACATGCAGATGTTGTTGAAAATTTTCAATAAATATTTAGTTTGGCCCACGACTTAGTCCAAGTTTTTAATTTTGGCCCTCTGTGAATTTGAGTTTGACACCCCTGCTTTAGAGAATCCGGTCCAGAAGCAAATTCCTCCAATATTTTTGTGTTTTCTGCAGACTTTGTGTTTCACTCTGTTCTTCTTGTAGATCAGTGGTTCTCAACCTTTTTCTTTCCACTCACAGACCACTTTAAGTAATCCCTATGCCATAGGTGCTCTGATTAGTAAGAAATTGCTTAAGGTGGGATGTGAGTGGGAAGGGAAGGTTGGGAACCACTGCTCCAGACCCAATTGTTACTGAAATATTTTGCTTGAGAAAAAAATGTCATTGGCCCATTTCCTTTGGAGTTTTGAAACCGGCCACATAACGAGTCAATGAGGTACAATTAAAACAGTGGTTTTCAAACTATTTCTTACTACCCACATCCCACCTTAAGCAATCCCTCACTAATCACAGGGCACCAATGGCATAGGGATTAATTAAAGTGGTCTGTGAGTGGAAAGGAAAAGGTTGAGAACCACTGCTGTAGATCATCTCCATCCCAATGTGAAACTTGTTGTGGGAAAGGTACAGATTTGGACAAAGCAAGATTAAGAGGGTGGCACAATTAGTGTAGCAGTTAGCATCACACTGTTATAGCACCAGTGACTGAAGTTCGAATCCCACGTTGTTTGTGCGTTCTCCCCGTGTCAGCGTGGGCTTTCCACAGGGGTTCCAGTTTCTTCCCACCATTCAAAACCGTACCCAATACGTTATTGGACTGTTACCGTGATTTATGTCCAAATAAGATGTAAAAAACCCCAAATCAATTAATTAATTAGATTTTTTTAAAGAAATTAAAAATAGGGTTAGTGCGATGACAGTCTTCATTGGGATTTCGTCTGCAGTGGACCACTCGTTGCATGATGACATAAAAGCCATGTGACTGTCCAATTTTTGGATTCCCCATAATTTCACTGATGGACAACCTTACAAACACATTTGTAAGGTCAAAAGGTTTTGCAGTGGATGGAGTTGTTTCTAAATTTTGCTTGGATGAATCGCATAGATCATGCCCATGGCACAGTGTGATGGACAGACTATGGACCACAGTTCTCCAAGGAATTCTTTGGTCCATTGGAATGATTTAGCCAAAGGCCAACTGCAAATACTTTTTAACTCATTTCAGATTTATTGTCAGAGTACGAACATGACATCACATACAATCCTGAGATTCTTTTCCTGCGGGTGAGGCAGAATTACCACTTAATTGGCAGTGCAAAAAATACTGATAAATAAAGAATTCTAAACAAATAAAATGTAAACAAATTGACTGTGTGATACAGAGAAGGAAAATAAAATCAGCAAAGTCCGAGTCCTTCAACGAGCCCCTGATTGAGTTTGTCATTGAGGAGTCTGATGGTGGAGGGGGAGCAGCTGTTCCGGAACCTAGTGCGAGTCTTGTGGCACCGAGACCTCTTTCCTGAGGGCAGCAGCGAGAACGGAGCGGGTGCTGAGTGGTGTGGACCCTTGATGATCGCTGCTCCTATCTGACGGCAGTGTTCCCTGTCGATGTTCTCGATGGTGGTGAGGGTTTTGCCTGTGATGTCCTGGGGCTGTGTCCACGACCTTTTGCAGAGCTTTTTGCTCAGGGGCATGACGCCCTCATACCAGACCGTGATCCTGAAAACTATCACAATTATGGCGCTCGAGACTCCTGGCATTCTCCTCTTGCCAATGAGACAAAAGCTCCCCCTTCACATTACAGGGCTCCACTAACCTATTCATTTCAAAGACTGAAGTACCTTCTAATCATTACTCCTGATCATTCCCAAATAGCTTTCATATTAATTTGAATTGTGCACTTCAAGTAATATACAGTGGGAATTTTGTTTAAACAATTACATTGCTGGCTCATTAAAAAAATAAAGCTCTAATTTAATTACTGACTGTAATCCCTGCATTTGCATTAATTTTATAACCAGTGTTATTCAATATTCATTGTGAAATTACCTGGTCGACGAATAAGTTTCCTTTCTAGGCGAGATGAGGGGGGAATTTAGAAACTGGCTCCAAAGTAATTCCTGGAGTGACAAATCTAAATATAGAACACTCCCATACAGGATTACAAGAAAAATATAGATTTTAAAAAACTTAAACTTGGCTTGTCTAACCCGAGGGGTGACATTTTGATGGTTTACACCAATGCAGACTATTGGTGCTTTTGGAATGGCGTTAGAAGGTCCCACGTATATATCATTCATGAACTTTCTAACCCTTGGAATAACCCACACACAGTGTTTTTGCTCCATTTCTTGATCTTTATTAACAAAATAATTTGTAATCCTTGCAGTGGAAAATATACCAATTAGTTAAGATGTCGCAGTACCATGAACAATATTCATGCTTCCCCTTCTTGTCTCCCCAACATCAAAAAGATAGAAAGCGTCTTTAAAAAAAAACTCTTTACTCTGGACAGCGAAGAACCATGTGTCAACAACTGAGGCTTGTTATTTATCCAGCTATCCGCTGCACTAGGACACCCACCATGTGCCTGGTGGAGATTTCCCAACAACAGGTCAGGTCCAACAGATTCATGAATGAGCTTCTGTCACCAGGAAGGAAAGACATTTGCCATGTCTACCATGGGATGGGAAAGGATCAAGGTTAAAGATCTTGCAATTGTTTCCACAAAAAAAAACTCCCCACCGCACAAAGTTCAGGTTTCAAGAAATTATCGACCATATATACGCGTATAATAGTTGAATTTTGTGGACCATTTTTTAGGGTAAAATGTAGAGGGCTGACTCTTACATGCATATTACTTTTGACTGCAGTAAGTACTGGTGTCGTTAGGGGCATTAGGAACTTGGGTGGGTGGGCAGCTGGAGGGTCGGGAACTTGGAGAGGTGGGCAGGCAGCTGGAACCTGGTGTTGTCCGTGTTCTGGGCATCAGGAGCTCAGATGGGTGGGTGGCCGGGGCCTGGGCAAGAGTTTGTGGCTGGAACGTCGGGAGCTCAGATGGGCGGGCGGCCGGGGCCAATCTTTTACACGGTATAAACTATTATACGTGTATGAATAATTAAAATTCTGCCCAAGTGGAAAAGTGAAGGGATTCGAGACAGATGTTTGTTTAACCTACAATGGACAATGACCTTTCTCCCTGCTGCGGTGAGGAGGTCTGTTAATCCCCAGTTGCCAAGTGCAATCACCAAAAAGCCCGGAACATACCACATGAAGTATCTCATTTCAGCATCCTGCAGAGGCCCTCTCAGTAACCCTTATTCAGCTGCAGAGGAGATGCAGGTTCAACCCACAGAAACTCTAATGCCTGCCGACACCTCAGTGAGCTTTACTGTCCATCATTTCGTGATGCATTTCCTTGTTCGGACCCCTACACTGAACACTGATTCAGCAACAGTGGTCCTTCTATCAGAGCAAAGTATATTGGTCTGACATTTTCCTTACAAAATATTCAAGAAGGGAAAATAAATTTTGCAAGAACGATAAAACCGCACCATGAAGGTGCCAATACACAGGACAGCAAAAGGCTTGAGGGTTGTGAACTCGGCCAGCGCCAACATAGGCTTCAGTCCACTCCATTAAGGACTTCCTTAAGAGGTGACGTCTCTAGAGAAGCAGCCCTCAAGGACCCTCACCACCCAGGACACGGCCACTCTCACTGCTACCAGTGGGGACAGGAATCCGAAGACACATTACAAAAACAACTTCTTCCCCTTCGCCATTATATTCCTGAACAGACGTCACCTCACTTTTTTTCTCTTCTTGCACTAATTATTTCTTTTTAAATATTGGATTTAAGAATGCAATTCATTGCAATTTTGCACCTGTAGCGCATAACACTGCCGCCGCAAAACGACACATTTTGTGGCACAGTCACAACGTTAAAACTGGTCACGATTCAGTTTCTGGACAAAGATCTGATATGATGAATGGAACTCACCGACTCACTAGTAAATCACTGGGTGAGCACATCAAATTGGCTTGAGGAAATTGATGTCTAATTTGCACCATTGGTAGATTAACTGCATGTTAGCAAACAACCACCTGACAGGCAGGGATTACCAGATCTCAGACAGCCTTTTCATCAAAGTCCTTTAAGGGGGCTTCAACTCAATAAAAAGCTATGTCTACTAATTTTGATGAATGAATACCTAATTTTCAGGAGATTTAAAGATGTTTTCCACCTTGTGTTTAGATTTCCAGAACCTGCAGTATTTTGCAATTAGTTTTTGTGTACAATTTTATAGGATTTCTTCAAACAAGAGAAAAACCATACATCAACCAGTGTCCCCCCAGCTTTGTTCGGCAGAGCCTTTCAAAATAATTTGAATACACCGAACAAGCAAACCCCTTCATAGACCTGAACTGGAGCTCAATTCAATGAGAATCCGTTCTCAGAGCTGCTACTCAGCCACCCGCTCGGTCAGAAAGGAAAACGCATCACATTATGAGGTTTCACGAATTCTGCAGACATACCTGTTGCAGCTCAACTCCAGAGAAGAAAAAGCAGTGCAAAGCAGAAATCCCACCTGAGACCTGGTTCTCTGGCTCCCTAGATTTATATGGTAACAATAATTAGGGTGGGGAGCAGTGCACACACGACTCCGATCATGTTGTTTCTTTAAATTATATTAAAACAAATTTGCTATTTCAGCCCACGAGTCCTAATTTAAACTCAATTAATCCACACCCTGGTATGTTTCAAACAGTGAGAGGAAACTGGAGCCCTTGGAGAAAACCCACGCAGTCTTGGGGAGAACATACAAATTTCTTACAGTCAGCGTGGGATTCGAACCCTGGTCCCAATCGCAGGCGCTGTAACAGCGTTGTGCTAACCATGTTGCCATAAACCATAAGAGGTTAATTCTACTCAAGGATGTCAATATTGGGTCATCACGAATAATCTGAAGCTTGAGTCACTTTGCCACTCTCCCCTAATATCCTTGGGCTCATGATCCTTAGCTCTAGAATTCCTACTTTCAACTTCCCCTTCCTCATACATAACCTGGTTCTTTCATAAGGGCTTTGGTCTTCTATCCAGGTATCTCCTTAGGTATGCCTTTTTGATTGTTAATGGATGCATGAAACAACCTGGGGTGTTTCTCTGAATTAAGAGCTGCAGAAGATGCTCCTTGAGGTGAACATCCCTCTCATCCAACAGGTCTGCAGAAAGACTGTTCTCCCAACCCACATCTCACTCTTCTCATCAAACTTATTCTTATTGAAATCTTGGTAGTTGACAAATCATATTTTAAAATCAGGTAACTTTTATCAGGATTCATGGTTCAAGGTTCCTTTTATTGTCTCATATTTTAATACATAAAAATGTATTACACATGATACACTTCCACTTTTTCCTGCTGTCCGGTGAACAAAGAGTTGCCATGGTCGTATCGGAGGATTTGACCTGGAGCTTCGGATGCCAGTAATTTGAACTAGATTCCTTGAGGCTGCAGGAGGTGCTGGAGGTGAATCCACGGACACTCAGCGTCTCCAAAGGTACTCTCTTTTGCTTCTCTATCTTCTATTGTTAGGGGCAATGGTCATGGCAAAATTCCGTTTGCCTTTCTTACCACTGAATCTGCATACAAGTTGACCTTTAGGGAGTCTTGCATGAGGATTCCCAGCCCCCTCTACGCCTGATTTCTTAACTTGTTGCCTGTTTAGAATATAGTCTACACCTTTATTCCTTCCACCAAAGTGCATGATTGCATTTTTGTCGACACTGCACCTCATCTGCTATTTTCTTGACCATTTTCCTCACCTGTCTAAGCCATCCAAATCATGGACATACAAATTGAAAAGAAGTGGTCCCAACACCAAGCCCTGCAGACCACCAGCAGCCAACCAGAAAGACCCCTTTTATCTCCTCTCTCTGCCTCCTACCCGTCAGCCAATCTTTGAACCATGCATGTATCTTGCTGAGCAGCCTCATGTGCATCACCTTGTCAAAGACCTTTTCAAAATCCAGGTAAACAACATTCACCCACTCTCATTTATCTGTCTTCCATGAATTCCAACAGGTTTGTTAGGCAAGATTTCCCCTTCAGGCAACCATGCTGATTTTGACTCATTTTACCATGTGCTTCCAAGTCCACTGAAACCACCACCTTAAGAGATTCTAACATCTTACCAATCACTGATGTCAGGCCTATAATTTCCTATCAGAGAGCTGTGAACTCGGTCTGCGCCATCACGTGCATCAGTCCTTACTCCATCGAGGGCATCTACAAGAGTCTTAAGAAAGTAACCGATAGAAATTGGACACAAATATGTTAAGATAGTATAAAAAACAGAATAAATGTGCAATATAGAATGGTACAATATAATTTTATACATCAGTCATATTTTACACCACAAAAATTGAATAAATTGCATCCAGTCATTTAGAATAAATGTTTCCGATGTAGACAGGATAGAGGTTCTACATGGACGTAGCTGTCCTCCAAAAATGCCCCCAACCCAAAATAAATTAATTCCTATGACCATGGGTAATAAGATCCTGGACACCTGTTGCCAGAAAGGGATCAGGTGTATCGAGGACTGTTATGAGAAGGGGCAGCTCATTTCATTCGAGCAATTAAAAAATCAATTTGACCTATCAAATAAGACCTTCTTCAGCCATCTTCAGTTAAGATCTTTTTTGAAGGACAAGCAAGGCCCCAACGATGGCCCTGCCATTGTGTAATGGCATGGAGGCTCTAATTCAAAAGGGGACCACACCTAAATTCATTTCTGCCATGTCCAAAGCGAGACCCTGAAACTGGGTCTCCATAAATCAAGGCAAAAGATGGGAGTCAGATTTAGGAACAATTCCTGAATGATGGTGGTCTGCCTTTGTTATTAACACCAAATATAGGCTGGTTCAATATAATTTCTTGTACCAGCTATACATTACACCACAAAAAATATGCACACGGTAAAACCAGAAATCCCAGAATTGTGTTTTAGATGTGGTGTAGAGACAGGAACCTTTGTGCATTCAACCTGGCTATGCGCCAAGGTAAGGCCCTTCTGGGTAGAACTGGGGGATATTTTGGAGAAAATTACAGGGGTGAGTATCCACAGGATACAGCGCTGTTCCTTTTGGGAAATATTATGGACGTGAGGGAGACACGACGCTTTTGTTAAGGTGTGGCAGCCATACTTGCGATGCATTTAGGTGCAAGTGCGATTAACAAGGAAACAGTGGACAACAGGTCCATACAATAGGCTCATATAGAGCCTGGGAACGTCAAGAATAAATCAAGAGGCATGGCTGACACCCCTCTCCCCTTTTATCTAAAGTGTATTAACATCATCATCTTCAGTAATTGATAAACCTTTGTTAAGGTTTGGATGGGAGGTGGGGGGAGGAAGGGAAGTGTGGAAATAGGGGCTCAATATAAAGGGGAAGTGGTTCTCGATGACTATAAAATTTAAGTCTGTAGAATTACAAATAAAACTTAAATAAAGAGAAAGCAGCCTCTCTTCTCGAGGACCATGACCACCCAGGCCATGCCCTCTTCACTCTGGGAAAAAGGTGCAGGACAGCTTCTTCCCCTCTGCCGTCAGATTCCTGAATGGACAATGAACCACAGGCTCTACCTCGGTTTCTCTTATTTTTCCACTAACTTATTTATTTTTAAATGTAATTTATACCAATATTTACACTGTGATGCTGGCTCAAAACAAAGTTTGGGACACATCCATGACAATAAATTCTGAGTCTGATTCTTTTTCCTTTCTTCGAGTGGAGTTACATTTAATTTTTTTTAAATGTAGACATACAGCACGGTAACAGGCCATTTCAGTGAATTTCCTGATGCATGTCTCAGTGTGGGGGGGGGGGGGGGGGGGAATAAAGGTTAATGTAGCTGTGCCATGTGGCGTGAAAGCTGCTCCCCACTTTTGCCCTCTTATAGAGCAGAACCTTGGCAGCTATAGATGTGTCAGCCAATGTTATCGGAGCTGATATCTGACCCACACTGTCTGTTTGGAAGCACTCTCCAATCATTCTCAGTTCCCTGTACATTCCCCTCACCGCTCCACAGTGCTTTTCAAGTAATTTTCCAATTTTAAAAGTGAAAACAGAATTGGCTTCCACTATCCTTTCACACACATTCCAGATCACAACTTGCGACTTAGATAAACCAGCTTGCTTCTCTGCCTATTGTCCTAGATCAGTGCCCTCTGCTGCCTTTCTTAAATTTCTCTGTGACCTTCTCTGCTCCAAGAGAAACTTGCATCTCCCACATAATGGTGGTCTCTTAGTCCTGGAACCATTCCAGCAACCTAGTCTGAAGCCTTGATACTCTTCCCACTGTGTGGTGACTAGATTAAGATCCCACATTCTATTTGAGGCCTGACCCAAGGATTTCTGAAGGGACTTGGTTGTGCTGTGTCTAAAATCTGATGTCCTGTAAAAACACAAATCTGGAGAAACTCAGCAGGTCAAACAGTGTACTTTATATAGTAAAGTTAAAGATACATAACCAACGTTTCAGGCTTGAGCCTTTCATCAAGGAATGGAAACATTTTGTTTGGATGCCTGCCATCATTTTTCCACACCTTGGCGAAGGGCTCAAGCCTGAAACATTGGTTTTGTATCTTGCTTTCCTAAAGGACCCCGTTTAACCTGCTGAATTTCTCCAGAGTTGTGTTTTTACTTCAACCACGGTGTCTGCAGACTTTTGCCTTCTACTCCTGATGTCCTGTGTACTTTGTCAGTGGTTGAAAGCTTTTGAACAGCAATATATATTCATGTGGATCAATTTCCTCTTTTGAAGGATAAAGGATCTATTTATTTATTATTTTTTTTTTACTACACACAATTTGGTGCCAGCCAAATTCAATTTTAAAACTTCCCAGAGTCATGAAAGGATTTGAACTTATAATTATCAATCATGTACAACTCATTCTTCAGAACTAACCCATCCCAAATGTAAAAACAACAGAATAATAAAACTCATCTTCCAGTGCTCTCTAGAGCATCCAATTTCCTGACTCACTCAAAATCTATGGATTCATTCTGTTCTCCCAGAAGTATTCCAATGTACAGAACAACTTTATGCATCCATATAATTCAAGTTACCTTTATTTATCATTCATACCATGCTCACATGGTAGAGACGAGATAGTGTTTCTCCAGGACCATGGAGCATATTTACATAAATATAAGTTAGAAGAGAAGTTAAACACAATTAAATATTATATTAAGATGCATACAGTAAATGTCCACGGTACACTATCCACACATGTTCTGGGAATTCAAGAGAAAAAAAAACTGTTGCCCAATCTGGATGCAAGGGCCTGAGTGCTACAGTATCTCCTACTAGATGGCAGAAGGGAGAACAGTTTACATGAGGAGTGTGTGGAGTTCTTCACAATGTTTATTGCCTTTCACTTGCATTGAGTGTTATCGATGTCCGTCATGGTAGGAAGAGAGCCCACCAATGATCTTACCGGCCGACTTCACTATCCTCTGCAAGGTCTTGTGATCCGAGGAGGTACAGCTTCCAAACCAGGCGGTGATGCAGTTGCACAGGATGCTCTTAATACATCCTCTGTAGAATGTAGTGAGGATGGAGATGAACTTTCCTCAGCCTTCGCAGGAAGCAGAGGCACTGCTGGGCTTTCTTGGCTATGGAGCTGGTGTTAAGAGTTCAGGTGAGATTCTCTGCCAAGTTCACTCCAAGGAACTTGATACTCTTGACGACCATCAATGGTCAGCAGAGCGTGGTCCCCCCAGGCCCACTGAAGTCAACAACCATTTCTTTTGTTTTATCAATGTTCAGATACAGGTTCTTGGTTCTGCACCAGTCTGTTAGTGACTGAATGGTGACTCCTCATTCCTACTAATAAGGCCCACCACGGTCATGTCATCAGCAAATTTGATGACGTAGTTCGAGCTGTGTTTAGCTGCATAGTTGTGGGTCAGCTTAAACATTTCAAACATGATAATGGAATAGGTAGAATAGTCTCGTCAGTATAACACAAAAATCTTCAAACCAATCAATCTCAGCAGGTACCACACTGTGATATCAATATCCTGGAGTGTCTCACTTTCATATAAAGCCGCTAATGCTGGGCTCTTGTTATAATAATGCCCCAAGGTTACAATTACACTACAAGATAATGTACAGTGTGTGAAAATGTTGATTCACACTGGGATCGCTGTTCTACAAGAGCCATTCCTTTTGCCGCCTTTCCCATTCTTTAGGAGAATCTGGGGAGTTTTGGTGAGATGTCTACATGGGACAAACACTTGTCCTGTCTTGGTGTGCACACAATCAGCATCTCTTTCCAAGAAAGGCAGGCATTCCACAGTCTCAAGATAGTGTGCCTTAGAGTCAAATTTTGGGCCCAGTAAACTCAAACATCAAGACAGTAATGGCCAAATAAGACTTTAGTAATGTTGCAGTCCAACGGCAACATTTGCTGGTTGTAATGTAAGAGCATCATGGCAGAGAGAGAAAGATTTCAGTCTGACATTCCACCCAAATTCACCTCTGAGAGTGCAGTATTGCAGACCTGCATTGGGAATGCCCTGTCGAATCCTCTGCACCCTTAAACCACTGGAGTGGGGGATGAACCCACAATCGCTCGGATACAAAATCCTCCCAACTGAGCCACAGCGCATTGAACATAGACATCTCCCTACAGATGACACACAATCACGCCAAGATATGGGTACCATCTTTTACATTTATAAAGTAAATCAACTTCTCTTTCAGAGATGGAGCTTTCGGAACACAAACAACTGGCTCGTGAATAAGCAACATTTATTTTTATTTCACAGAAATCATGTTAATTTTGGATTTTCTGATTTTTTTTTTAAACTAGCTAACCGGGGTACACATATATTTGTTTTCCAATACATTTTCTTTCCAGGTGACTTCCTAGTGACCAATCTATGTGAAAGCCAATGTTCAAACTTGGAAGCTATTGAAGCCATCTGATCCTTGTGCAATAAATACACCATTTCTGCTTTCAAGGAAAGGAGTTTTTGGCTTTAATATCCTGCTTCTCCATCCTTGGGCCTTTGAGGCTGAACTTCTACAATTGAGGATGGGGGGCAGCAGGCTTTTGGGAGACCCAACCCCTGAAAAACATCCAAGTCACACCATTTTGACCGAAGAATGTATCACTGTGTCTAAATGTGGGAACACCCTACCCAAGGCAGGAGTACCTCTACTAAATGGAGTGCAGGAGCTCCAAAAGGAACCCATCACTGTTTTCTCATGGGCAATAAATAGAGGCTTGCAAGGTGATGGTGCAGCCGACAAGGGAATGAGAAATTCTCCCAGCTTCTGCCTTGCAGGACTGAGACCAAATTTGGAACCACTCTGACCAACAGTTCACAGGTCATCGTGGACACCAGGGGCATTTCATTCCATTAATTCTCATCTGAATTGGAACTCAAATACTAGTACAAGATATTTCTCCTCAGCTTAACAGTGATCAATGAAACCATTGCAAAGATAATAGGGCAGAAGATTGGAATCTAAAACCTCAGTCCACATCCATAAGAATTCTATTTCTGTATTTACAAAAGACCAGAATTAAATAACCTTTCAAAATTTACAAACTGCACGGACAAAGAGCTGGTTTTCTGTACATGTTAGAATGAGATGCACAAGATACAAATATATCATTTGTCATATGGGAGATGCTGATATCCAATTTGACCATCATGTGAGGGTTCAAAGGTACAAGGTGACACCAGACTAGTCTGAATCTGGGGTCCCCACATCACTGGACTGTTGCCAGACTTGTGTCCTGGATATTCAAACTATTAGCATCAGTCTCTATTTAATGACAAAAGTTCAAGAGTGGGCCTCACTGCTTGTGACAGGGCAATATGGAGCATACCATGGCTTTGATCATTAGGTCTCCACCAGACCTTCGACTGCCTGCTGGCCCTGCCCAGCCGCATTCACCGGTGCCTGTGGGCCACTGTGAATCTGGCACGGCTGTTGATTTTGAATGACTTGCTGTGCCTGGCTGTTCAGTTGCAGGTCCTTATGACTGTGGCCAGCATGTTGGCTTGGAGCCGCTGGGCGCGCAGGCGGCGGCTGCTGTTCTTCACTGCTCTGGGGCGTGAGTGATGACTTCTCACTGAAACTGAAGCGGGGCGAGTTGTCCGAGGTATTGGGAGAGGACGGGCCAGCACTTGACACGGTGCTCGAAGGACCACTGCTGTCTGCATTCAAAGAATTTTAAATAAAAATCAGTAAGCATCAAAAATTATTCCGACAAATGCAGTGAAATCCACCTCTGAATTAAGGCTTCATTACGTCGTTACAGGGGTATTAACATGGTGATCATTTCTGAATCAATCCGACCGTCAGAGCACCCCAGTGAAACAATCAGAGATTGTGTCTCTTCATCTTAGAGATGCCTATGGAGAATGTTTTCAACCTGCTGTAGACTTGTGATGAAAGATTTCTGATTAATAGTGAGAGAAATCTGATCTGATGGATGAAGAGTCCATTGGATTAAGAGTGTGAATAACATCTCATAAGATTTGCAATGCCCAATGGACATTAAACCATTAATAGCAGACTTTGGAATGTTTTACTGTATGATTCTGAAGTACACAGCTCCAAGACCACGTCACCGGAGCAGAAATAGGCATCGAGTCTGCTTTGTCATTTAATCATCCATATTCCCTGGCCTTCTCCCCCATGATGACCTAGCAAGTCAAAAAGTGATCAATCTCTGCCTTAAATACACCCAATGATCCGGCCTCCACAATGCCCCCTGGCAACAAATTCCACAGATTCGCCACCCACTGGCTGAAGCAATTCCACACAACCTTTGGTTGAAGAAATTCTTCTGCTTCTCTGTTCTAAGCGGACACCCTTCAATCCTGAAGTTGTGCCCAGACTCTCTCATGGGGGATCAATCTTTCCTACATCGACTCTGTCACGCTTTATGTTTCAATCAGACCCCTTCTCATTCTCCTAAATTCCAACAAGTAGAGCTGTCAAACACACCTCATTCCTGGAATCATCCCAGTGAACCTCCACTAAACCCTCTCCAACATTAGCACACCCTTTCGAGCCTAAAACTGCTCACAATACTCCAGGTGAGGTCTCAGCAGTTCTTTATAAAGCCTCAACATCACATCCCTGCTCTTAGATTCAATCCTTCTTGAAATGAACGCCAGCCTTGCATTGGCCTTTTTCACCACTGTCTCAACCTGCAAAGTTTATCTTCAGGCTGTCCTGCACGAGGACTCCCAGGACCCTTTGCAAGATTCAATTTTCTCCCCTTGACAAAATCGTCTTCCCATTTATTTTTTCTAGCCAAGTGCATTGCCGCACACTTTCCGACATTGTATTTCATTTGCCACTCTGCCCATTCTCTTCATCTAAGTCCTTCTGCAGCCTCCCTGTTTCCTCAACACTACCCGCACCTCTACCTACCTTCATATAATCCGCCAACCTGGCCACAAAGCCATTTATTCCATAATCCAAATCAATAATATACAACATAAAAAGAAGTGGCCCAACCCCGAGCCCTGTGGAAAACCATCTACAACTGACAGCCAAATGATCCCTAAATTCTAACTCTGCTTCTTGCCAATCAGCCAATGCTCTATCCACACTAGTATGTTTCCTGATATACCATGGGCTCTTATCTTGTTAAGTAGCATCTTTCCACAGGCCTTCTGAAAATCCAAATATGCAGCTTTCACTGCATCTCCTTTATCCAGCCGACGGTCACTTGCTCACAAAAGCGCAACATACACATCAGCTCCAACTGAAGTCCTGCAAGGTTCAATCTTTGAATAATTTTGCAAACTTTGAATGTAAGATGTTTATCCACTCGATCCATTTAAACAGACAGGCAGCTGTGTAAAACAATGTAATGACAAGCCAAGTTATTTAGCGACGAACCATACCTGGAAGATTTCTCACTCCTTTGTACCTTTACCTTGGGAGGATCAGCCAATCTTCCAGTGGTTGCTGCTATTAAAAAAGACTCCATAGCTGACACATTTGGTGCACCAGTCTCTGACCAACACGTGATGGGAAAATGAAGTTCAAAATGACCCAGGCTCTTGCGCTCTGCCTTGAAATTTTTATTGCCCCTCATAATTCTATGCTTTCCAAACTCAATCACATCTACTTTGGCCAAGGTTTTGTTCATCTCCCCTAAAGAATGCCCAGTCATGTATCTGTGCTTCATGAGATACAGGAGCAGAAGTAGGCCTTCGAGTCATGATAGAAGGATTCTGCCATTCTATCATGAGCTCCCCAAACCCTTGATGCCCTGACCATTCAAGTACTTGTCAATCTCTTCCTTAAATACACCCATTGACCTCACTTCCACAGCCACCTGTGGCAACAAGTTCCACAGAGTCACAACCCTCTGGTTAAAGAAATTTTTCCACATCCCTACATTTTAAATTGATCCCCCTTTATCCTGAACTTGTGCCCTCTTGTCCTAGACTCCCCTAACCTGGGAAACAACTTTACCACTCCTATTCTGTCCAGGTCTTTCAGTATTCAAAATATCTGTATGAGGTCTCCCTCATCCTCCTATACTCCAAAGAGTACAATCAAAGAGCTGAGAAACATTCCTCATAAGCTCACCCTTTCATCCCTGGCTTCATTCTAGTAAACCTTCTCTGAATCCTTTCCAAAGCCAGCATATCTTTTCTCAAACAAAATGACACGGTTCTCCAAGTAAGGTCTCACCAGTGCCCTAAAGAGTTTCATCATTACATCTCTGGACCTGTATGCTATCCCTCGAGAAAAGAATTCCAACACTTCATTCGCCTTCTTCTTCACCGACTCAACCTGGAGTCAAGCTTTAGGGTATTCTTTCGGGCATGATGACTCCCAAGTCCCTTTGCCTTGTGTCTTTAAACCCTGGAACTTGCTCCCTCCCCCCACTTTTCAGCTGCAAACATCTTCTTCTCAACGTCGAAGCAAACCATGATAGAAATTTTTCATGTGACTTACACCATGGAGGCTTTTCTGAGCGAGGACGTATGGAGAGGGAGGCAACCGAGGAGGGCAGGACCTGTTGTGGTATGTATGCATCCACTGCAGCCTGGTTACTTCCCATGGTCTCGAACATTGCAGAAAGTTCTGTCAATTCATAGCACAAACCACAAATCAGCGCAGAGCTCAGTGAAACAGACTCATAACGTCAGAGTAAGGTCAATCACAGAATAGAGATATCAAGTATTTAAGGATTATAAATTGGGTGCATCAAGGTCAAGAATATGCTATCAAATTGCAAGTTCTCTCCCTTTTCCCATCAAAATGTAGAAATGATTGATCTGGGGAAATGCCTGCGAACGAGACTCTTGAGGCTTAATGCATTTCTCTCCAAGATTTGCAATGGGATATTGTTGGAGAGATGCTCTCAGTGTTCTTCCCTCTGCTTCACCTGTTTTTCAGTCATAGTGACTGAAACTGGAGAAACTCAGCAGGTCAAGTGTACTTTATATAGTTCAGAACCAACATTTCAGGCCTGAGCTCTTCTGGCACCTGTGACATTTTCCATGCCTTGATGAAAGGCTCAGGCCTGAAACATTGGTTATGTACCATTATCTTTGCTATATGTAGTACACTGTTTGACCTGGTGAGTTTCTCCAGCATTGTGTTTTTACTTCAACTGCAGACTTTAATTCAGTCAAAGTGAATAAGGCAATGCAATTATGAAGCTGTCTTACAGCTCAGTAGCCATGAACCAAGGAATTGACTGCGAGATGCAATAATATTTACCCCCCCCCCTTTTCCCAGTGTGGTGCAGACCCTCATTCGTTCTCCCCAGTGCGTCGCGATGTGCAGCCCGAGAGTGTGTGATCTCAAGCAATTGAGACATTCTAGCTAACCAGCATCCTCGAGTATAAGCCACTGACAGGCCAATCACCCACTGGGAAAAAAGGGGGGGGGGGGGGCTCTAATCAAATAGTTTCCTCCTCCTTTGCTCTTTCACACGAAAACCAACCCTTGTGATTGGGGGAGTTACAAATATTCTGTGGAAGTGCATCTCACAAAACAGATCCATTTAGTACATTCTGGCCATGGAGTGCCTTCATACACAGATTCCCAATTCTCCATCTCTATTCTCTTCTTATTTCACAGCAAGAAATTTAATTATCTTGAAACATTGTTCACCATGTGCCAAACACAACTACAAATCTACGCTAACAACATTGGGAAGGATAAACCAACCAAGCAGTGGGGAATATAAATGTGACACCTTGATGTTCTTTTAAACAGGGACCACAGACAGATTTTTCCAGGGAACATTCCAACCAGAAATTCAGAGAATTTGTAACCCTGATGAGTCCACAAGAGGGCTCAAACTTTCAACAAAATTATTTTCTATTCAGAGGGGAATCATTTAGAAAGCTAAGATTAGATGAGATATCAAAGCTGCACTGCCTCCTCCATTAGTCACATTCTTGTTCCCAAAATCTTCCAATTACTCACCTGAGATGTTAGGTGGCACGGTTAGTGTGACGTTGTTACAGCGCCAGTGATCCGGATTCAAATCTGGCGCTGTCTGTAAGGAGTTTTTACTTGTGTGGGTTTTCCCGGATTCTCCTGTTTCCTCCCACCTTTCAAAACTTTCAGGACTGTAGGTTAATTTGGCTAAAATGCTTCTATTGTGCAGTAAATAAAATTTTTAAGATTTAAAATTTGAGTTAGTAGTGAACATGCCAGAATCCGCTAGAACGACATATTGCTTGCTTAGATTTCTAGATTTTCAAACTTCTCTAGGCAGACGAACCTGCAGGTAACGGTCCTTCCACATCTATTGTACCTTTCATTCTTCTATCCCCTGTGTTTGCAACGTCTAATTCTATGGTCTTTGCTCTTGGGGATTAATTTGTCTATTTGAATGTTTCTCTTTCTGAAAACTCAAAAGGGTTAATCATTTTGATTTCAATGCGTTTTACTGTTAAAAAAAAACACAGAGCACAAATTCAGTTACACGTCGTGGAGGCTGGAGATCAATGATGCTAGCCTGCATCACAAAATTTTAGAGACATAGCACTGTAATAGAGGCCATTCCAGCCATCGAGCCTTTGTCACCCAAATGCAACCATTTGACCAATTAACCTACTGACCCTGTACGTCTTTGGATTGTGGGAGGCACCCAGAGGAAACCCACAGAGGCACAGGGAAGATGTCCATCCTCCCGGCAGACAGCATCACATTCGAACCCGGATCGCTGACACGGTAAGAGCATTACGCTAACCACCACGCTAACTGTGCTGCCCACCCTTCAATGGTGGGCATAACCAAGTGGACCATGGGGCAGGTTGGCAAATCTTTAGTCACCGGCAAACCTTGAAGCAATATTCAATGCTGATAGCTCTAGCCAAGTTATGCAAAGGTGTGATTGATGAGGAATATGTGAACTGAACTTTGTTTGGAGCTCTGCATTGTCTAAAGTGATGGCCGGAAGGGGAGGGTATAGAATAGAATTCCTTCCTGCTTTAGGAGTTTGATAAACCCCACTGTCCATTGAGCACTCCCAGATTGATCAAAGGCAAAGAGTATGTATCTTCACTCCAGCCCATCAACATGCCTGAGTTTCAGGTGAAAGCTTGCTGGTTACCTTTTGATGCTCTGTCGTGAGATTTTCCACAAATTTCAGAGACAGAGGAGAGGAACTCATTCACTTGCTTCAGGGAGAGAGAATTATGGAGCGTTTCAAGAGGGTAAATGGAAGGAACCATGGAGCATCCTTCAAAACCTAACAAAAATAAGACAAAATATCGAAAATACAAGGAATTAATTAATTGACGACACTCACTTTAACAGACCCAAATACACCCTAACGTCGGCAAGGAAAGCTCACGCGACCATTCTACCAATGAGGTCATTGGGTTTTGACATGAAAAAACAGTCACCAAGCCAAAGCAAACTGAGCCAGGCAAACACAACTGGGTACAAAGAGAAGATCTGAATCCAAATCGCACGTCAGAACATAACCAAGACACGACCCTTCTGGTAGAGTTATGCCTTGAAAGGACAGGTGGTTAAACTCTCAAGTCTATACACTCTGATAGAGAAAGATGTCACATAGCTCTGACTATTTGTTAAACCCACATCCCTGATATTGCATAACCAAACTTCAAATGAATACTGCTCCAACACACTCCTGACCTCTTTAAAAAAAAGTCACACACATATGAAAATAAAAAGAGCACAGATGGTGAGAGATACCAGATCCAGTATTACAAACTCAAAATGTGATTATACTATCATGAAGCAGGAATCCTAATACTCATCATGCAACCATGGAAGTTGTACGTAGAGGTGAATAAACTGCACAAATGGCCAGAGGATGCAAGAATTTGTTCCGCTTAGAAAACAGGTCTTTTGGCCTCTAGACTGTGCCAAACTATTATTCTGCCCAGCCCCACTGACCTGTACTCAGTCCATAGCCCTCCTTCCCCTCCCATCCATGTTCTTGTCCAAATTCTCCTTAAATGTTACAATTGAGCCCGCATTCACCACTTCACTGGCAGCTCCACTCTGTGTGAAGAAGTCCCCCCTAATGCTCCTCATAAATAATTCCCCTTTCACCCTTAACCCATGTTCTTTGGTTTGTATCTTACCTACCCTGAATAGATAAAGCCTACCTACATCTGCTCTGTCTACGCCTCACGTAATTTTGCATCAAATCTCCCCTTCTTCTTCTACACTCCAGGGAATAAAGTCTGCACCTGTTTAATCTTTCCCAGTAACTCAGTTCTTTTTTTTTTTTAAATTTTTTATTTTTCACACCATAAATCACATTAGCCATGATATACACTATTTCTTTTTCACACATATACAGTGACTTTTTCTCCCCCCCCCCCCCCCTTTCCTCCCAAACCACCCCCCCACCCCCCCCTCTCATCCATTTTAGGTATACAATCTAGGTTGCATTAAGCCAGTCAGACAATGTTGTCATTCAACAAAATTACACCAGAAATTCTACTGAGTCCATTCTTTTCTTTCCTTCTCCTTCCATCAACTTAGGTAATGTTTGTCCCCGGTAGGTTTTCGCTATTGTATTTAATGTAAGGCTCCTATACTTGATCGAATATTTCAATATTCAGTTCTTGAAGTCCCAGATATATCTCTGCACTCTTTCTATCTTATTGATATCTTTCCTGTAGTTAGGTGACCAAAACTCCACACAATCCTCCAAATTTGGCCTCACCATAACGTCCCAGCTCCAATAGTTCGATTTATAAAGTCTAATTTTCCAAAAGCTCTCCTCATGACCATATCTACCTGTGATGCCACTTTCAGGGAATTATGTATCTGTATTCCCAGATCCCTTTGTTCTACTGAACTCCTCAGTGCCCCACCACTTACCATGCAAATCCTTTCTTGGTTTGTCCTTCCAAAATGCTTCACCTCCCACTTGTCTGCATTAAATTCCATCTGCCATTTTTCAGCCCATGTTTCCAGCTGGTCCAGATCGATCCCTCTGCACGTTTTGAAAGCCTTCCTCACTGTCCATAACACCTCCAATCTTTGTGCCATCTGCAAACTTGCTGATCCAATTTGCCACATTATTATCTGTATCAGTGATCTGGATGATAAACAACAATGGTCCCAGCACCAATCCTTGAAATACACCACTACTCACAGGCCTCCTGTCAGAGAAACAATCATCCATTACCCACTCTCTGACTTCTCCTGTATAGCCATTGTTGAATCCAGTCCAGAGTAAAGAGCTGAGCAAGGAAGATTCTCTATCAACCCTCGAAATGTAAACCTGTGATTTCTTTTTTTGGAAGGCTGATGCATCTGCCTTGTACTTTCATGGTTTCTGGATATCCACGTCCTGCACCTCCACCAACATTGATCATGTTTGGGCTTTTATTTTGATGCTTAACTGATTAACAGCCTGAAGCCAGCAACCCAAAACAATAATGAAATGCTACTCAGCTAAACAGCTAGAAGTGGGAGTACCATGTCACCAGATCAGTGGGTAAGACAAATTGTCCAAGACTGTGTGCAGCTAAAAGGTTGGAACACATCAGGCATTTTATGCAGAGCTGAGTCCACCCTGATCTCTGAAAAAAAACCCTACATCAAGATAATATCTTTCACAACTTGGGAACCTCAATGTGCTTTCAACAGCGATTCACTTTGCACGTTGTACAAGTGATGCTCCAACACAAGCAATGTGACGTGCTGGGAGGAACAGGAGACAGGGAGTTGTGAACTCAGCCAGAACCTTCATGGGCATCAGTCTTCCCTCCGTTAAGGACATCTTTAAGAGGTGGTGTCTCAAGAAAGCAGTCTCTATCATCAAGACCCCCACCACCCAGGCCCTGCCCTGTTCTCACTACTACCATCAGGGATGAGGTCCAGGAGCCTAAAGACAGACACTCAACATTACAAAAGCAGCTTCTTCCCCTCCGCCATCAGATTTCTAAACAGACAATGAATCTATGGACACTACCTCCCTTTTCTCTTTTTTGGAATTCCTATTTATGGAATTGTAATTTACAGTCATTTTGCACCTTGTTCTGCACAATACTGCCTCTGCAAAACAATAACTTTCATGTCACACGTCCATGACAATAAACCGGATTCTTTTTTCGTCGCCATCTTCTTTCCACCTTTATACTCACTTTACTTTAATTTTTATTTTTGTGCCTTTGTGTTTTCCTTTGTTTTTTCCGACTTTTCTGGAGAGGGCTGGAGTTCACCGTCCGGCCACTACTCCATCACGTGACTCCTCCACAATAAACCGGATTCTTGACTGATATTCAGGAATTATTGGTTTGGAGCAAAGAGAGAGACTCTCCTCGAAATACAGGCGGGAGTTGAGTAGACGAAGTCGAATGTGAAAGATGGTACTTGAACACCCCCTGAGTACTCCAGGAGTCTCCTGGATAGGATTCAAACCCACAATCTACTTACTCAAGAGGAGAGAAATGGCTCTAATGTCCATTGTGCAGGGTACCATTACAAATAGGTAGGAGAGCAAACAAGATAAAACCAAGCTGTGTCATGTTGATACTGAGTAAAGCCTCGAAAAACTGGTGGGTATTGGGAGAAAGGAAAATACCAACAAAAATCTCAAGATCATATAACGTCTAGGAGCGGAAGTGGCCCATTGGGTCTGCTCCACCACGCCATCATGAACTGATCCATCCTCCCACTCAGCCCCACTCCCCGGCCTTCTCCCAGTAACCCTTCATGCTCTGACTAATCAAAACCCTGTCAACCTCTGCCTTAAATACACCCAACGACCTCGCCTCCTTGTTCCACAGACTGACAACCCTCGACTAAAGAAATTTTTCGTATCTGTTTTAAATTGGCATCCTTTTATCCTGAAGTTGTGCCCTCTTGTCCTAGAATCTCCTGCCATGGGAAACAACCCTGCCACATCTCCTCAGTCCAGGCCTTGCAGCATTTGAAAGGCCTCTATTCCATAGTTTAGATTGAAGTAACGATACAATTGGGCTTTCACTTCATTTAAGCAGAAGGGAACAGGAGGAAGAATTGTCCAACAATGCACCTCCATAATCTGTAAAAGATGTTCAGATATATTCCCAAACCATGCAAAGCAATTATAAATGGGACCTGCAGGTCTGAAACTGATATTGGATTGCCACGAGAGTGTTGGCTGGTTTGTGAATAGAGATCATTTGTTACACTCAAGGTGAATTTTATTAGGTTCTCAGCAAAGCTTGATTTAACATCCATCAGGGGGCGTGACACAGCCCTGTAATAACTAGGGATGTTTCTATGGAGAAAAGCAGATGGTTGGAATACAATAACATATTGCAGGCTTGAATACACCGAGTTACTCATTTAATTCATAGTTTTGAACAGCACCGTTCATTAGTGTCACAAATGGTTGCGGAGGATAGGACATATTTCCCACATAGAGTTCCCAAAATAGAGCTCCTAACCATTGCTTTGGTAATTGTCATATACAAGACATTCAATCAGTAATTGTTGGTTCAACAACATTACTGGTAGGGGACAGGCTGACTGATGCCACTATTTCTTATTCAGGAATGAGGTCTGGATCCCTTGGTTTTGTAGATTGGAAGTTCTAGCCTCTCGCTGAGCCTTTTCAAAGTTAAGGCCACTGCTACAAAAATTAGTTGCAAGGACAGTAGAGATTTCATTCTCTAAGATACAATAAAGTGTCAATAAAAACCTGCAAGGCTGGAAATCTGGAGAAAAAAAAAGAGAATATGCCAGCAAAACTCAGGTCAAGAAACATCTGTGGAAAGAGAGAAAGTCACAATGAAGGGCCACAGATCTGAAACCATTAACCACTTTTCCAGCATTTTGCTTTGTCAATGAACAAAATTTGTTTTTTTTTTAAATGGAAATCTATAGATTCGTACTCACCTTTATGGATAATTTGTCTCCAGTGCGTGGGCAAGGGGGAAATACTATTTTTATTCAATTCCTCTCCTTGGGCAATCACTGGGGGTCAAGGATGACTTCCTTCCACTTGGAATACCAAGGCTCTAAGGTGGCTGATGAGGCCAATGTAGGAACTGCAGACGTTCCATATATGGGGCAGGTGTGGGGTGTTGCCTTCCTTCTGCTGCAGTAAGCTGGCCTTTGGCACGCCCCAGGATTCTTGGAGCTATTTTGTATTTTCCTGCCCTACTTTGAGCAGCCGTGCGCTAAAGATTCACAGGAGGAATGATGCTATTGAATTGCTTCTTCTCCCAGTGGTCAGAGCAGCATGCCTTGTTCCGTTGCTGGACTAGCACTGAGATCTGTACCAAAATACAAATCAATTACGACTACTGTTATCTTGTAATCTGTGCTGTAAGGCTGCGGACACTGAAAACACCCAAATTAAATCTGAACTCGGATAGTGGGCTGCGAACCACCGTCTGGATCAAGATTCTGTTTCTCGATGGTGACATGCTTGGCCTTCTCACACATTACCCATGGATTTTCCATGTTTCACACTTTCTGCTGTGGGCTGAACAAAATATCAGGCAGCATGAAAGATTCTTGATGAGTCTGTCCAAAAGCTAACATGTTGATTCATCACATGGCACAAAGGGCACGTGGTGAGATGGGAACTCCTCACCTCAAGGTTCAGCATGCAGTGCTCTCCAAATTAATATTCGGACAACATGGCAGTCAGGTATTGTCAAGGGAAAGAAGACAAACTGAAGGACTTGACATCTCCCTGATACTTTGGCCACTTCCTTATTAATATCACGCTCGCCCAATACTCTTGACCTAAAGAATTCATGTAACTGAGAGCACGATTTCACAATTTGACTTTTTAAACTAATGTTTTGTTCAAGCTACAATATTTTTTTAAATTCCAGCTCAAAAGGGGAGAATAGAAGAAGCAATTAAAGATGTATTTTTGTTGCTTTCAAAGACACTCATTGCTAGATAGCTTAAAGTTGTCTATCCAAACTAACGATGTGTTCAGACTAAGTTATAGATGTAGAGTCCCAAAGTCAAGAACCAGAAAGTCTAACAGCCAAGGTGCTGACATACAAAAAAGATAAGTTTAAGTATGATTTTGCTATTTACATTGACCTGGATTTAAGTTCAATTGTATCAAGTTAATAATTTAACACAGAAAGCACATCTCCATTAGTCAACCTTCCTGTATCAAGGTCTAGTTTGATGCAAGCAATGTGCCTATGGAGGTATAGTGCCTTTAAAATTCATCTAATTATGCGCAGAGATGAAATCCAAGAGACTGCACTTGACAAGCATGCAAGTTAACAAGAAAGTATCTCTCTTAATTCACTCATGGAGCGCTGGATTATTCTTCATTCTATAAACACTTGGCCTGTTTTTATAGACGCCTAATATGATCCATTGGTTATTTTGGTTTCATTTGAATTATAATACACTGGATGGAAGTGTAATTTGCTGGAGCTATTTGCAGACTTCAAATCAGGGCATCAAATAAATTCACACAGTCTCCGAGTTCAGTGCTGGAGCTTCTAATGTCTGTGTAAAACATTTGGGCAACAATGCATGGCACGGTGATTGCAACACCTTTACAGTACCAGTGACCACATTCAAATCCAGCGCTGTCTGTAAGGAGTTTGTACATTCTCCCCGTGTCTGCGTCGGTTATCTGCGGGTACTCCGGTCTCCTCCCACCATTCTAAAATGCACTGGGGTTGTAGGACAAAGCACATGCTGGAGAAACTCAGCAGGTCAAACAGTGTACTTTTTAAAATCGCAAAGATGAAAATGCAAATTTTTATAACAATAATTTTTAAAAAACATGTATTTTTATCTTTGCGATTTTAAAAAGTACACTGTTTGACCTGCTGAGTTCCTCCTACAATGTGTCTTTACTTCAACCACAATGTCTGCAGACCTTTGTATTTTACAGGGGTTGGACGTCAATTGAGTGACATGGGCTCATGGTGCATGTCTGTAAAAATCTGTAAAATGGATAATTGACAGACAACACAAAGATTGGTGACGTGGATAAGTGAACATTGCCAAAAGATTAACCAGGATATAGATTAGTTGGAAATATAGGCAGAGAAATGGCAGATGGCATTTAATCCCATGTGTAAGGTGTTGCCCTTTGCATGGTCAATGCAAGGAGAAAATATACAATAAATGGCAGGGGTCTTAGGAACACTGATGTACAGCGGGACCATTGGGTGTAAGCCCAGAGCAATGCAAATAGATTGGGTGATAAAAAAGGCATACAGTATGCTTGCCTTCATCCATCAATAGTGACACTGAAGAAAACTTTAGGCAAGTACATGAAGATATAGGGAAGGGAGGGATATGGATCACCTGCTAGCTGATGGGATAGTTTATTTTAGCATCGTTCTTGGTATAGATATCATGGGTCAAAAGGCATGTCCTGTAACGTTCCATGTCCTCTGAATTCAGTTTCTATAATCGATTCTTCCCTCTTCCTCTCCATTGACCCAGTTCCAATGTTGCTTCCCAGTGACCACTCCTCAAGCATCAGCTCAAACAGTGAAGAACATTTTATCTGGGAATGCAACATCGATCTGACCCACATTCACACAAGCCCAATTTCTGGAGGTGGTGATCCAATGCCAATCAACTGCAAAGTGGCTAGTGATTCATTCTATACACTGGATCAGTGGCATTGAGTGTCGCTGAGAATTAGCCGAATGCTGAATCAAACAAAATGCATTCACCATGTAATACAACTGAAAATGAAGAACATGCCACTGTGCTATCAGTAACTCCATTGCACACCATACTAAAAATCACCAACTCGAATACTGGGACCTAAAGCAGTGAACGCCCATCATCAGATTATTTACTCTACATATTAAATCCATGTTGTGCATCAATGATGCTCCTTTTAAAGGTCAAACAAAATGCAAGGAGATGAACGTCGAGCTAAATTGATTGCGTCAATCATGCGACCGGCCATTTAACCCATTTACATTCCCCAATCTGATAAGCCAGGCTTAGCTCACATCCAATGCAAATGAGTCTGCCATGGCAGTATTTTATAGCATCAGGCTCCTAGTCCTAAGCTGTTGTTAGGGAGACGTCAACATGACGGCAACAAAACGTGTAACTGGAAAGAGTGATCACAAACCACAAATCCACACCTTGACAAGACAGCATACATTTCACATGCAACAGAGCTTATTTGACCAGGGGTGAACTCTTTCTAGCTACAATGTGAGATTCTTCTATATGATGCCAACTGCTCAAAGATTTTGGATCCACAGCTTGTACTGTGTCTCTTGTAGTAATGACAAAGTGAAAGCAAGCAAATGAATTTGGAAACAGAAAATGAAACCGTCGAAAGCAGAACTCACCATCTTCTTGTTTGACCAGAGACGGGCAATAAATTCTGGTCTTTCCAGACATCTCCAGATCCCACAAATGAACAGAGAAACTAGTCTCTGTTTGCAGGAGATACTGTTGTAGATTACAGCCTATTTAATATTTCCCTCAGTGCAGGTTACATCACCACTTTTTGATGCCTCAATTCATTCACCATCAAAACATGTAGTTGCCCCTAGTTGATCAATGAATTTACAAATGCCCCTTGTCTTGTATTTGATGGTTCATCCATACTTCCTTAAAACACACCAGGACCATTTTCAATGTTCCATTTAAACTCACTGAGTTCATTAGAAAATTATACCACTAAGTAACACAAAAAAATGCATTGACAGAGTGTTGAGTTATTCATATCCAATTGTCCACAAAATCCATCAGTTTGGCAGAACCAAAGTTTAAAAAGGATTATCAGTGTTTTACTGACATTACTGATATTGTTAAAACAGATTTTTCACTTATAACTTTCTCTGGCAATGAATTAGACTTTGCTGGAAAGCTGAACTGAATTATGTATCCAACATGTTCCCAATATGGAAGTAAATCCTTCCTCACTGAGTATTCCTGCTGGCAAAATGGTCTCTGACTGAACATCTTCTTGTTGCAATCCTGCATGGTGTTGCATTCACTGTGGGCGAAACAGCTCCCTTGTCCTCAGCCACCAAATGGGAAAGGCATCATGAATGATGCTGCATGCCTACATCGGCTTGCTGGCTAAATAAAAATAGAGGCAAAAGGGAGAAGGAAAAGGAGGAAATAATCCTATCGATTATTGATTCTGGTGTAGTATTTGATACAAGAGTTTGGAAATGAATCCAATATTTGGGTCTAACAATCCTAAACTAATTCCTTCCATCCCAAAGCTGATCCCTGGAGTTGTTAAGAGCGAGTTTGCTAATTTACTGTTTTGAGGCATATCAGACAGTCACTGTGAACAAATATTCAGTACATCACCCCAGTTCACCAAACAGAAAACACTACAGCACAATACAGGCCCCTCAGATCTCGACGTTGTGCCTACCGATATATTCCAACCTCATAAACCTTATTTTTTTCTTCCATCCATGTGCCTGTCCAAGAGTCTCTTAAATGCCCCTAATGTTTCAGCCTTCACCACCATCCCTGGCAAGGCATTCCAGGCACCCACAATTCTGTTAAAAAACATAATCCTGATGTCTCCCCTAAACTTTCCTCCCTTTGCTTTGTGCAGATGTCCTCTGGTGTTTGCTATTCCTGCCCCGGGAAAAAGGCGCTGGCTGTCCACCCCATCTATACCTCTCATAATCTTGTAGATCTCTATTAATAGTCACCTCTCATCCTTCTCTCCTCTGTACCCTCTCCATAGCTCCCACATTCTTCCTATAGTGAGGTGACCAGAACAGAACACCAGAGATTTGTCGAGCTGCAACATGACCTCTTGACTCTTCAAATCAATCCCCCGGCTAAATGAAGCCAGGGAGAGTGTGAACATTAGACCATACTCTCTGGAATCACTGCTGCCAAGCTATTTTTAAACTTTTGTAAGAAAACAAAATCTGCAAAATGCAGTGAATAACCAGCACTCTCTCCAAATACAAGGGAGGTATCCAATACAGGTCTCACTGGGAAGGAAGACACTGAAGGAGGGAGAAGGGGGATGGGATTGGATATTCCCTATGAGAACACCAGGCCAACAAATAAATTAAGCTTAAACTTCAATAGCATGTAAATGTTAATGGTCTGTTAAAGTCTAAGCTACAGAGGACCACCCTTTTTTGGTCCCATGTATGCCCTGACTTTCCCCAAACCTCCAACTATTTTCTTTTCTGAGGGATAGGGAAGGAAAGCTTATGAACCAGATAATTTTGCTCGACTTCAATCATCCTGTATTTAGCCACAGGGGGAAGTTTCTGCCTCGAGGTTATTTCTTGAGGTGACTTTCCTTTCTCTGGTTTCAAGAGCACTCAGTATTTTCTAAAAGATCAACAAAAAGTCATCTCTATATTTTTAGATATGGAGATTAAGAAATTAAATTGCTCTTTAATCGTCTTTAAAATTTTCTCTGCTATACGGAAGATGATTTCTGAATGTGGGGTCACAATTCGATAGGGTGTTCATTGTTACATTAATACTATTTTGCCCATATGGGTAATGAAATATCACTTTAAATTTAAGTGTTTTTTCTCTAATTATGTTCTCACTTCCCAAAGGAATTTGAAGATTTTATAAATATGGCAAAAGAGGAAAGCAGTAACAAAATTATCTCATGTTTCCAAAAGACTGGGGTCAAAAGCTGACGAATAAACCCAAAAACATGCTAAATAGAACAGTGATGCAAAAAGTAGACCAAAAAGGAAATTCAGGGACAATGCGAATGATTGGGGCTGAAACACAAAGTGGGAAAATCTAATAAACTTCCATCCAATTTCAGTTAACAATTTCTTCCCTTCCCATCAAATTCCTTCGGTCCACTGTCCTTGTCCATTCTCTTACCTCAGGACAATAAAAATCAACTGAAGTTGTGACTAACCTTGGTTAACTTGGCGAGGAAAGGAACGAATAGAACGTGGGGTTACTTCATTTGCAAAGGTCAATCATACATCAACATTGTCACTCAAAGCATCAGAGAAGCTTGTGGAAGTCCTTCTGCCCTTCATACGAGAGCTGTGTGCAGAGATTTATTTCTAAATGGATGCCGGGTTTTAATGTTCTACAGTTACAATGTCCTGATTGCAAGGTTGGATTACGGCCAGTGGAAAAAAAAAGAAAAATGATTTGTTTGGAATTAAATTCAGCAAACTTTCCACTTAATTCATGCCTGAAATGGATTTAATTTAGATTTTTTTTTATTACTTTGCATTCATTTTGCTAAGTACTATTGATTGCAAGTTTACAAAATTGCATGATCATGCAACTATCAGAGACTGACTGGTCACTAGCAGGTCACTCCTTTTTCTCTTTTTTAAAAGGAACCCATCTTCAGTTTGGGATAGGTTGAGAAGGCCAGGAGTAGTAGAAAATATCACCACATTCCTTGGAAGGAAATCTTTGCCAACCACTAGACCAACTTCAAATGTCATAATTCAAAGCCCACTGACATGAAAAACAAAATAGGCAGGCATATTAGTGAAACAAATTCAAGCTTTACTGCTCCCCTTGGTCTGATGGACGATGAAGAGAACTGCAAAACTTTGCCATCAGGCATGCCAAGAGTAGCAATCCAGGATGTGTCCAAACCTGGCCACCGTTAACCATCATCTCCGACAAACAACAGAATATTGCTCCCAGCAGTTAAAAATCAGACTCTCAGGGCAAAGGAAGAAGGAAACTTGAAAAAGTGTGTGGATAATCAGATATGGGGTAAAACCCACCAAGTACCATTTAAAGAACAGCAGGGCAACGCTGTTACAGCGCCAGTGACCGGTGTTCGAATCCTGCGCTGTCTATAAGGAGCTTGTACATTCTTTCTGTGTCTGCGTGAGTTTCCTCCAGGGGCTCTGGTTTCCTCCCACCGTTTAAAATGAACCGGGGGGGGTCATAGGTCAATTGAGTGCAGCACGGGCTCGAGGGCCAAAAGGGCCCGTTACCGTGGTGTATGTCTAATTTTTTTTAATTAAAATTTAAAAAAATATTTAATTTAAATTTTCAAAATGTAAGAAATTGAAAATGGAAGATTCTGAGATGAACGTTTCCAAATTCAGAGCAGTGACAGAGCAAGAGGTTACCATAAAATGTTAGCTCATTTTGCTTTGTACTTCTATCATTTTTGGCTGGGGAATCAGTATCCTGAGATAAATCTCTGGTAATCATCAAAATGCGTTTGGGCAATAGTGAAATAAGAGACAATCGTCTGATTTTTAAGCTGTTAAGATATCTAACATGGTGTTAGTAGTGGCGGCTTTCTCGACATTAACCCAGCAAGCAGCTTGGACTATTTTTGTGAAATGCTGCAATCTGCAGGTTATGGAAGCGGAGAGACTTCCCCTCCTCCTCCCCCCCCCACCCCCCCATTATCTGTCAGCAAAGCTCACATGGATCCAGATCTCCAAGCTGCATTCACAGCTGCAATGGCATGAAACAAGATTCATCCAAAGCCAACCATGCAGCAGTAAGGTGCAGGTGATACCATAGAGGGAGTCGATATCATCCTGCCCCGAGATCAGCCAGTTCTTGAAGAGTCGGATGTGGTAGGAGCACTGCTGGAGGTGCCGGGCCAAGGCACCATCAAGGGCCAGGTTCTGGGCGAAATTGTTGTCTCCTGAAAATCGACTCAGCAACTGTGCCACGCAACGATTATCCAACACATCTAGGGAACGGGCACCAGCAGGAAAAGAAAAAAAGTAAAAAGGCAACAAAATGAACACATTACTAAGTTACCATTGCTCTGAAGAAAAGGAGGAAGTATTTGTAAAACCTGAAATTATCCGAGAAATTATTGTGCCCGATAAACAGGAAAAAAACTTGTGGTCTTAAACCCGACCAAAACAAACATGCAGCTATTTTTCTTAAAAGAAAGGTGAACTGATTTTTGATGCAGAGATCCCACACACTGAATGCATCAAGGATTGAAGGAGGAACTGTTGAAATATCAGGGGAAGCTCATTTGATTTTCATTCAACAAGGGCTCTGACAGCCTTCACCTGAACATTTCATCAGTTAGTTAGCATCCACGACACTGCTGAACTCCTTTAACACTGCAGTATCAGTCAGGCTTCCACACAACTCCTAGAGCCAGACAGAGGAGTGACCAAGGTCTGTCTTGAGTGTAAATCTGCATTAGAAACATTTATGCTCCTGGCAAGAGGGAGTACGAGATTAAGAAAGCAAACTCACATGTCGGTCAATTAAGAGGTTTCCCAGGTGTCCAAAAGCTTTTAAAACTTGTACTTGTGTGGGGTATTTTATATTAGGACATTGCAAACTTGAGAGGGCAGACATGTACAGTTTAAGGTCTTATCTAATATCTGAGAGTGAATCATATCACAGAGCTACACTGGGGTGACACCCAAGACTTGCGTTCAAGATTCTGCTGTGGAACTTGGACACAATGGGAGTGGAGAAGGCTCCTCACTTGGACACATTACTAGTGATGAAATGAAAATATCAAATCGCTTGTCATGAACGAAATGCAGGGATTGCAGATGGTATTTAAATCATGTTGCTGGCACATTAATAAAACGGAAGTCAGATTGATGTTGAAGTCAGGAAGTTCTGGAAAACCCTTGGTGACACCGTGCAGGCTGTAAATGCATCTTAATTCTTAAGCTTCAAAATATATCTTCCTAATGAATGGTGAACATTTCCAATAGAACGTAACAGTCAATCTCAGTCTTTCTGACACAAGGCATCAAATTCCATCCAAGGGAATTTTCTCCCTTTTTATACAGCAAATCCACACACTGATCCTGCAGGAACAAGGCAATATGGATCAGCTAATGTTCACAGTTGACACTCCAGCTGAAAGACATCTGACTGCATCAAGAGAAGGGAAAGTGCCACAGTGAGAAACTCAATATTGACCTGAAAAATGAAGGCCGGGAGAAAAGTTTCCACTTGTGTAGATAGTAGGACAATACTTTATACAACTACATAAAGTTCAATGAAAATGGGCCTCCACGACAAGGTGGGAGGAACATGGCAATGATTGTAGACAAGTGGAAAGTGACTTGGGTCTTTTCTAAGCAACGAGAAAACTCACTCACACCACTCAAAGCTTTAACCCCTTGGGCTTCCTTGTCCCTGTTTTCAGGGACTACCAACAAAGGCATATACTTTGTGTCCCCGTTTTCCAGGACTGGTTTTATACCCAACCACCAGCTGGCTCATCATGGTATTCCAACTGAAGTTTACCCATGGACCCAGTGCAGAGTATATATTATGAAAGGTTAAAAATGGCTGGAGTCCAAGGGGTTAAATATGCTCCACACAATGAAAAATACATGTGGCCAAGCACACACCATTTCTTTTTAAAAACAGGAAAGCAAAGGCAATTCTACAAGGGGGCCTCTTGTCTCTCAGCTCTGGGAGGGAGGGAATGCAATGCTTTTTCCAAAGGTCCTTTGTACGGACGTTTTGAGGATGTAACCTACAACTGCACCTCATTCACCACCTTGAGAAGAGCAGGAAGAGATTGTGATAATTAATGGAGAAAAATCAATGCTGATTTAGAAAGAAACTGGTGTTCACAAAAAGAACAGAGCTTCCCAGTCACAAACAATAGTATAAGTGATAATGTTTTGTAAAACCAGTTGATTGACTTTTTTCTTGGTGCAGGCACTTCTATTAAATGAAACATGCAGTGAGAAACAACCTCAGTTAGAGGAGATATTTGGCAACAAATAAGAAAGGGACAATAATAATGGGTTCAACCTTGATGCAAGGTCCACAAGTTGACCACCTCCATGATATTATAACAAATATTTTGACCAAAATTTCTAACTTAGATGGAAACTGGGTTTTGGGCATGAAAGTCAATACTCACAGGCTGTTGTGAATGGATGCAAATGCCAGGAGGTACAGACGAGAGCATTTTCAACTTCGTTTCTTCTCCAGTCTCAGTGTTAGTTTGATGCAAAAGTGATTGTATATATTTACCTTTCGCTGGTCACCTTCATTCTGAATACATTGCAGCACACTGGAGTACAGTCCCCCACCACCTCTCTCCTGTGCCCATGAGAATCACAAAACTCTTGGCAAAGGAGGCTATTCAGCCCACTGAAGCCATGAACATGCTGTGGCTTACAGAGGTATATTTTCCACACTGTATCACTGCCATTGTAATTCTGATGTGGGGCACGAGACCTGGTCAACAACTGTCCTCCCTTTCCCCCTCCCCCCCACCCACTGTCTCATTCTTCCCACCCCCCCCCCCCCCATCCTCTTTTGATTGCACATTGGCCGAGATTATTTCATTCAGCACACAGCATCTGGTCCGTGTGGTTCAGCAGCACTTATGATGCCCTCTGATTGTGGTGCCAAGGTTCGAAGACTTGAGCACGGTAGGCTAGCCGAACAATGTTCTCCTCGCAAGGACACCAGCCTCTCTGGTGACCTTGACCACCAACTGACCCATTGGATAGAAAAGCCGAACATGTATCCCAATACCTGCAAAAAGACAGCCAAGTTCTCCGATGGTTAAATGGACAGTGAAGTAAAATCAAGAGGTGTAAATAGTTGTTGGTGAATTTTTCACAACAGGTGAAATGGAATGATTGACTGCCATTCTAAATTGATGGAGGTTTATCGGACAGAAAAGTCACCAACATAAAAGATAAAAATGTGTGGAACTGTTCTTGGAAAGAAGGATCACTGAATCATACAAAAAGATTATAGTGTGGTGTTGAAATAGTTTAAAAAATATTAAAAGGAAAAAAAGAAAGACTGTAGTGGACATTTAAAAGATTTTTGTTTCAAAAAAGCACAAGTGCGTCTAAGAGCCATGCAAAAACAAAAAGTCAAAAAGTTAAGACTGTAAAGGATAATTGAAAAGAAGCAAACATACCATTAGTCGGATGCTTTGCAAACGAGACAGAAAATCTTTTAACGTCTGGCATAGATAACATTTCTGAGGAAACAAAAAGGACTGAAGTTAAAACTAACACTTCAGTTTTAACACAGAACTTGCTACATTACATGACGGGGGGGTGGTGACAACTGATTGAAAAAAAATGCAACCCTCACCTTTCCTCACCTGGCCCCCTGCAGCCACCCTCTGTAAGGTGGTGGTATTAGGAGAGATGAGGACTCTAACATAGATTGCACTGCCCTGGTACCTTGGAGTCAGCAAGGAATCCTCTTTGTCCATCCAATAAATCGCATTCTGGTCCAAAGTGGCCACAAAGGCAGCAGGTTCAGAAGCTCCTTTGAGTATTGAAAGTCATCCTAAGTTTGGGGGGGAATGGGGTTGGAGGTGGGGCGTAGGGGCAGTTTCAAGTGCAAACATTCTTAGAGCACCAAAGAAGAAAAATGGGTACCTTGAACTGCCAGAAGCATCATTCAAAGAGTCAGCGTTCTTTGTGGTGTTGATAGACCCATTAATTGTGCTGGAAAAGGTCAGATTTACCATATCTTTGGTAAATGTATCACAGTTCTACATTTGGCCACAACAAAACCTGGAGCACACAAAAGTGAATTACCTCTGGGCAACAGCTCTGCACCAGGTAGTTTTAAGTTTGTTTTCAAGGAAACAAATTGAGATTGCATATGTTCTACTGCGAATCATCTCAAAGGAAAACTGCAAACAGACATTCATTGTGTGCATTTGATGTGTGCAGAACTGTCCTTCAATGGGCACTGCCTAGCAAATTCTCCTGGCCCACTCATCTAGGAGATTGCTGCGGAGTGACAATGTCACCACAGTTGGTAAGATACAATAATAGATTTACGTTCACATGCAGCTGAGAGAGCAGGTGGTGGACAAGACACCAGGTGGGGTTTCTAACCATGAGAGAAGCAGGCTTAACCACATCAGGAAAGCACAGAATGCCATTCCATTCTTCACAGCTTATAAAATTCACTGAGATTTCTGAATCAACTTATTATTTAGTATCAACAGCTCATATTAACTAGGGAAAGAATCAAGAAATAAATACAAGAACAAAAACAATAAACTGCACACTTCCTCAAATAATTGGAATGGGCATAGCCAGGAACTATTTTTCCAAAAGTATGGAATGAGCAAAATAATGCAATGGATAATAATATACTGGACACTCAACCAACAGCACGGCAATCAAATCAATGATGAATGAAAAAGCTGAGGTAAAGGCTACTCAAGTTTATTCACCCTGCTCCTCTTGTTTTACACTGAGCGCCTGTCTCGGGGTCATCACTGTCTATGTGACACTGTCACATGCAAGTCTAGACGCTGTGCGCAGCCTCCCCAGCAAAGAGGAAAAGCATAAACAAGGCGATCGCGTTCACACTCTATGATTCCATAGGCGTGTACAAAGACCAACCGGCAGAAATAACAACGTCTTTCTCGTCTGTGATCAGAGGTAAGAAAATCAAAGATCAATTCTTTACTCGGTGTTGAGACTAAGCTTAATACCCTTACACTGAATTAAATCAGGACAAGGTCCAACCAAGGACAAGGTCCAACCAAGGACAAGGTCCAACCAAGGACAAGGTCCAACAAGCTCCTCAAGGTCAACCAAGGAGCTGGTCACTGACTTCAGGAAGTGGGGTGAAGCACGTGGTTTTGTCAGAACCAATGGTACTGAGGTGGAGTTGGAAGAGAACCTTTAAGGTTTTGGACAGGAGTATCACCAACAATCTGTCCTAGTCCAACCATGCTGATGCTATGGCCCATTGTCTCAACTTCTTTGAAAAGAAATTTGGCATATCCCTTACTAATTTTCATAGACGCACTGGAGAAAGCATTTCTGTCCAGATGCACCAAGACTTGGTGCAGGATCTGCTCTGTCCATCCTTCTGATGATAAACCGCTTTGAGGAAATGTTTACGTTTAAAAGATGTTTTCTACATACAGCTCTGTAACAGGCCCTTTCAGCCGTGCCTCCCAATTACACCCAATTAACGTACAACTCCTGTACGTTTTGAAGGGTGGGGGGAAACCTACACCGACACGAGGAGAACATGCAAACTTCTTACAGACAGCGCTGGATTCTAACCCTGGTTGTTGGCACTGTACCTGCATTGTACTAACTTGCTGCATTAAAGCTCGAGTTAGCTTGGATCAGCTCTCAGTTCTCTGATGACAACCAAACAGTCTATTAGGTGCGATAAAGCTCTCTAAAACAGATTTTTCAGATGCTGGCTAGCGTGAAGCTAAAAACAAAATAAAAAACTAATCTCAGGAAGGAATAAAGTAATAGAATTAACCTGAGTTTTATGTAGGCTCGCAAAAATATTGTTGGGTGAAACGAGTGCAACGTTAAAGCAAAAAGATGAGCTACGTGGAGGAACTCTGTGGGTCAGGAAGCATTTCCATTCTCCTGCGTGGTGTTTTTAAACTGGCTTTACGATGCAATTGTTTCCCATGCACGAATTGAAAGGTCCAGCTTTACGGGCCTGGAAGAGTCCAGGTTCATGAATCTCATTGCAGTGGGGAAGAGAACCAGCCAATGTTGCAATTCGCCAGCTGGAAACATTTACTTTAAACTAATCTAGATCCATTTTGATTGTCGGATTACTGCAATTAAAACTGTCACAACGCCATTTCAACTGGATGCCAATAATTTGAACAGTCTGCAGAGTATTGGAAGAAAAAGGCGAAAGCGATATTAAAAACCACAACAGAATGAAAGATCATACTCATCCCTGGGCACTCAAGCAGCATTGACAATTTAATTATAAAAAAAGTAAGGAACCAACAGATTTCTTGCCAATCCTTTCAGTCTGCTCTAATACATTTTGTATTGCTCCACAGCAGCTCAAACAGCTTTGGACAAAGTACACCATTGCTACAATAAATTACCAGTCCTCATGAGCTGAAACATTAATAGCTGGATAATATTATCACTAAAACTTAATGGCGCTTTATATTTTCTCATGGATGGGTGCACTTTGCAAGCCCAGCAGTAACTGCCAACCCTACCTACCCTCAAGAAGAATACGGTTGGAAGCAACTTGAGGGTCAGGGTTATACAGCACGGAAACGGCTCTTCGGCCCACCACATCTATGCCAAGCCTTTTGCCCATCGACCCTCATCCGATGTGACCACATTAGGTCCATATTCATGTACCGGTCTGACTACCTCTCAAACGTACTGATTGTATCTGATTCCACCACCTTCTCTCACAAAACTTTTCAGCTATCAACCACTCTCCATTTAAAAATAAACTTTATTCCCCCAATCCCTTTTAAAATTCCCTCTCACCTTATACCGATGCTCTTGTTTTTGATACCCCTACCTTTGGAAAAAGACTAACTACACCATCTATGCCTCTCACAATTTTATGAACCTCGATCAGATCACTCCAGAAGGAACAAACACAGCTGAAGCCATGAATCATGCCCTTCTTGAATGCTTGCAGCCCAAGGGGCAAAGACACCTCTATCGTGCTCGAGGGAGACTCTGGTTTGAGAGCCAGCAACAAAAAAAAAAATTCCAAATATTTCCATGTGATGATCCAAGGTGCTAATGGTCTTTTCATGAATCTGCTGCCCTCCTCCTTCTTGTTGTCAAGGCTGAAGTAACCTTCTGGATTTGCTGCAGTACATCTTTTAGACAATACGTACTGCATCTGCTGGTGGCGAAGCAAATCTGGCTGTGGTTTACCCTCCAGAAGAGGCCAGTGTACTCATCTCACACCTGACATTCTTTCTCCATTCATTTTTTGTTGTGTTGTTGACAAGGTTACCCAACCCTAAATAAACCCACGGATGGAGTAGGGAACTGCCTGTTGAATTGCTGCAATTTTTCTCGTTAAGATACGACCATTTGGTGCTTTAGGTGGTGGAAATATTCAGAAGGTGATTCACAATGGAGATGTTAATTTTTTTTTTAATTTAAATTTAATTTAGATATACAGCATGGTAACGGGCCCACAAGCCCTTGCCACCTAATTACACCAAATTGACATAACCCCTGGTAGGGTTTGAAGAGTGGGAGGAAAATGGAGCACCTGGAAGAAACCCACACACACAGAGGGAGAATGTCCAAACTCCTTACAGACAGTGTGGGATTCAAATCCCGGTCCCGATTGTTGGCGCTGTAACAGCATTGCGCTAACCGCTACACCGTGTCTTGTGATATTGCATTTCCCAGATCTGTGCAAAAGGAACACAAGTCAACAGTTGTCCACAAGATGCCTTCCTTCCCTACATCCAGATACTTCCATAATATTTTAACTCAACTAATGCAAGCAGTCAGAAGACCAACAAGTACCTTATCAAATATTTCCATGTTGCAATGAACAAAGACTCACACCAGCAGAATACTCATCCTTCCCAGGAATGCCTAGACTATTCTCTAGTAGAGTGACATGGGTGGCATGCTTGGCGTTAGCACAACACCTTTACAACGTCAGTGAGCGGGGTTCAAATCCTGTTCTGTCTGTAAGGAGTATGTATGTTCTCCCTATGCCTGCATGTTTTCCCCAGGGGCTCTGGTTTCCTCCCACCGTTTGAAACTTACCAGGGTTAAATTTAATGGGGTATAATTAGGTATGGGCTTGTGGGCCGAAATGGCCTGTTACCGTGCTGTATGTTTAAATTATATACAAGTAATTAAAGCTGCCTTTTCTTGTGATGCCCAGATCCCAATCGTCAGGTCAATTATGGATCTTAGGAGTTTTTTTAATTTTGTAACACTTCAGCTCAGATCTGATCAATTAAAAATAACAAAGCAGGCTTTGGAAAACCAAGTGAAACACCCCTTCCACCATCCAAATACGTGCATTGATAATCCCCAGACAGACAAAGAAACCAGCAATGCAAATCATTTGTTAGCTCTCACTCACATTTCACAGATAGTAGTGACAAGACTAGCTGCTGAGATTGACATCTGAAAAACTTGATCCTTTCACAGCAAATCATATTTCCCTCAATGGAAGGGGGAGTAAAGGTGTCAAGTTGTCCCGCCTCACTATTAACATAATGATTGACTACTTTACTTTCATCCCCGAGTATAGTTCACCATCACACAAACTAACCACCAATCATTACCTGTTGACAGGTGACAGATTTTGTAATTGGTGGACAACAGACTCTATTTTATCAAAACATGGTCATTTACCTAAATTAAACTAAACATCCGAAAACCTGTCAACCACGTCCCTAATCTCAGTTTTCTCTGTCCTCCAAGGCTCCCATATATTTCTCCTAAAGGCACTAATTCTTCATGATGTGTAGAGCCAAAGGGGACATCAATACCCCAGAGCACAGAGCCCTGCAAAAGGTAGTGGACGCAGCCCAGGACATCACGGCCAAAACCCTTCCCATCATCGAGAATATCTACAGGGAATGCTGCTGGATCCACAACACACACTATATTCTCGCTGCTGCCATCAGGAAAGAGGTCTCGGTGCCACAAGACTCGCACCCCCAGGTTCAGGAACAGCTACTACCCCTTCACCATCAGACTCCTCAACAACAAAATCAATTTGGGACTCATTAGCCTTACTTTTGCACTTTATTGATTTTTTTTCCTCTCAGTTTGTTTACATTTCTTTATTTGCTGAGTACAGTTTCTTTTGCACTACCATTAAGTTGTAATTCTGCCTTGCCTGCATTAAAAAGTATTTCAGGATTGTATGTAATGTCACGAATGTATGAAAAGGTAGTGCAAGCAATTGGCCAGTTGTCGAGCATTAGTCTGGGTGTTCACACCAAGGACAGCAATTTAGATCTGCATCCAATCCACACAGTAGATGCTGAACAACAGCAGTAGAATGATGGAATCTTGCAGTATTCCTGATACTCCACTGAGAACATCTAAACTCGTGATAACATTGTGCTGAACTTGCCTCCTGATCACAGACCAATAAATCCTGTTTCTAGTTGGTATAGAGTCAACTAACTAAAGAATTCTAGGTTTGCCACATTTCTCCTCATCAAAACTAGTTACATGAATTGAGTAATATTATGTGGTGAAAACTAATAGTACAATAACCACAACATTTACGATATTTTCCCTGACAGAAGTATAATTAGAGATAAGGTAACACACAAACTACTGTGAATAATTTATTAGAATGTCCTAACTCATTCGTCCTAAAGGCATCTTCTCTATTGACTCTGGAAGGACACCTTTGGGAAGCACCTTGTGTGATATCACAGTATGATAGCTTGTTCGGGTTCTGTCAGATCCCACTGTCTACCACTTTACTGGAGATGCTTTTGAGTCAGAGCTTCATAAAAATAACAGGTAAGGAAAATGGATGGACTGAGTTCCACAAAACCACATCACTCAAATACAATTAACTTGGAGCAGCTCTGTTAAAGTGAGAGACAGAGAGACTTGGCAGAATGAGAACAAACTGTTCCAATTATTAACACTGCACAACTTGCATCACAATTAGACAGGAGTTAGTGGTTTTGAATGAAACTTCAAGATTTTTTAAAGAAATCATTCCCTCATAATCCCACCCCCATACTGCCCCGCAATAGGAAAAATTCTTACTGAAATGGTTTGCATGAAATGAGCTCTATGATGACAGTATTTAGATCTCTTCCGACATTGATGAAGCAGCAAATTGAAAACCTACCATCCTTCAGAGAAAAGTAACTGGAGCCACTTTTCCTGCGGTGCGAGCGGGCGTAGTCTTGGAGGTTGGGGGCACTAGAAGAGCCACCAAGTACTGTGGTACTGAACAAACCAGCACACTGGGAACCTGCACAAGATGGTTAGGTGTTAGGTCAAAAGGAAAAAAAAGGCTTAGTAACAATTCCTCATGCAACATGCATTTGTAAGTTGGACTAAACATACATCCAGTAAAGGACAGACAGGAGATAAATTTTGCAAATAACATTTAGAAACTCTTCAGATTTTCAACACAAGGTAGGAAATGCATTAAAACTACAATTAAAATTGAAATAAATTTCATGACCATTGAGGTATCTGAAGACAAAAGTTTCCAACTGCACCCATGACCACTGGTGCTCAGGTGTGGAACTACAGTCAGGACACGGCGTCAGCATGCACCGTTTCACCAGAATCTTGGCCCTCTAGCAGGAAGCCAGCCATTTGGACTGGCTCCACCAATCACATCATAGCCATTTAACCCTGGCCTTTACCATCCAACAACCCAAACAAAAACTGTCAATCTCAGTGTCTAAGTAAGCAGAATTAAATATCTTGATAGGTACTAATGAAATACTCATTCCATTAAAGAGCTTGACTGAGAAGCTCCTCCACTTCTTGGAAGTGGGATGAAGTGTGGTTGGTCAGTGCAATGCATATCCCACCCACAATATCTGAAGATTCTCAACCTTTAAAGCAAATAAAGTTCCATTTGTTTTCTTCTCAACAGCCTCATAAGAGTCCCCTCCTGAACAGAGAAGTTTAACAAGCTATTTGATGGACCTTCTAAATTCACCAGTCTGGTTCACAACTGAAAAATATCATTGGGTTGAAGCCTCAGAGAAAGCAATGAACCGCTGAACAGCGTCCCAGTAAAGAAAGAGAGGGTAAAAGAACACAGACAAAACATTTAAAACACAATTTTATTCATCACAAGAAGAAATAAGAACATGATTGTGGATTATCCCCTCTTCTAAAGAAATCCACTAAGCATATACCAGATTGTTATGCAATGCCAAAATGAAAATTGATTTTACTTTGAATGTTTTCATTTTTATTAATAGCATTGGATCAAAGAAAATCTCCCAAACCATTGCTCCAATTTTAAAATATGTGTTCACAAGTTCGTTTTCAGCATTTCTAATATTGTGACATTTTGGAGATTTCTTTAACCAGAGTGAACTGAAACACAACAAAAATAAAATAAAATCAAGATTCGAAATGGCAAGAGTGATTCAACATTCAACCAAAAATATCAGCGTGCATATTTCCTTTATTTTACCAATCTTGTTCTTGGCTATTACAAATGTACGGATACGGACTAATGGGGTGCTGTGGAGGATTCTCCTCCATTAAATAATTGGGCTGAACTAGTTGACCAAGGATTAAACCTTTCTTCACTTATAGCAAAAACATAACGCAACAAAGCATGTACTTCAAGATATGCAACGGTAGAATATGAACCATCTAAAATTGCTCAGATTGTTAAAAAACAGACAGGTCTTAAGATAAACTACTAGATGGAGCTAAGGCAGCTTATCCAAAGTCTGTACGGTGCACTGTAAATGGCAGCCAGAGATGCAGCTCCAGGTCACTTACGCAGTAATATTCATTAGAAATGGGCATTGAGTGGAATCACTGAGATTGGCCCTGGCAGAAACAATGTTCTTCTGTGTCAAATGGTTAATTGACACTCAAGGTCTCGACTTGCATGCAGAGTACAGAGAAATGGAAATATCTACAAATATAGAACTTGTTCTTATCGGTCGCCTTTTTCAGAAATCTGGACCATACCAACCCTGTGAATTGCTGAAGTGTGCCTGATTGTTTTTTTTTGAACTGATGCTCTCATGTATTACACAGGGAGAGCTTTTTACCAACTGAGCCATCGCAGGCACAAAATTTTTGACCACTGATTGCTGTTCTGAGAACAAGTCCAAAAAGACCCTGGCCTCTACCCACTGCCAGCGATGTTTCAACAAGAATAAAGAGCCGAGAGCACTCCACAATACTTCTCTTCTATCATGCCATTCACTTTGGAGCTTAAATTCCCTGAAGGATACAGCATCAATGCCAAAATTTAAACAAGGCCTTGCATTCCATTTTGGCAGCTGCACGCCGAGTGAGAGGTTTGGCAGTGCTCTGAATTTTCTTTCAAAGTTTTGTTGTAACTACAGGAAAGAAAAAGACCTCTCATTGGAAAATAAAAAGAGATGGAAAAAAAACATTCACAGACAGTTTGCCAATCTGAACCCTCACATGACTGCCCGGGACGGCACAACCATGCCTAGGGCAGCACATGAATGTGAAAAGCAGATTTCCAGACGGCTCCTTGTACAGTAAAACCCATTATCCGCAACTGGCAAAAAAAAAAAATCGCAGCAAATAGGTAAAAAATACTTGTTTAAAATTGGCGCTTCTCACTGTTAGTTTACCGATCACGCAGCTTCACGCAATCGGCAAATTCACTTATCCGGCATCTAACAATGCCCATGTGTGTCAGATACCAGGAGTTTTACTGTATCTATTTGGATGACTGAGTTGGACAGTGAGAATGTCCACAGAGATGAATTTGTATTTGTATAGGATGAAATATTATCCTGCACATGTTTGTCTATATTCTGTCTGGTTGTGTGACTGCGTGTTTTGTTGGGTTCTACCTGCACAATCAGGTGACAACGAACTTGACTGGGTCAAACAACAAGGCAAACAGATCTCACAGAATTCCTGATGATCTTTCAAAGGGGCGGTGACGTCGATCTGCATTGATCCAGCACTCAGCTGAACATCACCGACACAGCGTTGTGATCCTAACAGACGATGACCTCGAGAAATTCCTCCTTGCAAATCCAAAGCCATTGTGGCATGCGTGTGTGTAACCTCCTTCAGCCTAACAATCCTCCAGTAACTAAAGGACATATATTGATTTTGATTGTCAGCGCTAAATGTGCTTGAGAACAATGACTAGGAGGTCCAAATTTTATTGCATGTAAGACTTTCGAATCAGATGTCTAAGTGAACTGACTGATGGCTGATCCTCGCACTCACTGAGCTCTAGTGACCAAAGGTGAACCTCTCCCCATTGACGTTCCTCCATTGCCATGGTCCACATTGCCCCAATTCCACCACTGGGGTTGAAATGGACCACAAGTTCCAGCCCAAAGCCTCTCATCTTCTGTCACCCTCACCCATCATTTGTGTTCTTGCCAATCTCTATCCTTCAATCACTATTGCCAAGACCATCACTAAAATCGTCATTATCGATGATGTTGCTTGTGAGAGGTGGCGCTGGGAAAAAAATGACAGCATTTTCTATGCAGAGTTCACCTGAAGTGGTGAATGTGGGTTCAATTTTAACTAAATTTAATGTACCAATTTATTTTTAATTAAAAAAAAAACAATTTAATTAAAAGCAATTAACATATTTAAGAAGAATTTGGACATGTATGGGAGGGTTATGGAGGTCGATGGACTGGGTGCAGGTCAGTGGGACTAGGCAAAAATAGTTCGGCACAGACGAGAAGGGCCTGTTTCTGCTCTGTAATGTTCTACAGTTCTATAAAGTTCATTGGTGTAAAATGGTTCAGATGTCCTAAGGTTATGCAAGCATCTCCTTTTTTCTCATGTGATTCAGGGTTAACATTGTAATGATGCACTCTTGCAGCACTGAGGGGGCTTTTCAGCCAAAATATTTAAAACAAGGCACTGTTAATTTGCACTTATTTACAAGGCTGATGTCCATTTTCTACCAGGAGCAATAGGCATTCAAATCAAGGCCCCAATGCAGAAGCAGATGAAAATAGGAAGCATTTTGTTCTCAGCGCCATTCCTTCCTCACTGAAAAGCTCAAAATCAGTTCACGTTCTCCATAACACTAAAGGATGCATGCCTTTTGTTAAATGGAAGTTCAGTCAAAAGGATCTAAAAAGACACTAGCAATCCCTTCCTGGTCCAACAATACAGTGTGCACATTATATGCCAAGCAATACAGCATATTTCACCCCCTCTTTAATTTGTATTCGTCAAAAGGAGGGCTAGTAAGACATTTGTTGTTTCTGGCATCTCCTTGTTGCATCAAGCAGTGCCAGGCCAGGACAGCTATTAGATGGAAGCTAACAATGCGGCAAGAATGATGGTGTTCACCTCAACCTGAGAGCGCTCCCTATCCCACTTGCTCCATCTGCAACAGTATCAGATCAGACATTATTTATTGTCATGTAATAAAACAGAAATGTAATATTATAGAAAAATGCCTTTAGTCTGCCATAAGATATTTGCAGCCCTTACAGTCAGAAAAAGAGAAGCAAAAGAGAGTTCCCCAGAGTCACCAAGTATGAAATAACATCCAGTTGTTTAGTATAAGCTACCTTTGCTAGGAGCAGACTCAATGAGATGATTGGCCTACTTCTGCTCCTTTATTTTGTGATTTTGCAAACCAGAAAGGCTTAACTGATTTACAGCCAAATTTCCACACTTACTCCTAAAGTGAGAAAAAAAACCCAGACTTCTAATTCCTGATATTTAGTGAGCAGAAGTGCTATCCTGAAGAGCAATGCAGACCTGGGTTTCTAATTGCCTTTAAATGCCTGGAAAGTTCAGCGTTTTGGGCGCAGAAGGAGCCCAGTCTCTGTCTGCTCCACGAAAGAGCTTCCAATTCCTTTGAAGAGTGGAAATTCTCCACACTCTCTGCCTGTTCAGGGCCATTCATTAACATTTTCCTAACCTCACTGGTCTTTCAAATCTCTCCCATTCCGCTTATTAAATCAGTACCACTGGCAAACTTCACTAATTATCTTGCAAAATATGGCCATTTGTACCAAGCTTTCTTTTAATCTTGTTCTAATGAAAGCTGTGTTATTCTTCTCTCCCTGAGATCCTATCTTAGTACGTCTTATCCCTATGCTTGCAGTGGCCTTGACATGATTCCTACAGGGCACAAGAGGCTGAAGACCAGCATATAACCTCCGCTAACTCGTTCTTTACATTCTTCCTTATTTGAAATGCGTGCTTCTCCCTCTCTCCAAAACTGTCCATGTAGCATAGAAATAGATTATGGAAAATTTACAACTGAGGGGGCCATCCAAGCTGTCCAACAAGAACTAGCCAGGTAAATCCCACCACTCCCATAGTCCCACAGTTCTTCAAATCCAATCCATGTACAATTTTTATAGCAGACTGCAATCAGGAACAGCTCCTCAAGGAACCTCAATGCCTGAGGAAACGTCCCTCCAACGAAGTTTGGTTGAAAGGATCCTTTATAACAAGTGCTGAGAAGGTAGTCCTGGATCCCGTTCACAAGCAGTTACTGTGCCATGGGGATAGTAAGACCAAGAAGCAACTCTATCATTCTACAAGCTTCAGCACCTCAAGATCTCTTACCTAGTCCGCTCTGCTTCACGTCAGACATCTGCCTGGAATATGGCGGAATCAGAAGCCGGTATCCACTGTACTTGGGGGAACTTTCTGACAGTACCTAGCAAGAAAAAGAAAAAATGTTTTAACATAAAACGGCAAACTTCAGGACTCTCAATAACTGGCTGATCTGAGAAGATCTGGTTTGCTGTCAGTGGACTACTGTAAACAACATGGGGCACAGTCACGGCCAATGCCCCCTCAGACAGGGAAAAAGATGCAGCATTTAAACTGGAGAACTCCAGCCAATCCAAAATAGCTCCCTGCATCCCAAGACGCAGGATTTCCGCAGTACTACTGATTCACAATCCAATTAAAAGCACAGAAATACTGGAGGAACTCAGCTGGTAACACACAGGAGGTAAGATGTATAACTGATGTTCTGAGCCGGAGCCACTCTATCACATCTAGAGTGCAACCTCACCTTGAAATGCCATTCCCACTTTGTCTCAATTACATTGCCATAACATTCCACATAACTAAATAAAGTGAACTGACAAAGAGCCTCCCCTTCCTCCAACTTCTCACCAAGGTAACCAGAGCTTGGGAGTGCCCCAGCCTGCAAACACCCTTTTTTTTAAATCAAGTTGAACTTTGCATCCCTTTGACCTCTCTGTGGTTTAAACAGAACTCATTACCATGCTCAACATTTCTTTAGAAACGCACAGTAAATGTTGGAGGAACTCAGGCAGAATCGAAGCATCCATAGGAGGTAAAGATCTATTACTGATGTTTGGGGCATGAGCCCTTCAAGGTAAGAGCAAAGAACAGGAAGGTGTCAGAATAAAGACTGAAGACTGGCAGGGTCTGTGTATCCTTTTAAATGATCCCTTTCAGATTCCAATCTTCCGACTTGCATTGACTTCACAATGCAGACCAAAATTCATTTAACTGGTGCCCTTTCAAACCAAGAGTCGAAGAGCAGAAAGTTATGGGATCTCTTGGCCTCTCTGGCACCTTGGCCAGCACTGATTATCTGGCTCATCAGTCTTTCAGTGGGCAAAACTTTTCACCCGCAGTTCTCCAGCAGCTCCAGCTCTCTCATGCAATTTTCTCCAGGCCTCTTCATGACTTTTAGTTGTTGGGTCAGGCTGCTAATCTCTACACATCTGTCCAAATTTCTGAAAGCAGATCCCAAATAAGAGCAGGCAATTTTAGCCAGGCTATTCAAACTTTGCTGGAAGGGCTCAGCAGATCAAGCAACATCAGTGAGAGAAAAAGAATGGTCAACGTTTTGAGCCAAAGCTCTTTATTGTGTGAGCATCTTCAACGCAAGGAGCATTGTGGTTCAGAAGGTGATTCACTATCACTTTCCAGAGCAATTAGGATGGCTGGCCTTGCTAATCTCATGCAGATCCAAAAAAAAAACAAAAGGCACATTTAAATCTTGGAGAAGGCAAGTATTAACAGAGTTTGGAGTGAAACATGAATGTGTGCAGACGCTACAATTCCAATAAAAACTGAGTTTATCTGTTAAAAACCAAGTCTCAATTCCAATAAAAACTGAGTTTATCTGTTAAAAACCAAGTCAATAACATTGGAAACAGCCTCTCAACTGCCAACATCCATGTGATACTTGATTCTCTAAGAAAAATATTAAATAGATTTCTGGAATGCAAAATTTTCAATTGAAATAAGACAATTTTACATTCTGATTCAGGAAGCCTAAGTCAAATGGTATAGACTTACAACCATAATTGAGACACAATTTTGAGGATCTCAAAATGGACACAAGTTGGAATTTTGCCCGTTTGCGTGGAGTACCAAAGTCTTAAAGCAAACTACCACAGGGATACAGGGCATGCAAGAGCCAAAATGTGGGTACTTACCTTGTTGGTCAGCGCCTGGGGTCCAAAGAGTGGGAGTGGCCATCTTGATTCCTGTGTGCTTGCGCAAGTCTTTGGTTGGTGCATGCGTGGTAAGTTTGCGTATTGCCGTTCAGTTGGCGCATGCACAGTGGATTCACATATTGGAGTTTGGTTGGCACTTAAGCAAGAGTTAAGTGCCCTGACGATATTGAATTCTTGCCCATAATTCTCAAGCAGGTGCAAACCAAACTCCAATATGCAAACCCACCCCGCATGCACCAACCGAAGACTTGTGCACGCACACAAGAATCAAGATGGCTGCGCCTAGTCTATGGACTCCAGGACACGGACTAACAAGTTAAGTAGACACATTTTGGCTCTTCCATGCCCTGTGTCCCTCTGAGAGTTCATCAAATAAACATAAACCACCTAACTTTTATTTTTTTTTTAAATTTATTGTTTAATTTTCAGTCGTATGCCGGATGGTTGCAAGTCAGGGACAACCTGCAATCCTGAAGCAATATCCAGCAGAATCAATATATTCCTCAAAAACATTTGTTAACTAATATTTGTTGGAATAATTAAAGTTCAGCTTCTTTTATTAAATTACACTAATATAGTTCCAAGCACTTCACAGAATAACAAACGTATTTACAGAGCCACATATGAAGATGTTTGATGAAACTTGGGTCAAATGCTTAGCTAGAGAGAAATAGCATCTTGGAAAAAAGAGAGAGACAAAGAAGTTTAGGAAGGGAACTCTGCTGCCTGGGTGCTTGGCAGCCTGACCCAGCTGACAATAGCAGAGGGGATGATCAGAGACCAAAATATGAGCAGAAAGATCACAGTGAGCTGTCGGACTGGAGGAGATTACAGAGAAAGAACAGGGTTTGGCCCTGTAGGGATTTAAAGATCGAGGATGAGCATTTTTAAAAAGCAGCTGCAAACTTCTTCAGATGTCAAATGTTTATGATGGAATTATAGTTATTAAAAAGAATAAATTACAAGAGCTACATAAAAATTTCAAAATAAACTCCAATTGAAAATCTTAGTGTGTAAATCATTCAACAGTCTGCATTTCTATTTATAAGATTATTTGTGGTTTAACATTAAGCAAAAATTGGTCTTGCTCTCTTTTGATCATCATGGAAATGTTCATGAGATCATCAACGTAAGTCTAGGACATGAAGGGATAGAGAAATTATGTTGCAGAAGAAACCTTTCATCTCAATCTGTCCTGCACACAATTCCAGCCTTCAGAACTGGTAGAGTTTCGCTACGCTGCCTGCTCAGGATAACGAGGGGTGAGAAACGGAGAAATATTTCAAAACAGTGCATGTCGACATCTACTGGGAATACTTACTTCCATGGAGCCCATCTTCCGCGTCTTGGTCAGGACAGACTTCCTGTGGCTGAGAAAGGACTCAGTTGGCTGAGGTAAGGCTGGAAGAAATCCATCCACGTCATCGTTCCCTCGGTTCTCTGAAAGATCTTCCATGCTGCCCTGATCGGTCTTGGAGCCACCTTCATTCTACGGAGGGAAGAAAGCCTCTATTACAACCAACTCCAAAAAAAATGTTATCGATGATGACAGGTTGAGAGGCTAGAGCAAGATGATAAATAAAGAATTTCATTGCTTCTCAAAATAGCTGTCAATGCCAAAGAGGTAAAAATGTGTGCATCAACCGCTGGAATCAGTTGGGTGAATGCATGGATGGATGGATCTGTTGGTCTAATTAGAGCAAACACAACAAGATGGACTAAATGATCGCTTTCTGCATCTATGAAGATCTTGCTGCAATGAAATTTCATCACTCTGTTGGTGGTCTTTTACATTTTGGATTACTTTATGCTTCCCCTTTCACAACAGCTGCTGTTATATCCATTTATCTGGGTAAAATTGGAGTATGTCCAGGGAACAATTTATTTCAGCTCCTGAGCCTTCCCACCTTTGAAATGGTGCAGATTAATATAATCCTAACCATTACAAAACAAAAGCAATAAAGGAATAAGAGAAAGCAGTAATGGAACATATATTTTATTATGTTTATAAAATTTTAATTTGCTTGAAAATAATAGTTTGCAAAAGCTGTGCTACATAGCACTTGAGCTTTTAAAATGACCCTCTATGAAGCTATTGTGTCTGACTATTTTCAAAGGTCACAGAGAGAGTCACTGGCTTGTAAAAGAAATACAAAAATTAAAGCATCTGCCAAAAACAATACAAGCAGCATTGTCCAAATTCATGAAAACAATTTGTTAAATTGCAAATTCTGCCAATCTATTTCACCAGATTCGCAACCAAAGCTCCCCCTTGAGGCCATATCCCAGCAACGGTGGCTCAAAAGGAGGCCGAAACATTCTCCTGCAAGTTAAACACCATGCCCAAAGTCTCTGGGGTAGGACTGGAACACACAACCGTGCAACATGAAGTCTCCGAATTGAGGTGCAGCTGACAAAAGAATTTTAAGATAATTTTGGACAATAAGACGGCGCAGAAGAGAATATATTTTTTTTTGTCATTGAGAAAGGGGTTACGTTGACAGACAGTAAATTACCTCAGCAGAGGCTGGACGAAAGCCAGATCCCGTGGGGGCATTTTCATCCTCATCACATCCCTTAGCCCCTGGACTGAAGTGAAGCTCCACATGAAATCGCTCTTCGGAAGAAGGGTCCTGTAAGAAAGAACAGAACATTGCAAAACCACATTGCATCAGTTACAGTTGCAGAGGTGGTGATATTAGTAAAGCTTTGAATAAACACAAAAGTTCTTGGTTTTGCTTAACCTTAATACATCAATTATGCCCTAGCTGTGACCTGGAATGCATTTCAGGGGTGCTGGGGGAAGCTGGTACCAAGTTGGGATTTATTGTACAGTACAAACATGACATCACAGACAACCCTGAGATTCTTTTCCCTGCGGGCCAGGCAGAATTATTACCTACTGGTAGTGCAAAAAAAATGTATTCAGGAAAAGATATGTATACAAAATAGAGAAATGGGTTTCAGCATCTGGAATACAAGGAGAGATTGAGCAAATTAGGTCTTTAATCCTTGGAACGTAGAAGGCTGAGAGGGGATTTGATAGAGGTGTTTAAGATAATGAGAGGGATAGATAGAGTTGATGTGGAAAGGCTTTTCCCACTGAGAGTAGGAGAGATGGATACAAGAGGTCATGAGTTGAGAGTTGACGGGCAAAGGTTTAGGAGTACCATGAGGGGGAACTTCTTTACTCAGAGAGTGGTTACTGTGTGGAATGGGCTTTCGGGAAAGGTGGTGGAGGCAGGGTCAATTTTGTCATTTAAGAAAGAGATGGATGAGTATATGGATGGGAGGGGGATGGACAGGGTGCTGGTGGGTGGAATTAGAGGAGGGTACTTGGATCAGTGTGGACTAGAAGGTCCAATTTGGCCTGTTTCCGTGCTGTAATTGTTATATGGTTATATGGTTATAGGAAGGAAGTGAAAACAAACCATCCAATATAGAAAATATTCAGTAATAAATAATGTGCAGAATCCATAAATGGGTCCCTGATTGAGTTTGATGTAGAGAAGTCTGATGGTGAAGGGGGAGCAGCTGTTCCTGAACTTGGGGGTGCGAGTCTTGCGGCACCGACACCTCTTTCCTGATGGCAGCAGCGAGAACAGAGCATGTGCTGGGTGGTGAGGATCCTTGATGATTGCTGAGGTTCTCTGAAGGAAGCTTTACATGTAGATTTTCTCAACACTGGGAGAGCTTTGTCTGTAATGTCCTGGGCTGTGACAAGTACATTTTGCTGGAACATTTAAAGAACTTTTAGATAGGCACACCGATGCAAGAAAAAGAGGGTTATGGTGTGAGGTCAGGAAGGTTTAGTTTGCTGAATAGGTTTATGTAGGTTGGCACAACATCATGGGCCAAAGGGCCTATACTGTGCTGTTATGATCTATGTTCACACACAAGGAAGGATGCAGAAAATAAAAATAGGATATATATTTGAAGAGCTGGAAGATTGGGTAGTCCAAGTAGTTTTTATTATGGATATGTTGGGCCAAATGCCCTTTCATTGCATCATAAATTTTCTATGATTCTAAAGCATTGGGGGCCAATTTAGGGAAAAAGAACCAGACAATTTCCAGAGTTCTGTCATGTGAAAAGCAGAAGAAAAAGGATGATTCTTTTTAAGAGGTCAAGAATAAGCATTCAAAATTATGGGTTTGAAGATCAAAGGAGAAGAATATTGAAGCCAGATACTTGGCTTAAAAATAGAATACAAGAGACTGTCAAATATTGGAATCTGGAGCAAAAAAAAATTGGGGAAACTCTGGGGTCAAGCAGCACCTGATTGTCATTCTAGTCAAGATTCTGCATCAGGACAGAGAACATAGCAGGAAGATCGTTCAAAGTTCAGATTTATTGTCTGAGTACATATACGACATCACACAACCCTGAGATTCTTTCTGCTGTGGGTCAGGTAGAATGACCATTTATTGGCAGTGAAAAAACTGTACTCATTGCAAACATGTCAACAAATTTTAAAAAACCATCAACTGTCAACAAATTGATTGCAATACAGAGAGAGAAAAAAAATGAATGAAGTGCAAAAGTCCTTCAGTGAGTCTCTGGTTGAGTTTGTTGTTGAGGAGTCTGGTGGTGGAGGGGGAGCATTATCTGATAATGTAGTATAAATATACTAGAAAGTGGTGGAGGGGTAGCAGCTGTTCCAGGATCTGATAATCTAGTATAAATATACTAGAAAGAGATGAGAGACAGGGGCTGGGAGGTGATAGGTGGAACCAATAAAGTCGGGGATGATGGGCAGATGGAGCCAGGTTAGGGACAGTGGGATTGCTTTTAAACAAGAGCGAATTCCTGTTACTTCAAATTATGCTACAAAAAGTGGAGATTCATTAGTAGGTGCAATTGGATATACAGTGTAAAAAAAAATTGACTAGCTTAGGAAATTATGCAAATGAGGAGGGAATACTGTATATGTTGGTGTATAAAACAACCCCCAGAATTTCCACTTACAATGCAAATGGCAGCTCATTCCACACTCCCACCACTCACTGAAAAGAGTGTAGCTTAAAACTTACATTTTAAGTGGAAATTCTGGCAAATCTTGCACTCAACAGTCACTAGTGGAGTAATGCTGTTGTGTTACTTTAAAAGCAAATTACCCAGTAAAATAGTTTAAACTTTATTAGTGTATTTTAAAAATAAACAACCATTGGCTCCTTTAACAGGCCGCTTAAAGAGCTGACAGGAGTCAGACTAGACAGATGGACCCTGAGGGGGAGTGCTGAGACTTCGCTATCGAGGTTCGCTTTGTATACTTGCCGCGGTGGAGCACTGTCAAGGTCCAGATTTTATGCTCAGCGTATAAGACGAGCCCTGGTTTTGGGGTGATATTTTTAAGTTTCGTCTTGCCTTAAACGCCAGCATATATGGTATTTTGAACTGCTTTTTCAAGGAGCCAGCATCTTAAGGAAGACAACGTAACCATAGAGAAGAGGCAACAGAGAGGCATGTTGGGGAAATAGGTGAATGGAAAAGCTAAAATAATACCAGACAATGTTGGAGACACTCAGCAGGTCCCCAGTGTCTGTGGGAAGAGAAACATTGCAAGTCTGGGCCTTTGATTAGAAGTGGGGAAGGAAAAAAAAATCATATTAGTTTTCAGTAAGAGAGGTTGGGGGGAGCAATGAGCAGAAGAAAGGGAATGTTTCTGGTAGGGCAAATAGGTTAATGAGTATAGGTGCAAAGAGACAGTGTTGCTTTGTCTGAGTGATTTGTCATCAATGGTGAGGCTGTGAAATATCAGACCCAGACTATGTAAAGAAAGGCAGAAACAGCCTACACGCACAGAAAGGGTGAGTGCTGTGCAAGTTTGCCCAAAGTTGGAGAATTCAATATCATGACGAAGGCTGCAACGTGCCCAGGAGGCAAATGAGGTGCTGTTCCAGTTTGAATTGGGCCTTGCTGTAACAGTGAAGGAGACCAGACAGCAAGTTGCAGTGTTTTGACCACATAAACAGGCCCTTCGGCCCACCAAGTCTACGCCGAATACCATGCCAAATTAAAGCTAAATTTTCTCTGCCGGCACACGATTCATGTCTCTTCATCTCCTGCATGTATACATCTAGAAGCCTTAAACTATCACGGCTGCTTTCACCAATACCCTTGGCAGCACATTTCAGGCACACACTCCTCCTTTACTCCTACTGTTCATCTTATCTGGATAAGCCCTTGAGGAAAATTAACTTGCAGAGTTTCAGGGGATAAAGCTGGGAAACTGGTCTGACTGGATCAATGCTGACAAAAATTCAATGGGCCAAATGGCCACCTTCCGGCACTGTAAATGCATAGTGCTGCATCTGAAGAAGGGAGTATTTCAATGGGCTGTACCTTATTATTATCTTCGTACAACATGATAACAATCTGAGTCATGTAGTTCAGTTCTGAGACTGCTCCGAGATAGTCCATAGCTCTTTTCCACTGCTGATCCTTTAGCTCCTGAGAATCGGATAGAAAAGTCTATTAACTCAGATGAGGTGTCTAAAATATTCTGTGACAGACTGAATAGGTGGCCGTGGAGAAGGGGAAGGGTGCGGACAACAAAAGAGAGATGGAAGAGAGCACTGAGGTACTCACTGACTGCTGGGAATGTTAGGTTAATTAATTAAGACATTCTCTCCTTTTAACTTTTGTTGAGCACGGACTCTTGAACAAAAGGTGGGACGGGTGCTACTTACTCCCAGGAGACCTCCATAACGAAATAAGCTCAGTAAAGAATGAACATGGCTCTCACTCGTAAAATACAACCGTGTTCGGACGTGGCGTCCTGGAGACATCACCCCTCTGGAATAGCTGAACAACAAGACAAAAAAGAATCAAGAGAGCAATGTTATGCCCAAGGAATCAAGAGTAGACTTGCTTTCCTATGGTGTCTTTCTCAGGCAAGTTACACTCAATGGAGCACTTATAATATGTTGAATTGTACGAAATGCAAGTTTCCACAAGCAGGAACCCAATAATGACCAGATCATGTTGAAAGGATTGGGATCCTGAGGGTGGTATCTCCTGGTATTTCTTGAATTTATGGTATTGGATCTTCTACATCTCTCCTCCTCTAAAATGAAGATCAGACTCTTTGTTTAATGTGATCCTGTTAGCGTAGCGTCTAGCGCAATGCTGTTACAGCGCCAGCGATCGGGACAGGGGCTTGAAACTGGCATTGACTGTAAGGAGTTTGTACGTTCTCCCTGTGTCTGCATGTGTTTTCCCCGATGGCTACGATTTCCTCCCACCATTCAAAACACACCAAGGTTTTAGGTCAATTGGGTGTAATTGGGCGGCACGGGCTCGTGGACCGGAAGGGTCTGTTACCATGAAATAAAAAATAGAAATGATGGAACTGTAAATCCTCAATCCATGCAATTTAGCTTCCAGAGTTACACAGGACCACGTATCACGATTGGGGGAAAGAGATTCAGCCTATATCATGCTTTTGCCTCCTCTTTGAAGTAAGTCTCAATGAGTCCACTCCCCACCTCTCGGCCAGCACTAGTAAGTTTGTTTCCCTTTCAACTAAACCAGAGTTAATTATTGAAACTACTTCACCCACTGTTTCACATAATGGATTCAGATTATATTTTAAAAATTCTTTACCATCGTGTTTTTTTATTAAATGCTTATAAACTTGAAATATTTTGCATCTCTTCCCTCCAGAGACAAAGTGCCACCAACTTCATCAAGTACGAGTTTTCAGAAAGCAGCCAAGGCTCGTGCGGTGAGAGGTGGTGGACTTACAGTGGGTGCAGTTTGTTGACAGATTCGTCTTCATGCGTCCTTTGTAAATCTAGCTGCATCTTTCTGATCAGTGGAAGGCAATATCCATAGGCAATATCCAGCTTCTCTTCCTTATTGATACCGTATTCCTATCAAAAGGAAAACCTAATGAATGGCTGCAACATGGCAATCTAGTAAAAAGGATCAAGCTACAGCACAGAAAACAGGCCATTCAGCCCCTCTAGTCTGTGCCGACCATCATCTCCATAGTCCCCACTGACCTGCTCCCATTCCATAACCCTCCAGGCCTCTCCCATCCATGTCAATTTATTCATAAAACACATGAATGAGCCCGGATCCATCACATCAAATGGCAGCTCATTCCACACTCCCACCACTCTCTGACTTGTTGCCAAAAAACCTCTGAAACGAATGAAACTCGGCATCGGGATGAAACTCAGCCACAAATTTCATTTGTGAAACACAACCATGTTTGAAAATGGCATCCTGGAGACATCATCTCTCTGGAATAACTGAACACTCGCACTTGGGATGGGAGGAGCGGGTGAAATACTGTACAGACGTTTACTCTCGATTAATCAGCAATACTTTCTCTGTTTCAAATAATTAATATGACCATAAGAGATGGAAGACTTGATTGCCTGAACTATCCCAGACTGAAAAATTCCAGTGCAAGGTATGCCCAGAAAACTGGCATTTGTGCCTTCTGCAATGGAGAATGTCAAACTCTCATCAGCGAAAACAGAGAAGGAATTAGTGTACTGTGCAAAGAAGCACATTAACAACAAGCCAGGAAAGCAGACCGCAAACCAAATTCCTATTCCCTGATTACACTATTTATTGGGTTGACACTGTTACCAACGCACTCAAAAGCTGAAATATCTTTCATGTACATATAAAAGAGAGACAAGTAGAGAGAAAGGCAAATTGAGAAAGAGAAAGGCAGACAGAGAATTCTGTCAAGGCCAACAAAAGAAATAATGTAGTACACTTTACGGCATATAAAGAGGGTTAATGAGAGCATCTAACTCACGGTCGTGGCAACCATGAGTTTGTGTCACTGTAAAAATACATTTGGAAACAAGTGTTCAGTTAACTACAGAATGGAGCATCCTAGAATGAAAAATAATCGGAGACTTATATCCATTGCAATTCTGAAGCAGAGCAGACTGTGCGTGCAGACAGCACCCGCATAGCTTGAATACTAAAGCTTTGTCCACAGTGAGAAACGTCACCATTGGGGAAATGTTTGGAGAGAGATTTATGATCAGACAATAAGGCAGGCTCCATCCCATTTAACATGATGATTTAAAATGAAATGTGCCAAAACTGTTGGCATGTTAAGACCAAAGGTGTAAAGACCAACAGTTTAACTGCAGCTCTCCGTTGTGTGTGGCATTAGCCTCAGTGATTATTTATTAGTTATTATCTCACTTCTCATGCATGAGAAATACACAAGGAAATGACAATCATGGAAAAAAGGAACAGTAAATAAAGCCAACTGCAGGAGGGACCAGAGAAAATTATTTTAATTTAGTTTTACTATAATTCAATTATCGCAAAAGGTTCTAAAAAATGGTTCCAAAGCCTCCAAACTCTGTAATTCCTCCATGATCTCTCTACCTTATGATTCTTTGCTCCTTTCAGGTACTCTTTGAAACTTACCATTCTAACTTACAATTTTGGTCATTCGTTCCATTATCACCTTGTGTTGTAGTCTCAAATTTTGCCTGATGTTAGTGTCCCTACAAATCACCTTGGGAATGCATTACTACATTGCAGATACTATTCCGAAGGACTCATACGAATCCAAGTTGATGCTGGGAATCATTCACCTCATAGAAGGTTCTGGGCTGATGAAAACACATTTAAATTACAAGGACTGCCAGGGCCCTGGAATTAGAACACAGGAGGCAGACAGAATACATCAGAATGCAGTGTTTTCAAGCATCTCTGCACGACTGGTGCCATCTAATGACAACGTGACAGAACTTCTTTTTTCATTGTATGTTAATGATTTGGATTGCAGAATAAATAGCTTGGTGGCCAAGTTTAATCGGTGGAGGGACAGGGAGTGAGGAGGAAACAAAGAGGCTGCAGAGGGACTTAGATTAGGAGAATTGACAAAGTGGCAAATGAAATACAACATTGGAAAGTCCACGGTCATGCACATTGGTAGAAGAAATAAAAAGGGCAGGCTATTATTTGGATGGGGACAAAATTCAAAATTCAGAGGTTCAAAAGGACTTGGGAGTCCTCAAGCAGGATTCCGAAAAGGTATCAGTGGAGTGAAGAAGGCGAATGCAATGCCGGCCTTCATTTCTAGACGAATAGGATGCAAGAGCAGGGATATAATGTCAAGGCTTTGTAAGGCCTCACTTGGAGTATGGGGTGCAGTTTTGGAGTCCTTATCTAAGAAAGGATGTGCTGGCATTGGAGAGGGTCCAGAGAAGATTTACAAGAATGATTCCTGAAGTGAACGGATTAGCATATGAGGAACGTTTGGCAGCTCATGGAGTTCATAAAAATAAGAGGGGGGACCTCATAGAAACATTTCAAATGTTGAAAAGCCTGAACAGTTAGATGTAGCTAAGTTGCTTCTCATGGTAAAGGAGTCAAGGACAAAAAAGCACCACTTCAGGATTGAAGGGTATCCACTTAGGACAGAGATGCCCATGATGGAATGGCAGAGCAGACTTGATGGGCCGAGAGGCATATCTATATCTTATGGTCTTTGAGAGGATGTTTTTATTAAGTGTTCAGGAGTGCTGCACTGTCACTATCAGGAAATGGCCCTTAATAGCAACCCTTCCTACTTTAGTCTCAATGCAGCATCTCAACTCCAAACGTCCCCTGACCATTTCTACCCATGGATGCCGCCAAACTTGCTGATTCTTTTCAGCTTCATTGTTTGCTTGCAGTTTTAAATTCCCCCAGAAGAAAACATCTCTGCACACGTCTCCCCACTGATAAACACATCAACTCTGCATCCTCTCTTTTAGGAAATAAGTTTCAACCTGCTTTTTCTCTGCAGTTTCTCATCATCCTTGTAAATCTGCTCTGCTCCTTCCTAAGCTCTCTCTCTCTCTCTCTGTCCTGCTTTATAGTACAGGGGACAGTGTACAAGCAGCATGGACTGGCCATTCCCCTCTCCAATAAATGCTCAAGGCTTTTCTTTGCCAGCAAATGAATTGAGTCATTCGATTTTTTTTTAAATGGTTCAGGTGCTTCCCTCCCTGTGAATGAAAGGTAGACGTCAAGGTTGCAGAAATGCCTCAAAGCAGGTTTTATTTCTGTGCATCAAATCAGCCTTGCATTGGCATTAATTCACCTCATAGAAGGTTCTGGGCTGATGAAAACACATTTAAATTACAAGGACTGCCAGGGCCCTGGAATTAGAACACAGGAGGCAGACAGAATACATCAGAATGCAGTGTTTTCATGCATCTCTGCACGACTGGTGCCATCTAATGACAACGTGACAGAACTGCAGCTCAGCCAGACAACAGTAAACAACTGCAGGCCTTGACAACAAATTACACTGAGCTCCAAAGATTTTGGGCTGCTGATCACGAAAATCATTTAAAGAATTTCCAATCATGTACATTTTTTAGACATAACCAATTTTTGTGATTTTAATTTCAAAATTAAAATTTTATTAAGATTCAATTTATTGTCATTGTAATAAAACAGTGTCGATTTACATGAAATTTCTTTTTGCCTGCTGCATTTGCAGACAGATTCGCCACCGGCAGGAATTGCCTCGGTGCCCCTTACAGTCAGAGAGAGAGAAGCAGAGCCCCCCCCCCCAGAGTCACCGAGTGTCCGAAGATTCAGCTCCAGCACTTCTCGGCACCTCCTCGCATCCCAGTTCCGATATCTGCTACCCCTCCAGCCAGTTCGAGCCAGTCCGCAGCAGTCCGCAGCCCCCGGCGTGAGACTCCTGACAGCAGTCTCCAGCAGCCCACACCTTCCTCACCTCGTCACCAGCAGCCCCGCTGCATGCACTGGTCCCTCAGCCGCAGAGCCCCGTCGTTGACCCGCCGCTGTGGTCACCGTCCCCGCAGGTCATCTCCTCTGCTTCTCCCTCGCAGACGGTGTGCGATCTTCCCGTCCTCTGGTGCCCTGCTCCAGCCCTCCGCTTCCCTGGAGTCGGCAGCCCCTCGTAGTTGCTCCCGATTAATAGGCACTGCCATCTTGGGCACAGACCTGTGGTTGCGAGATTTCGACTGAAACCACAATTGGCTCCCTCAAAAGGCCGATCAGAGCCTGTGTGGAGCCAACAGCAGTCGACTGGGCAGCTGGACCCCGCGGGAGTGAGCATCTCCGCTCCCCACAGGTCGGGATCAGCGGCAGTGGTGCCGCTACAGCGGCTCCGTCAGCGCCACCATCTTCAGGATATTTAGTAATTAAATTAAATGTTAGGTCAACTTCAAGCAGACAAAACAATGAATTGCAACGTGTCATTGAACATTGATTTTCTGCATTCCCACTTGGCCTTCTTCCCCGCTGATCTTGGTGCCATCAGTGACAAACACGGTGAAAGGTTTCACCAGGACCTTGCAACCCTGGAAAAGTGGTATCAGAGCAACTGCAATCCATCAATGCCGGCCGACTATTGTTTGACACTGAGACAAGAGGCATCAGATGCTGAGTACAAACAAAAATCAGCGGCAAAACATTTTTAGGTCAGTTGAACTAACGCAACGTGTCAGCGTCGTGTTGTGATTAAACACGCTAAATTCAATAAAAGTTCATTTCATGTTTCACCAACTTCCTACGTGATAGAGTAAATCTGAAATTATCTGAGTTCAGCTTGAAGTTGTCTATCATAAATCCTTTTTTTTTCAGGAATGAAACCTTTTGGAAAAAAAATTGTTGTCCAGTAGTGTTACTTTACAGTCAGCAGTGCTAAATAAAACAGAAAGTCGTTGACTGCTGGAGTGGCTCAGCAGGTCGGGCAGCACCGAGGGTGAGAAATGGTCAGTTAACCTTCCGGGTTGGGACCATGGATGCAGTCTGACCTGCTGAGCTCCTCCTGCAGCTTATTGTTTGCTCAAGATTCCAGCGTCTGCAGTTTTATTTTGTATTTTTTGTATTTCTCCAAAACAAAAGTCAATCTGGAAGAGGTTCAAATGCAGAAGAGGAATGCGGAAATAGGAAAAAGAAGTGTCAGAGTCATCTGAAATCATTCAGCTCAATAAATGGCCAACAGTTGAACATTCACTAAATCATCCCATTAATTCCTACCTGAGGAATAATGATATCAGCCAGGGCTTTGGAGAGCTTGAAGAGCTCCAGAGTGTCCTCAAGCTTCAAGGCGCTGTTATGCTGCACGTCGTACTTGATGCAGTCATAAATATCTGGAATTTTACTGATGTCATACCGTCCACTCTTCATCCGGAAATCTTTCTCCAGCTTTAACCAGCGTTGCAGCATCAGCTCCAGGGACTCACTGTGATACAATTGAAGGTCTGCAATTGACAAGATCCAGCACATTATGCTGATTCATTCATATCCCTCTTGGCTATGACCATAGTAGTGGACACAGCCCAGGACACAACGGGCAAAACCTTCCCCCGGAACATCTACGGGAATTGCCGTCGGGGAGCAGCAGCCATCAAGGATCCTCACCACCCAGCACAGGCTCTGTTCTCGCTGCTGCCATCAGGAAAGAGGTCTCGGAGATACAAGACTCGCACCCCCAGGTTCAGGAACAGCTGCTCCCCCCTCCACCATCAGACTCCTCAACGACAAACTCAGTCAGGGACTCATTTAAGGACCCTTACTTTTGCACTTTATTTATTAGTGAATATTTTGTTTTCTGTATTGCACAGTTTGTTCCTTCTTGTTTAAATTTCTCTCTTTTGTATATGTATCTTTTCTTGAGGAGTATTTATTTAGAAACTCAATCAAAGACTCATTTAAGGACCCTTACTTTTGCTCTTTATTGATTCTTTTTCTCTCTATTGTACAGCTTGTTTACATGTGTGCGTCGAGGAGAGTTTTTTTTTTAAAAAAACTACCAATAAGTGGTGATTCTGCCTCGCCTGCAGGAAAAAGAATCTCAGGATTGTATGTGATGTCATGAACAGTGCGTTCTTGGATTATAAATCTGAAAAAAATAAAGCATATAGCAAAGAAAATATAAAGCTCTGGAAATGAATGCAAGATCATTTCTCTTTTTCTCCTTGAGATGAAATGAACAAAATGCACCTGTTACATTTGTACATGCGTCCAACTTTATTATGAAAGTTTATTGGGAACACCGACTCAAAATACCTTCAAGAAACAATCATTTCAGCTTGACCAACCTCTCGTGTCCTGCAACTAGTTCTCTGTGCACCTAATTTTCTTTTCTCACATGGGATGAGAGTATTGCAGTAAAATTCCTAGTATCTGGAATTCAAGCAACCAGGTATCCAAGCAAACGGCAAAAAAAAATTGTGAAAATAAATATTTTTTTAAGAATAAATAAAAATTTAAATTTGTAAAAGTCAATGCTCTCTGACTCCCTGGGAGCAAACATTCAGCCAGTGGAGCGCCCCAGTCATGTCCTGCCCGCATCAGCAGTTTGAATAAAATTTTGTTTGAATAAAAAGGCAGCACCCAGGATGAAGAGCCGGCTGACGCCGCTCACTGCTGGGGCGACTCTCTCAAAGGTTCTCCCTATCCCTCTCTAGTAAGAGTCTTTCTCTTTAATAGTATATTATTAAGTATATTAGTAAGGCTTTATCTATAAACTTGGGAAAAGGGTTACTTATGACGGTGGCACGGTTTAATGTAGTGGTTAGCACACACTGTACAATGCCAGTGACCAGGGATTGAATTTAAATTTTGTAAGTTACAGAAATTACCTGATTAAAATTAATTTTACATATTTAAGGGCTACAATACTGATTTTTAAAATTTTTTTTACATTTTGCACTGTCTTTTAAACTCTTTTATTCTTAAAGCAAGTGAGGCATTATAAGAGTGTGCCTCAGGCAACTGGAAAATTCACATATCCAGCATCTGCAATCCCAGTAGGTGCCGGATACCGGGAATTTTACTATACTATGGATACTGTGCAACTTGGAGATGGTGACATTCTCACCCTCCTGCTGACGCTGTTCTTCTGACTGGTGGAGGTTTAGGAATTGGGGGGGGGGGGGGGGGGGTCCCCTTGCTAAGTTACTTCAGTGCATCCCATAGATGGTACATATTGTAGCCACAGTGCACTTGGTGGTGAATTCTCCAGATGAAAGCTAGGATGCCAATCAAACAAGATGCTTTGTCCTGGATGGAATCAACTTTCTAGCATGCTGGTCATGCTACACTTATCCAAGCAAGTGGGGAGTATTTCATCACATACTTAATTCCTGCCCTGAAGATAATGGAAAGACTCTGGGGCAAGTCAAGTCTCCACAGGAGGTGCACGCTCTGATCTGACTTTTGATGGAAGATGACAAACCTGAATCATTAACTCTGTTTTGCCCTCCATTGTACTTGGGCCTGCTGAGACTATGAGAATCGTTTTTCTTTTAACAAGATGTATGTGTCTTCTCTCATTATGTTTTTGCTGAGAGACAACCCTTGACTATTGACGGTAGAAGATGCAATGTCTTTGAAAACCAAGATTAATTATTTAGGTCCAGCTTGTTGGAGACAGCGATTGCCAGAGACTGGTGCAGGGCAAATATTACTTGTCATTTATCAGCCCTTGCCTCACCTCTGGCCAGGTCTTCCTGCACCTGGGAACACTATGCTTCATTATTGTTCACAGCTTCACTTCTGATACAGAGCATCTCTACACTAGCTCTGCTCCCCATGCTCAGGCAACTTTAAATACTGTTTCCATCTCCAGCTGTCTGAACTCGTAGGTCGAGGAAGCTCAAAATTTCATTCACCAGGGCTGCTTAAACCTTTTGAACTTTTATCACAAACGTGACCTTTACAAAATGTCCTCAGGGCAGAGCAGGAGATATCCGAGATTTTACTGCAACAGAAAACTGGAGGACATTGAAGGGCTAAATTGGACAGCTAACCCATGGGGAGTGACTGGATCAAATTTCTTTGTGAATGTTTGTACAAAAATACTGTACTACGGCAGAGTAACATTGTTCTGTGACAATTTTATCTTACTATCAATCAAAATATAAAACACTGGACAACAATTTTTTTCAAAAGGTTTGCTGCTTGAAAAAAGTTTGGGGATTATGATGGACAAGTTCAAGCTGAAGACAAATATAATTTCAAATTTGTTGCATCACGTAGGAAGTTGGAGAAACATTACATTAACTTTATTGAATTTACCATTTAATGTAAACTCGGCACTAATGTAACAGAACGTATCGCAGCTGTTGCGACATTAACGAGACATTTCTGTTGGACTGAATCTTCCTGAAGACAATAAATGCTATTATTAACTATGCTCACTATGTTATTTCCTGAAAAACATGTGTATTAACACATGTTCAATCTTCATCAATGTAATGCACTGCATCTGTATATGTGAGCTACTTTATAGCCTGTCTGCATCTATCCTGACCATGTCCAAGCCCAAGTCAATATTTGCATAGCACTTTCACTGAGTGCATGCCCAGGTTTGCTTTGAGGGTAATATACCAGTAGACTTAAAATATGACAGGAAATAACAAAATAAGTTGCATCTAAAAAATGGTACGTGATAAGAACAATTTTAACGTGATTTTTGTGATCAGCAGCACAAGGTCCACAAAATACACCCAAAAAGTATTCAGGAAGCAAAATCTTTGTTGTCCAGTATTATTCATTGGAGAACAGAATGGTTACTATTGTATCAGCAATTAAAATAACATCGATGAAAACTAGTTTTCCACTTGGTATGAATGAGCTTAATTAAATAGAGCACCCTAAACTTTCATTGATTACCTCTGCTTATGGTAATCCAGTTCCCTGAATTCTGACTCCGATGTCACCAAGATTCAATACCATCAAATGCAATAAAACCAGCTACAAATAATGAGAACTAGAAATAAAAGCAAGTACTCAGCTGACTGGGCAGCATCTTTGGAGAGAGAGGCAAAGTTATCATTTCCGATGAATGTTGTTGACCTGAAGCATCAACTCTTTTTCCGGCAAGAGATGTTGTCCAACACAGGAATGCAGAAGGTTGCAGAAAGTGACCAACCTTGCCAAATCCATCGCTGGGCACTGAACCACCATCCACTGAAAGCATGTACGTGAGGTACTGCCTCATCATCAAGGACTCCCGTCATCCTGGTCACAATATTTTCCACTGATCTCTTCAGGTGGAAAAAATGCAAAATCCAGCATCTCCAGGTTAAAGAACTTTTTTAATCAATTGACTATCAGGCCCTTGAATCTCCTGATACTACTTCAACCCAAAACAATCCCAGGACAGCCAGAAAATTTTTCTGAATGATCATAACATCATTTCTTCTTCTTGCACTAATTGCAACTCTGAATATTTATTTACCTTTTATTTATCACCTTTTTTCTGTCTTCCATTTGTGGTCATTTCAATTTTTACTATTGATATTGGTATATCTTGCATATCTGTTTGCCTGAAGCAAGATTTTTGGTGCATCTAAACTGCACTGATGTACAGTAAAACCCTGGCATCCGGCACCAATGGGGATTGGTAGATGCCAGATAAGTGTATTATCCAGGGGCTTGAGATTCACTCTTACAATGTCTACAAATACACCTGTATAAAGAATACACAGTTTAAAAGACAAAAATACTACACTGTGCTGACATTGAACTAACTTCACTTGACTGAATATATAAACCATAAAGCATTTTACTTTACTTTCAGTCACATTCTTTTAAAACATTTAACTGTCACTGCATCTGCAGGTTCCTCCCCTTCCATGGAGCCACCCGAAAGACTAACAATAGCATTATAGGTAATTAATTCCCCCCCCCCATAAGTTTACAGATAAAACCTTACTAATGCACTTAATAATACTATATACTATAAAGTAAAGACTGTAACTAAGCAGGGATAAGGAGACATTTTAAAATAGTCACCCCAACAGCGAGGCGGCATCAACCAGCTCTTCACCCTGGGCGATGCCATTGCTGTTTCACACAATTTTACTCAAACAGCTTCTACGAGCGAAGCCGGACCAAGGCCCTCTGCTGTGTGAATATTTGCTCCCATTTTCACCAAATCTTTATGTGTTTCTTCAGAGAACATTTACTTTACAATTTTAAACTTTTATTTACATTTTTATTTATTCTTATTAAGTCCAATTATTTATTTCCCTTGAATTTTTTTGTTGTTTTTTTTTAGGTTGCCAGTTGCTTGAATTCTAGATAACTGTATATAACAATAAACTTGCATTGAACCTGAATGATTTTGCCAAATTTGTTTTTCTGTCTTGAGAATGTTTCAACAAAAATCTATTACTGTACTTCAATCCAAAATAAATACTTACCTGCTGATTTAGGGTCTTCTAATCGCTTCTTAATCTGTGAGGTCAGACGCTGAACCAAGGAATAAACTCGATCACAAGTTGTGACAGGGTTTTGAATTAACTTCATGGAATTAATAAGAGAAGCACTGCCAGTGGGAGCCAGCTGCAGAGGATGAAAATAGACCAGGTGAAAACAGTGTTAATAAACAGGACAAGGAACAGAAGGTCACATTTACTGCTGGTTGATTCTGACAGTCACACTTTCAAAAAGGACCCAGCTCCCACATCAAACATTACAAGTCCAACTGACCAAAGCTGTTTATTCAATAAGAGGATGATTTGTGACCTTAAAGCAACTTTATATAACAACTTTATATAACTTTATATATAAATTGGGAAAACGCTTGATTTTTCCGTCTGGGCACTCTCTAGTCGGATGGAATTAACATCGACTTCTCTGGTTTCTGCTACTCTACTCTCCATTCTCCCTCCCTTTCTCCTACTCTTCTTTCCCTCAGCTCTCCACTCCCTTCCCTCTCTATTCATTGAGCCATCCCTCCTCCCCCTGCTTTCTGCTGTGCCCTCCCTCCCTGATCCACCTATGACCTCCTGTCTCTGGGTCCGTGCCCCTCATTTTTTTGCGTGCTGACATTTTTCCATTCCTTGATGAAGGGCTCAATCCTGAAACATTGGTTCTGTGTCTTTATCTTTGCTGTATAAAGTACACTGTTTAACTTGCTGAATTTCTTCCACATTGCGTTTTTACTTCAACCACGGTGACTGTAGACTTTTGTGTTTTACTCTTCTGCCTAAGCAGGAGAACACTGTGCTAAATTTGTGCCCTTCGAAAAACAATGCTTCAACTCGCAATTGTCAGAAGAGACCCTTCCCAGCACTTCACCACCAACAATTCTCCTGCTCAAATGTGACCAACCGACAGAACAAATGGGAAACCATTCAATACACAGCTTCTTTACTCCAGAACCAAGGTCATTCTACCCTCAGTCACTGAGCTGAAAGATGTAGTCAAGACTTGCATATGCCTCACTCTGGAGGCCAAACCCCAGGTCATTATCACTGAAGCAGCCTGGTTAGTGCATAGCTATTACAGCGCTAGCAACCCAGCTTCGAATCTGGCAATGTCTGTAAGGTGTATGTACATTCTCCCCACATCTGCATGGGTTTTCTCTGGATGTTCCGATTTCCTCCCATCCTTCAAAATATATGGGGGTTGTAGGTTAAATTGGGGTATTTGGGCAGAACAGGCTTGTGGGACTGAAGGGCCTGTTATCATGCCTGGGTCTAAATTTAACATTTAAATTTATAAATAAAATTTAAGCACAAGGGAGAATAGGCCTCCAGTTAAAATCCTTGTGGATCTTCCTCCATCGTTTGTGCAACTTCCCCCATCCTGACAACAATCAAGGTCCACCTGACACTGCACAAAGTGGAATTTTGTCACCATTTTGTTCATGCACCTGCCTACATTTTGCTCATACCTTGACAAACCACTCGAGCCCGAAAAGTTGGTTCTGTATCTTTACCGTTGCTCTATAAAGTATACCATTTGGTCCTGCTGAGTTTCTCCAGTATCGTGTCTTTACTGTATAATGTGGACCAACTTACATCGCAGAAACAAAAATGAAGTTAGCTGATAGTTACATAATTTAGAATTCTATGCATGAAACAAGAGTGAGACAACATTCCAGCTTAGCAAATAATATTTGTGCCACACGGGTGCAAAGAGAGAGTCTAACCACTTCCCCACTACTGTTGGCAAGACCTCCACTGTCAACAACTTGTGGGCCACTACGGAAATGGAACCAGCTACATAAATACTGTGGTGACAAGGACAGGTCGGAGGATGTGTACCCCAATGAAACTGCCTTACCTCTGAGCATTTAGAAGCCAGAAGTACGGAGACAAGTGCAGCACCAACAACTCTGAAGACCATCCGTGACAGAGCAGCCTGATAGGGTGACATCTCAAGCTTCATTCCCTCCACCAAGGCAGAGTGACTGCAGCATGTATCATCCACAAAAGGCTAGGTAGTTATTCACCTCAGCTGTTCCAACTGCATCCCCCAAGCCAGCAACCTATACCACCAAGGGGAAGCAGGTAGATTTCCCTCAAAGTCACACAACATAGGTTTTTGGAAATGAATCGTCAATCTCTCCTAAACCCTGGAACTTCCTTCTGAACAGCTGCTTTCACAAGAGCAACTACTACAACTAAAATATATTGATCGCTACCACATCAGGAGCAAATAGGGATGAGCAAAAAGAATTCACGTTCCCAGAGATGCCTAGAAAACCTTCCAAGGGAAGTCCTAGCCTATAACAGTCAAAGCAGAGAAGGAAGATTTGGACTGGCACCAAGAACCTCAGGTTCCTTTTTGTCAGGAGCCTGCAAAAATCCAACAACAATATGGAGAGCCTCAACTTGCAAATTACACGCCCTCCTGGGCCATCAACTACCTCCTGTTCCACCTCTGTCAATCTGCAGATGCCACTGTGGGTTCTGGGTGGCTAATGAGGCCACAAGATGGGAGTAGGTCAAGCTCGATTCCCATAGAATTCCTACCTGAAAAAAAGATTCCCAACACTAATCGGAAACAATGTTCATTTGTAACATCAGACAAAGAAGAAACCATGCAGGGTCTCCATGAAGCTGCTGCCTTGAAGAGAGCAGGCAAGTCAAAAAGGCACAAGGCCTGAGTAGTTCCACTTTCCCAACACCCTTGGTCAGAACATTAGAGCTCAAGGAAACTAAACTTAAAGGGAGAGGTATGTGGAACCACATCTGAGCGTAAAAGCCATACTCAGAGCTTTGGGTAGAAAACAAACATCTCAAAGCAAGCAACAATTATTAATTCAAACAGAAACTTTCCTAATGCCCAACTTTTACAATTAAAAGGTGTCATTAACTTATAAAGTCAAATCAAGTTTATTGTCATGTGGACTGAGATAAAATAAAGCCCCTGGTCTCCAGAATTCAAGAAAATAGCAGCCTCAAGCAACTGGCAAAAAAAAACTAAATAATCGAGGAAATTACAAAAATTAAAATAAATAAGAATAGAGTAATAAGTAAAAAAAAGTTCAAGTTTTAAAATTGTAAAAATAAATATTCTCTGAAGTAACACATAAACGTTTAGTGAAGATGGGAGCAGGTATTCAGCAAGCAGCGTGCCTTGGTCGTGCTTTGCTCTAGCAGCTGTTTGATTATCTATAATGTTATTGTTCATCTTTTGGGTGGCTCCGTGGAGAGGGAGGAACCTGCAGACGGTTAAATTTTTTCGAAGGATGCGATTGAAAATAAAGTAAAATGCTTGAAGGTTTATATATTCATGAAGTGAAGTTTGTACAGTGTAGTATTTTTGTCTTTTAAACTGTTTATTCTTAATGCAGGTGTATTAGTCAGGCATTGCGAGAGTCAGTCTCAAGCAACCGGAAAATACCCTTCTTCTTTGGCTTGGCTTCGCGGACGAAGATTTATGGAGGGGGTATCCAACATCTACCAATCCTCCCAGGGGGGTTTTACTGTACATTGGAAAAGTTTGTTTTGCAACTTGTCAAGCATTTGATTGTCTCCAACCCAGTGGATGCTGACACCTTTCCCACGTTTCCTCAGATACCTTTTTGTAGTCCTCCTCTGTGAACTCCTGGTCCTTCTGCATGATCTCATGGAGCCGTGCTTTGACACGGTGTTGGCAGCTACTGAGCGAGTTGCTGTTACTATCCAGAAGCCCATTCATGTTGGCACTTTTCACCATCTGCACCAAAATTGGAGTCAGCTCCCCTTCCAGTGCCAACAGTCCCTGTACATGATCAGAAAAATGAGCAGTAATGCATTAACGATCTTGGCATCAAGAAGGGTTTGGAGGGAATATAAAATCAGTCTATTTGCAGATGATGTCATAATATACTTAACAGAACCAGAAATATCAATAAAAGAATTACATAGGAAATTGAAGGAATATGGAGAAGTGTCGGGGTGGGTACAAGATCAACGCAAATAAAAGTGAAGCGATGCCAATGAATAATGCGGATTTCACAAAGTTTAAGAAAGAATCGCCATTTCGATGGCAAACACAAGCAATGCGATACCTAGGTATACAACTAAATAAAAACCTCGGTCATCTATATAAACTCAATTACCATCCATTAATGAAAAAATTTACAAGACGACTTAGAGCATTGGAAAGACTTACCACTAACACTGATAGGAATGGCAAACTGTATTAAAATGAACATTTTCCCAAGGATACAATACCTATTTCAGTCATTACCAATACACCTAACAGAGAAATTCTTCAAGAAAATAATAAGGAAATTCTTATGGAAAGGGGGGAAACCGAGGATAGCGCTAGATAAATTAACAGAATGGTACAAACAAGGAGGCTTACAACTACCAAACTTTAGGAATTATTACAGAGCCACACAATTAAGATACCTATCAGATTTTTATCAAACAAGGGAAAAACCAGATTGGACCAGATTAGAACTCGATAAAATAGGGGAGAAGATACCTGAACATATACTATATAAATGGGATGAAAAATTGGTGCAACGTAGGAATTCACCGGTATTGCATCATCTGCTCAACATTTGGAAGAAGATTTATGTAGAAAGGAATAAAACAAATTACCAACTACCAAAACTAATATTGACGCAAAATCAGCTAATCCCTTTCAGAATAGATAACCTTTCCTTTAGAGAATGGGAGAGAAAAGGGATCAAAAGAATAGAAAATTGTTTTTCGGGAAATAAATTATTATCCTTTGAACAAATGAAGGATAAATATAATATAACTCACGATACAATGTTTGCATACTACCAACTGAAAACCTACTTGAAGGACAAATTGGGAAACAGTCTGAGGTTACCAGAAGGAAGCAATTTTGAATATGTGATTACAGACACAATGATAATTAAAAAGTTTGTAACAAACATGTACATCAAACTGCAAGAAAAGGAGAACGAGGAAACAAACGGTAAACCTAAACAAAAATGGGAACAAGATCTAAACATAAAGATAAAGAATGAAACATGGGAGAAGCTATGCTCCAGAACTATGAGAAATACAATAAACAGAGGTTACGCATGATACAATATAACTGGATACACAGGCTATAGATTACACCTCAAAAGTTAAATAAATGGGACCCAACAGTATCTGACAGATGTTTTCTCTGTAAAAAGGAAATGGGAACAACAATTCATGCAATTTGGACATGTGAGAAAGTGGAAAAATTTTGGGAAGATCTAAACCAGATATTAAATAAAATCACAAAAAGCAATATACCAAAAAACCCAGAGATCTTCCTCCTAAGTAATATAAGAAACAATGAATTTGGACTTGATTTGGATGGAGCACAAAAAAGATTTGTTATGATAGCCCTAGCTGTAGCAAAAAAATGTATTATGTCAACCTGGAAATTAGAAGACAACTTGAGAAAACAACAATGGTACATAGAAATGAATAAATGTATTCCATTAGAAAAAATAACATATAATTTAAGAAATAACATCACAATATTCGAACAAATATGGGAGCCATTCATGAAATACAATAGAGAAATCCTACCATGGACTTCCACCACCTAAAATGACAGAAGGAGAAGATAACGAAAAGAACTGACTCAGTAAAATTTCTTGTTTATTTTTATTAAAGTGACATTGTTTAACGGGTTTAATGCATCTTATAGATTGAACTTCAAATAAATGGGGAAGGGGGTGAGGGAAGGAGGGAAGGGAGGGGGGAAAAGGGGGAGAAAACGACACTGTATATATTTAAGAAGAAAAATGTCTGTATGTATCTTGGTCAATATGGTTTATAGTGTGAAAAATAAAAAAAATTTAAAAAAAGAAATGTTTGGGGGTTATCCTCAATGGGAAGTTTTAACACAGGCAGAGCTAAACTACAGGCCCCTGGGCCAATTGCAGCCAATTGCCCATTTTTGTGGCCCGATAGAAGAAAACAAAAAAGACAGTCCTGCCAGAACTGCTGTAATGGCAGCACTGCTTGCTAATGTGGACTAGTGTGGCGAGCGAAGTCAACGTTCCGCCACGGAGTCCAACTGCCCAGTCTGACTACCATCAGCTCTGGACAGACTTTAAATGGCCTGCTAAAGGTGCCGACGGTGGTTGAAAACTGCGGGTCTTAATATTGTTTGGCCAGTGACTGCTTTTATTTTTCTGTATGTGGCCCACAACCAAAAAGGTTTGGCCACCCCTAGTTTAACACATCCCCATCTCATAAATCTAGCTCCAGCATCAAGCATTCCTAACTTGCAGCTAATATCAAGCAGATATGTTCTGTTAAATAAATTAACATCATTTGATAGGCAAACAAGAACTTCCCCCCACCACACACCTTGGCAAAAGCCGCTGCAGTCATCTGCACTCGGCCTTCATCGGAGGCATAGATCTTCAGGTCGTGTCTGTAAGTGCTGTGCAGGCGAAGCAGACCGCAACCAGGAAAGCCAGCGTAATCCCCTGGGAAGAAAGAAGTCACTCACTGCTCAACACAAATGGACAAGAGGAACTCAGTAGTAGGTCACGTGGATTTTCTTGTTTAACCCTCTGCTTAAATCACCCCACTGTCACTAACACACTGACCAGGACTATTTTCTTTACTCCATTGCCCTCTAACGGAATCTCACCAGTTGTCAGTTGCTCACCTTTCTGGGGAAGAGGTTTGCAGATTTTATGTGTAGACCCTGCATAGCTCAAGATGTTCTGGACCCTCAGGGGAAATGATTTCCATCTAAGCCACTAACTCCTTTGGATCATCTTCAAAACCTAAATCAACAGCCCACTCAAAATTAATCTGTGCAATCTGTCCACTTAAAGTAACCCTTATTTAATTACTCTATCAGTCTGCTCAATTAGCACCGCCAGTTCTCAAACACCAGTAAGAATCGGAGAAAACAGAAAAGAAATTCTCCAACTGGGAAAGAGTTGATTAAATACAGGAGACTCGGGGGGTGGGGGGGGGGGGGGGGCGAGTGGGGAAGAAAAAGATCAACCCTGATTACCTCCCAACTCCCCATGACGTTATTGTTCCATTTTGACTTCCTATCACCGAGGACACATTTTGCTCTCAGAGCTGTCAAACTCAGCTTACTCATTGACACAAGCTGCTGCTCAGTATCTTGTTTTCCTCATTATATCCTCCCTCACCTTTTCATTTCTGCCTCAGGCTTTGTGAAAAATCCTTCTGCAAGAGTCAAACACAGATTTTCCTGTTTTGAACTCATGTGTGATAATAGAAATTACTACAACCCCTGTCAGTTGCCAGGGGTCAGTCCTGAGGCAAACAATTAGACCATGAAACAGAGTCAGAGAGAAAACCTTAACCCTCAGCTGCTGCTGTCAGGGAGTCCAAGAAACTGTCGATGGGATGGAAGGGAGGAAATATCAACACCCCCCCCCCCCCCCATGGCAGAAAACACTCTTTGGATAACTCTGGACTGTGCAGAAAAGCCGGGAAGTGAAACCAAGATGAACGAGTTGGAAACACTCTCATGTATCCTATTTATTACCCAAGTAATTTTTTTCTTTGATAATATAGTCTGGTGGATGTTAAGGAGACAGGGACAGCATTCATATTATCACCAATAATTTGATCGACACTTTTGCAGATATGCTTATTATTTATTTGGAAGGGTCCAAGATAGCTCAGTATGGTGCCTAAAACTTTATATACAATGGAATGAAAAACAAAATGCCTAAACACTTGTTCAGTGGAATGTCCAAGAGTTTGTGGAACACAGGAACATAAGGACAGAAGAGATAGGAGCAGGAGTTGACCTTTCGAGCCTGCTCCGCCATTCAATGTGATTGCAGCTGATCTGAAGGTAGACTCGTCTCCATCCTACCTGCCTTTTCACCGTATCCCTTAATTCTTCTATTTCGTAAAAATATATCCAACTTTGTCTTAAATATAATTACCGAGGTAGCTTTCACTGCTTCAATGGGCAACAAATTCGATAGATTCACCACACTCTGGGAAAAGCAGTTCCTCCCCATCTCCGTCCAAATTCTACTATTTATTGGTGAAGCTAAATTTGGAGAATTGTGTGCAGGTTTGGTCATCTAACTACAGGAAATATATCAATAAGATGGAAAGAGTGCAGAGAAGATTTACTAGGATGTTACCCAGACTTTAGGAACGGAGTTACAGGGAAAGGTTAAACGGGCTAGGACTTTATTTCCTGGAGCATAGAAAAATAAGGGGAGATTTGATAGAGTTATTTAAAATGAAGATAGGCTTTTCCACTGAGGGTAGGTGATATACAAACCAGAGGACAAGGATTAAGTTTGAAAGGGAAAATGTTTAGGGGGAAATAAGGGGGAACCTCTTCACACAGAAAGTGGTGGGAGTGTGGAACTAGCTTCCAGCTGAAGTGGGAAATGCGGGCTCAATTTTAACATTTAAGAAGTATTTGGACAGGTACATGGATGGGAGAGGTATGGAGGGCTATGGACGGGGTGCAGATCAATGGGTCTAGGCAACAAAAAAAAATGGTTCGGCACAGACTAGAAGGGCATTGTTCCTGTGCTGTAATTGCTCTATGGCTTGAGGCTATGTCCTCTTGTTCTAGTCTCCCCCACCAATGGAAACACCTGACCCACCTCTTTGACTGGGAATAAAGATAAATAAATTTTTTAAAAATGAACAATTTGCTGGGAATGATTCAGACTTAACACAGAATGGGGAAACTAAACAGATTTCATTTGTTCCCTTGACCATCCTGACAACATCTTCAGTGGAAGAATCTTTCTATTTACCTGTATCAACTTCATCATATATGGAAAATGTTACAAATCAATAATATTTTCACCTAGTTTTTAAACTAATAGATTTCTCACAATTTTCAAAGCAAAATTTCTGATGTATTGCTTTGTATGGAAGCATTCAACCATGTAATCTATAGTGTGAAGGTGCAAGGATATTCCCTGAACACAGTCAACATGGTAGGGGTAAAACTCAGGAAAAATAGTGGGAAGAATATGATACAAGGCCAATAGACATCGTTTAAAAAGGTGAAGACTTCACCTGTGAGGTTAAACAGCTTTTGAGCAAAAAGTCAAGGGAAACAAATGGGCTTGACACAAATAGTAGAAACAGTGGAAATCCAAACTGCTAGAGGAGTGATCAGCAAAAAGAAATACAGAAGAACACCTAAAAACTTAAAGGATATCTGAATCAACAACCAAAACAAATTTAAAACGTGGTAAAGAGTGAATTAGCTGCATTAATGATGGAAACAGACAACACTTGTTAGGGAGGACATTGCATCTTAGAGGAAGAAGAAATAAAATAGCCCCTGAACAAGTGAACTTAAAATTAAGTGCGTGTGTTTCTGTGGATGGGGGCACTGGGTGTGGTGGGGAAATTTAAGGCACGTTAAATTAAAAATGTAATTGATTCATTTCTTTGCAGAATCACATGGCAGTGACGACAATGAGGGACGTCTGTACAGCATCAAATCTAAAGGAATGTGTCATCTCATTCCAGTTCAAGTTCCCAAAGTCAACATGATCATATTACTGATTCCAGGACATTATAACTGTCAAAACAACAGAAAGCTCACTCCATTTATAAATCACTCGGTGACAATTAGTTCGTTGAAAGTTTGCTACAACTGATTTGTTAGATTGGTCCCAGGGCTACACATGCAAGAGGAATGAAAATGGGGTTAATGCATCACAAACTGAACCAAGAGACAGCAATCAATCCCTTACCACCATCAATGGGAGAATCACAGCTCAAACCTGTGCTGTTATCATCTATATTCATAGAAAAAGCAGGAGGGAAAGACAAATAGATTAACATTGTTCACCCCTGATGCCCAAACTAAGGAGATTCTGAATCCACACTTCAAAATCACAGTAACATGCCAAAAATATCCCAAAGTACAAAATGATAATCAAAAAAGTGTTATAAAAAGTATTTAAAAAAACACATTCAATGAAGCACCGTAGGTGTTTAGGAGGGTCCTAAAGATAGGATAGATGCAACAAGGTAAAGGAGCTTTACTGAGTACTAGCATAAGGCACTTTAAATTTCTATGTGAAAGAGGGGAGATAGAAAGGTAGAATGAGAGTTGAAATGGAGAGATAAATACCATTATTGGAATGGAATTGCCAAAGAGGATAGTGATTTTCACCTTGTTGAGATTTGGGAGCCTACCAGAACTTTTGGGGCAGAGCCAAAATGGCACTGGAACATCTCAAAGTCACTGTACTGTAGTTTTGGAGGTTGGGCAAGGAGAGTATTGACTAAGTTGAGCTGGGAGTTGACCACTGTGTGTATGAATCTCAGTGGTAACAGAAAACTGGGAAGGATGGTGCAGCAGAAGGTCCTAAAGATGTCAGAATACAAGACCTGAAGTTCAGTTTGATTACACAGTTCTCCACTGCTGTCCCCAATGAGTGCAGATTGACAAGGTGATCTCCTCCACAATCGGTACTGGAGAACCACAGGACTGTGTACTGAGCACCTTGCTGTACTTGCTTTACACCTACAAGTGCGTGGCTCAGTATAACACAAAACCCATTTACAAATTCACTGACGTAGCCAGCAGTAAAACAAAAGGGGGCGATCACAGGAGGGAGATTGAAAATTTGGCTTAATGGTATATTAATAACTACCTCACCAAGACCATGTAGATGACGATAGACTTTAGGATGGGAAAACCAGAGGTCATTGGGGAACCGCTAGCTCGGAGGATCTTTCCTGTACCCAACTAATGTCATCATGAAGAAAAAAACAACAGTGCCTCTACTTCCTTAAAGCTTTTCAGAGATTTGGTACGACCTTGGCTAACTTCTACAGATGTGTGGTGCATCACAGCCTGGTATGGGGGCACCAATATCTCCGAGCAGAAAGACCAGCATAAAGTAGTGGACACAGCCCAGTACAAAATCGACATGGAATGATGCCATCAGAGAGAGCACCAATCATCAAGGATCCACACCACCCAGCATGTTCTCTGTTCTCACTGCTACCATCACAAAAACAGTCTAGGTGCCACAAAAAGAGTTGTACCATCAGGTTTAGGAACAGTTGCTACCCCTTCACCATCAGACTCCTGAACAACATATGCAATCAGAGACTCATTTAAGGACTCTCACTTTGCACATTATTTATTATTGAATACTTTTTCTGTATTTGCACATTTTGCTTAAATTTCTCTCTGATATATCCATTTCACTTTGAGTACAGTTTATACTACCAATACGCAAACAGAGGAACTACTGACATGGTCTTTGCCCTCAGACAGCTCCAAGTGCAGAGAACAAAACAAAGGACTCTACATCACCTTTGTTGACCTCACCAAAGCCTTTGACACCGTGAGCAGGAAAGGGCTTTGGCAAATACTAGAGCGACTCGGATGCCCCCCCAAGTTCCTCAACATGGTTATCCAACTGCACGAAAACAAACAAGGTCGGGTCAGATACAGCAATGAGCTCTCCGAACCCTTCTCCATTGACAACGACGTGAAGCAAGGCTGCGTTCTCGCACCAACCCTCTTTACTATCTTCTTCAGCATGATGCTGAAACAAGACATGAAAGACCTCAACAATGAAGACGGTGTTTACATCCGGTACCGCACGGATGGCAGTCTCTTCAATCTGAGGCGCCTGCAAGCTCACACCAAGACACAAGAGCAACTTGTCCGTGAACTACTCTTTGCAGACGATGCTGCTTTAGTTGCCCATTCAGAGCCAGCTCTCCAGCGCATGACGTCCTGTTTTGCGGAAACTGCCAAAATGTTTGGCCTGGAAGTCAGCCTGAAGAAAACTGAGGTCCTCCATCAGCCAGCTCCCCACCATGACTACCAGCCCCCCCACATCTCCATCGGGCACACTGAACTCAAAACGGTCAACCAGTTTACCTACCTCGGCTGCACCATTTCATCTGATGCAAGGATTGACAAAGAGATAGACAACAGACTCACCAAGGCAAATAGTGCCTTTGGAAGACTACACAAAAGAGCCTGGAAAAACAACCACCTGAAGAAACACACAAAGATCAGCGTGTACAGAGCCGTTGTCATACCCACGCTCCTGTTCGGCTCCGAATTGTGGGTCCTCTACCGGCATCACCTACGGCTCCTAAAACACTTCCATCAGTGCTGTCTCCGCTCCATCCTCAACATTCATTGGAATGACTTCATCACCAACATCGAAGTACTCGAGCTGGCAGAGTCCGCAAGCATCGAATCCATGCTGCTGAAGATCCAATTGTGCTGGGTGGGTCACGTCTCCAGAATGGAGGACCATCGTCTTCCCAAGATCGTGTTCTATGGTGAGCTCTCCACTGGCCACCGAGACAGAGGTGTACCAAAGAAGAGGTACAAGGACTGCTTAAAGAAATCTCTTGGTGACCACCGCCAGTGGGCTGATCTCGCCTCCAAACGTGCATCTTGGCGCCTCACAGTTTGGAGGGCAGCAACCTCCTTTGAAGAAGACCGCAGAGCCCACCTCACTGACAAAAGACAAAGGAGGAAAAACCCAACACCCAACCCACCAATTTTCCCTTGCAACCGCTGCAACCGTGCCTGCCTGTCCCGCATCGGACTTGTCAGTCACCAACGAGCCTGCAGCAGACGTGGACATACCCCTCCATAAATCTTCGTCCACGAAGCCAAGCCAAAGAAAAGAAGTAGAAATCCTGCATGGCCCGCAGGAAAAAGAATCACAGGGTTGGATGTGATGTCATGCATGTATTCTAACAATAAATTTAACTTTGAACTAAAAACACAAAACATTACTAACACCTTTGCAGGTCAGGCGACAGCTGTAGAAAAGAAACCAAACCAGTTAGCATGTCAGATCAAGGTCTCTTCATGAGGGATCCACTGTACAAAATGGCCCAGACCCAAAATCTCAACTGTTCTCTCTCTAGATATTGCTGGAACTGCAGACTGCTTTCAGCATTCCTCAGTTTATTTCAAAAGTCCAGCAGGCAGAGTTATTCTGATTTTCCATACTGCTGCTTTTACCCCAAACATTCAGGAATGGATGGACTCAGAACCTGGTCGTGTAGCTTGACCAGTAGTAAAACAGCATTGGATAAACCAGAGGAAGGTCTGGCTCAGAGACAATCTGTCATTGAGCACGCAGCCAGGGACTCAGGAACAGTAACAGAGTGCAGGAAGATGGTGGAGAAGCAGAACACTTATAGATGTGAAAGTTGGACCAGGCAGAGCTGGGCTGTGCAGAACCAAGGCTTCTCTCACAAGAGGATAAATCTGTTGTGATGGTGGTAACTGCAGTAAAGCAGTACGTAAAGAATCAGATGCTGCATTCCAATGAGCGCACGGTAATACCTCACACCATTTACGTTGTTCATCAACTCTGATTCTAGTCCGATCTAAACACACTATCCAACACAACTATATATTGTGGTGTCTAACTATTTGTAACCAGCTGGAATGATTGGCCACTTCCCTCCATTAAATTACTTTCCAATTTCACCTGAAGTTGCAATACAATTCAGTTCTTCCAGTTACCATCCATTAACTCACACAACCACAATACTTTAGACAGGTTATGCTGGAATATTAACATTTTAAATAATTTTCATAATGATTTATCTTTGATAAGCCATGTGATGTTGTCAAGAGAAGATTTTTTTTTAATTAAAATAGGTCTGCGAAGATTTCATGCTGAATTCTCTACCACACTATGGTTCCAACCCAAAATAGAAAGTCATTCAGTCCAATCTAGCTAACAAAAGCTAACAATCACATTTTAAAATCAACCATAGCAGAAATAAAGGATGAAAGCCTTTCCAATAAAACCCAGACACAAACAACATTCCTGATTCTGTGGAACCAGACGTTAGAGGTGTCATCAAAACTGTATTACCCTGAAGCCTAAGTAAAGCAATGATTTGGAAATATACTCCACATTTTACTAATCAGCTCAAGTCTGGTTGGAAAGCTTGGCCAGAGGCAGAGAATTTGAAAAGTAAGATCCTCCACATTGTATGGGGACTCAAGCGAGCATAATTCTTTTTGGCTTCTTCAACATTGTACAATTAGTGGCCAATATTCATCTTAAAATGATACTTCCGAAATTTTGTTTCAGATGCTCACATTAACCTTCAGTATTTTAAATTTTGGTCTCACTGAAATTCATGCATTTTTAAATAAAGAGAATAAAACAATTTAATTGACTTTTTTTTATTTTAGGGTTTTTTTTACATTGAGACATACAGCATGGACTGGTATGGGGTCGCCAATACTCCAGAGAGTAAAGCCCTCCAAAAGGTAGTAGATACAGCCCAGGACATCAGAGGAAAAGCCCTCCCCACCATCGAGAACATCTGCAGGGAAAACAGCCATCGGCAGCAAGCATCAAGGATCCAGCACACGCTCTGTTCTCGCTGCTGCCATCAGGAAAGAGGTCTAGTGTTAGGTCTGCTTTGTTCATGAATGAGTGAGTCAAACACCAGACTGAGTCGAAATCAAGGTTCTTTGTTCTTTATTGCCGGATTGTAACACTTGCAACTAACAGTGTTAGTTGGAGAAGGCGCATTCTGCCGTTATCAGCAAGTGGTGTTTTTTATATACCTTAGGATACGTACTTAGTAAATTATCATACCATGACATTGTCCAATGAATAAACTGTTGCTATCCTTCTCTGCTAGTTTCCTGCAATTTGTCATCCCCACTCTTTTCTTGAGAGTACAAGATCACAACTGCATCTTGTTACGGCCCAGCACTGGGTGACTCCTTCTACATTCCCAGCTCATGATGTTTTTACCTAACACTAGGTATCACAAGGCTCACACCACCAGGTTCAGAAACAGCTTCCTCCCCTCCACCATCAGACTCCTCAACATCAAACTCAATCAGCGACTCATTTAAGGACTCTGACTTGTGCTCTTTATTGATTTTTTATTCTCTGTATTGCACAGTTTGTTGACATTCATTATCTGTTAACATTACTTTATTTGTTTGCATGTAAAAGCTGTACAGTTTTGTTTTGCATTATCAATAAGTGGTGATTCTGCCTCACCCATAGAAAAAGGTTGCTCCTCCTGCCAGATACCAGCACCTGCAATTAGACACAAGACAAAGGAGCAGAAATAGGCTATTCAGCCCTTTGAATCTTCCCTGCTATTCCATCATGAGCTGATCTGTTCAGTCCAACTGCCTGGTCTTTTCTTTGATGCACTGGCTGATCAAGAACCTACCAATCTCTCCTTATAGATACCCATGACTTGTGTATCATCCGAGCAGAAATATTAGGCCTAAAACATCAGTCAGCACAGGTTTCACATTCGGGAACCTGTCGAAAAAACATTTCCATCGTGGCAACTGACAAGATAGCATTTGTGAAGGGTACTGCTATCTGGGAGCACACATACCTTGCCCTCCAGGGTACATGCACCTGAATGCTCGACCAAGCTCCTCAGCTTGCACCCTCCCTGCCGGGGTCAGCTCTCCCCCCCACTTGAGCACCAGCAGCAAGGATGGATCCTCCCTCCTGGAATCTGGAAAATAACCATGGGCACCAAAATGACAACTCAACCACCAACAGCATTTCAGCATTACCTCTAGGGAGAAGTCAATGAGATTAAAAATCTCTCCCCACCCCCCCCCGCCCCCTCCCACCCAAGTGGCTCTGTGGGTAATGATCATGTTAAATAAGGGCACCTTGAGCAAAGGCAGCATGGATTGCCCTTCCCAGGAAGGATGTGGACGCTATGGAGAGGGGGCAGAAGAGATTCACCAGGATGTTGCCTGGATTGGAAAACAAGTCTTATGAGGTAAGGTTAGCAGAGCTGGGACTTTTCTCTTTGGAGTGAAGAAGGATGAGAGGAGACTTGATAGAAGATTCTGAGAAGCATAGATAGGGTGGACGGCCAGCACCTGTTTCCCAGAGTGGGAATAGCAAACATAAAGTGTTTACAAAGTGAAGGGAGGGAAGTTTAGAGGAGACGTCGGGGTAAGTTCTTTTTAAATGCAGAGAGTTTAGTTGTGTGGAATGCCTTCCTAGGGATGGTGGTGGAGGCTGTAAAATTAGGGGCATTTAAGAGAATCTTAAACAGGCACATGGATAAAAGAAAAATAGAGGTTACAGGGTAGGAAGTATTTAGTACTTTTTTTTTAAAAAGGAATGTATGGGTCAGCACAACATCAAGGGCTGAAGGGCCTGGACTGTGCTGTTGTGTTCTATGTTCTAAACTGTGTCAATGCCTCATTTCAGCATGTAAGACAACAGTCAGTGATATTGCTGAAGGCCAGAAGTTGCATTTTGGGTCAGTAGATTTTTTTTGGCATTTTGTCTATTAAACAATAGTATCTCATAGCCATTATTTACTTGACTAAATCTTGATTATTTTAAAATACATTTAAATTCCTAGTTGTCATGTTGGGATTTAAGATACTGTATCTGAAATAACTCTGGACGATTAACCAAAAATTGCCAATTGCGTAATGTACCCGCTTCCTTTTGCATGGGTTGGCTCTGTTACGTTAACTGAAAGCACCTGGGTAAACAGCAGAACAGTTCCAATTCAGAATTCCTGTGCCATGGCAAGGCAGAGTTATTTAGAATTCTCACCCTAGATCACTCTCTGGTACAATCTCCAGGATTGTAAATTTTGATCAAAGAGAGGTAGGTGTCAACATCTCTGAAGAACTATCCTGGGGTGTCCATGTTGATCCAATCACGAAGAAGGCTCACCAGCAGCTACACTTGGTAAAGAGATTTGGCATGTCACCAGAGACTCATAAATTTCTACTGGTGGACAGCGGCGAGCATTCTGACTGCTTGCATCACTGTCTGGAGGTGCCAATGCACAGGTCAGGAAAAAACTCCAGAGGGTTGTGAACTTACCCAGTGTACTCGTGGGCACCAGTCTTCACTCCATTATGGACAGTGACAAGAAGCAGTATCTCAAGAAAGTAGCCTCTGTCATCAAGACCCTCACCACCCAGGCCATGCCCTCTTCACGCGGCTACCATCAGGAAGCAGGTACATTAGTCCAGAGACCAACACCCAATGGTACAAAAACAGCTTCTTCCCCTCCGCCACCAGATTTCTGAATGGACACTAACTCATTCTCCTCTTTCCCCACTAACTTTTAAATGCATTGATAGCAAATTTGCACCTGAAGAGCAAGCCACAAAACAATGTTCAGGACAATAAATTCTGATTCTGTCTGTGTGGATTTGTCCATGGGTGTCAGCAGGTTTAAGGATGGCCCCGGTATTGAGATTGAGATTCAGTTGGACAATTATCCTATTGTGAACACACAACCTTCTAAACTGGGACAGGGAGCAAAGTCCTACTTGTGGGACAACAGACCCCCAATGCAAGCCAGTATGGGGGAGGGTTGCACTGTCAGAATTGCATAACTTCTCAGGTCTAAGTACAATTGTAAATTCCATACCTTCTTCTTCACTGGAGGTCTTGGGTTGTCCATGTGGCAAGTATGTCATTTGAACTTTCCGATTTATTCCGGAGAAATGACCATACCTATAAACAGTAAAACTGAATTATAAAAAAGGCAATTTTAACAGAAAACACGTCGAATACACAGCTTGTCAATCAGTCTCTGAAAGAGTACAATAACAGAGCAGTGATGAGTGAATTCTGCACCACTAACTGTACAGGAGGGTGGTGGACGAAGGGAATGTAGCATTTTCTTGAGATCCAGCTAAATTACATTGGACAATGAGGGTTCTGGCTCCATGAACACTTTGGGGCATATTTCATGGATTTTGAGCTGCTGGTCATGAAAATCACCTTAAAATTTCCTATCATGTACCTTTTTTAGATATAACCTATTTTTGCGTTTTCCTGTCATATTTTAAGTCTACTTCAAGCATCCAAAAATTCATTTCCTGCATTCGCACTTGGACTCCTTCCCCGCTGATCTTGATGCTGTCAGTGACGAACACGGTGAAAGGTTCCACCAGGACACTGCGACCCTGGAAAGGAGGGATCAGGGCAACTGGAATCCATCAGTGCTGGCCGACACTTGTTGGACACTGGCACGAGAGGCATCAGATGCTGAGTACAGACGAAAATCAGCGGCAAAACATTTTTAGGTTGGTTGAACTAACATAATGTGCCAGCATCACGATGCGATTAAACATCTTAAATTCAATAAAAGTGAATGTTTCTCCAATTTCCTATGTGATACAGCAAATCTGAAATTATTTTTGCATTCACCTTGAAGTTGTCTATTACAATGCCCAATTTCTTTTTCAGGAAGCAAACCTTTTGTTGTCCAATGTTATTGGGCCAAGTTATTTAACAGTAATTTCAAGATCTACAAGTTTTTAACAATGGACACTGACCAAGCGTCCAAGGTAATATTAATAGAGAAACGTTGGTAACATCCTCACTGAAAATGCTGACCCACCTCTTGCACCACATTTACAAAGCACTTACATTTCCAACACAGTCTTCAGTTGTTCCAGCTTTGATTTCTTCTCCTCAATTTCACAGTCGTTGTGTTGCCCAAGTTCAGCTAAAAGCTCACGACTGATGTCTAGAACTTCCTGTAGTAAACCAGGAGTTGACAGTGAGAACGGGGTCTGGAAATGCGACCAGCAGCTCAGTAGCAATCATGACCCAGCTTACATTGAGGAGGCTCGTCAGATTGTGCAAGAACAACTCAAGCCTCAACATGAACAAGGCAAAGGAGATGATTGTGCACTTTAGTAGAATGCAGGTCGACCACTCTCCACTAAACATTAACGGCTCTGTCGTGGAGACCACAAAGTTCCTTGGTGTATAAATAATGGACAAGCTATCCCAGACCCACAATGCCGCTTCATTAATCAGGAAGACACAGCAGTGCCTACTCCTAAGGAGAGAACAGCATAGAGGCAGCCATTTTCTGCAGTAGGCTCCTGGAAACCCAAGTCTCAATGTGGATAAGGCCACGGAAGTCTGAGCCTAGCTGCATCACAGTGTGGTATGGTTGCTGTACAGCACAGGATCAGAGGTCAATCCACAGGACCACAAGAGTGGCAGAGAGGATCATTGGGGGCTTCCTCCCTCTTATCAACGTGATCTACTGGGATCATTGTCTGAAGAGGGCTCGCAAAATCATTACCACCCTGCAGACAGCATCCTCCTATGACTCCCATCGGGAAAGAGATTCAGAAATATCAGAGCCAGAACCACCAAGCTAAGAAACAGCTTCTACCCATCGGCAGCAAGACTGCCGAATGATCATACAATCTCTTCAAGAATTAGCCATATTTATTCATTTTTAACGTGTGCACTGCAAATAAGTTGTTGTAAATGTTTGTGCTATGTCTTTCTATGTGTTTGCATGTTTTTACACGAGGACCGAAGAAGATTGTTTCGTCCAGTTGTCCTTTACAATTGTATGCCAATCATAAAGTTAAATTGGAACTTGTTTTTCTAGGAACAGTCAGTGCTCCACGGCAACCGTCAAGGGGTGGCAATGCTTGTTCTTGCAGAGTAACGTAAGGAAACCCTCTGGCTGAGAATTTTCCCCTACCTGAAGCTGCTTTGGTTTCTTGACTTTCAACTTTCCTGACTTGTATCCGTCATATTTCTCAAACAAATCAAAGAACCTGGAATTTTAAAAAATGTCAGGCATTAATTTAGAGCCAGATCATAACCATAGTCTTGTCTTGTAGGATTTTGAATCTTTTGTTCCACTGCTCCAATATCATTGAAAGGTACTGAGCACAATTTGATTTCGACAGGAATCCAGAGAGCCCCAGAAATGTTTAGGCTTGACCCTGTTTGGTCATTACAATAAAGAAAAATGAAGGGTCAAGGTGCAAACAAAAAGACAGTTAGTTCCAAGTCCTGTTGATCCTTCTTCCTGGAGACCTTTCCTCAGATTGAATTGTGAAACACTGAACAAATACTCTGCATACTCCACTGGAGGGAGCTGGATTCAGCTTCAAGCTGAGATGGAAGTTATAGTTTGGCTATAATGCACAACCAAATTGTTAATTTATGGACACTGGAGATCCCCTCATCAATCCTTGAGGCATCCCGTTAATTACTGATAACCAATTTTATCCCATCTCTCAATAACGACTCTGCTAATCACGTCAACGTACTCTCCTCATTCTCCCTTTGTCGTGCCTCGTGCAGTTCCCTGCCAAGTGGTGCTTTATCAATCAGATCGTGGCTAGAAACCCTAATTCCTCTTTATCTCTATTTGTTTTATCCTCAAAGAACCAACAAATTTGTCCAAGCTGATTCCCCTTTCATAAAGTGGGGGCAAGGTTCGCTCAACGCTGTTCCAATGCCAGCGATCAGTGGTGTATGCAAGTTCTCCTCGTGTCTGCATGGGTTTTCTCCGGGGGCTCCATATTCCTTCCACCATTCAAAAATATACACTGGAGTTGTAGGTCAGTTGGGTGTAATTGGGCTGCACATGTTCATGAGCATAATGTGCCGCTTGATTAAAGTTAAAATTACAATTTAATTTAAAAAGTCAAGTTGATTCTGCTAGTCTAATGATTTTCTTATTTCCTCAACAAGAGATTCCAGCATTTCCCTTCTACCAGAAGTGAGGCTTCCTGATCCGTTTCCCTTCTTCACTGAATATCCTTATTGCACTTGCCAGTTCCAGAAACAATACCCTTCATTTTTCTCCCATTATTACTCCTCTTTCAACTATTGCATTCATTGGATCAAAAGAAAAGTTTGGAATAGAAACTATTTAGCACCAATAACCATGTGAAGGTGGACGGCACTCTTGCCCTTAAATCAGTTAATTTCCAGTTCAAAACCTACTCCAGAGCCAAAAAACAAAGGTTAGTACATTAAAATTCCATGATCCGGAATTCAATCAACTGGCAGCCTCAAGGATATGACAAAAAAAAGTGGAAAATAAATATGTAAAAAAAAAACTGGCGCCCACCCTGGTGGTTAGTTCGCCAATCCACCCAGCTTGCAATCTCAAGCAACCGGAAAATTTATCCAGTATCCTCCAATCCCCATGGGTGCCGGATACTGGAGGTTTTACTGTACGAGGGCTTGAAGAGCAGTAGTTCCTCAGTGCTTCACTTTGGATGACGTCATGGAAATTAGAGGGCGACTTTGGGGTCCAAATCTATACCCCTCTCAAGGTCGTCGTGGGTGAAAGAAAAATAGGGAGGGTTTACTGCTTTTTATTGACCACTACCAGTGGGCTGATATCGCCTCAAACCGTGCATCTTGGCGCCTCACAGTTCGGCGGGCAGCAACCTCCTTTGAAGAAGACCGCAGAGCCCACCTCACTGACAAAAGACAAAGGAGGAAAAACCCAACACCCAACCCCAACCAACCAATTTTCCCCTGCAACCGCTGCAATCGTGTCTGCCTGTCCCGCATCGGACTTGTCAGCCACAATCGAGCCTGCAGCTGACGTGGACTTTTACCCCCTCCTTAAATCTTCGTCCACAAAGCCAAGCCAAAGATTGGGTATAAAAATGTGTCGGCACAATTTCGAGAGCTGACGGGCCTGTACTGTGCTGTCATGTTCTATGCTCTAATTACTGGAGCAGAATTTTAATTTTTAAATTCCCACTCAGCTGGAACTGGAATGTGTCAATATTCCCCAAAAGGTCAGAGATGAACCTTAAGGGTCCCTCCTTTCCTGCGACTCCCCCACCCCCTTCGATCGTTGTGATAGTACAGATTCTATCTCCAATGTGTCTATGTAGATGGTCGTGCAGGATGACTGTGATTGGCTGAGAGCGTGGCCACACCTACTGGCAGGTCTTAAAGGATGGCTCCTAGCCAGACCAGGTCATTCTGGACTGGTCGACCTACTTGTGATATGCTCCAGTCTTTTAGTTAATAAAAGCCTTGGTTTGGATCAACAAGACTTTGGTTCTTTCGACGCGCTCTACAATGGCATCACTAACTTTGGGTGCATCACTTCCATCTTCATCTTCTGTTTGGGAGTTCGATCTCCGTGCCGGATGATTGCTATGACACAGCGCAGCTCCATCCTGCAAGGCACAATCAGTTTTAACAGAATTATCCAACAAATCCAAGTTTTTAATTAGATGTGAATGTACAGAAAAGATCAATACAAACGAGAGACGAAAGATGCTGGAATCGGGAGGAATTTCACCAGGTCAAGCAGTATCAGTGGAAGAAGAAGAATTGATGCTTTGGGTCAGATATTTGAGAGCAAGACATTCCACTGGCATCCTTCACCCCTCCCTGGCCCATCAGTCCCTCCCACACTCTCCCTATTATCGTGAGCGTTTCCCCTCTGCGCTCGGGTCTTGATGAAGGGTTCCGACCCAAAATGTTGACCATTGTTTTTCTCCCAGTGATGTTGCTCCATCACCCCCAACCCTCCCACCCGTGCCCCCCCCCCCAACCCCGGGGCTCCTCCAGCAGATCATGTTTGACACAAATACTTGAGCACTGGAAGAGGCTGTTCAGCCCATCACACCCATACCTACTGTCTGGCTCTCCAGTTCATCCTGCTCTGTTCTTTCCTCGTGGGCCGAGAAACTATTTCCCTTCAAGTACTGGCTGTGTACTTCAATGCCTTTTCAGAGAGCATATTACCAATCACATAAAAAGTCTCTACGTGTCAATTGCCGCTTGTTTCTGATCCCGCTCTAGCTGGAAACAAATTATTCAGTTAAGCTAACAAGGACCTCTTTTAATCTTCCGTTCACTTCTCAAAGCAGGACAAAACACCAGCTTCTCTAATCTCCTTACATAAATCACCCCAGGCAGCTTATCACACTTGAGAATTACACACAGTTTCATATGGTTAAGTATTCCTGACCAGAAATGCCTCTCTTCTCATCCATGGGTGCTGGAAGCTTCAACTTACATGGTGCCCGAGGTAGTTGGAACAATGGGAATATCTTCAGCTTCTGTGGGGATGGACCACGGTATCTGCAGTTGTGGGGCGAGTTCCCTCATAATTATATTGCTGGAAAAATAGCAAACTCAATTCAATCCAATTGCTTCCAAACAGTCTTGGACACAGAGTATAAATATTGCATTTAAAGTAAATGAGAAATGTGCAAATACTGCTGGTCCCCTCTAATCACACAAATATGTATTTCTCACTTGCAACATTCCCAAATTAGCTTAACTTTTTAAATATACTATACTCAAGCCATTCAATAAGATCACAGTTGATCCACACATTCCCATAACTAATAAACTTTCACCTCTTACCCGTCAAGAACCCATCTACCTCTGCACTGAGAATATTCAGACTTTATCTCCCTGTGGGAAAAGAGCTCCAAAGACATGCAAGCTTCTGTGATAAATTCATCTCTGTCTAAAACGGGCACCCCTCTTATGTTACAGCCCTGAAAAACTCTCCTGTGATATCCTGGGGTTAGGGTGACTAAAATGGTCACTAAAATCCACTTGGTTCACTACTGTCCTTCAGTCAGCCATGCACATGACTAGTCTCAGAGTGACTGATTTTTAATCAGTGTTGAAATGTCCCTCTTCAGTCCACTTCTCACTGCCCACCCCTCAATATTTAAACTCGTTTAAATTGATGCTTACCCAAGGATTTTTGCACAGTCGTCATAATATTTCATCGAATTTTTCACAAAGCTGAATCCATTGACATCACAAACAAAGGAATGCCCATTTGCACGGAGCAGATCAAAACCACAGACTGTTTGCTGAACAAAACAAAATGGGCATATTATCATTAATTAGTGCGTGCTACTTCCCAATACGGTAACAGGAATGAGCAAACAGATCCAAAGAAATATTTCACCTCAATTTGTTTCCTGTCTTTTTTTTCCTCTGCCTCTTCTCCCAAACATGGTCCTGACTGGGGATTATGGATCCATGCGTGTCAAGATGCCCTGAAAATTCACTGTTTTGGCGACTTAATCCCTGTGGCCCAACTCTCTCTTCCTCCTGCACATCTATCCACCTCCCCTTTCCCACCATCTCCCCTCCAGCCCCCATATCACCAGGAGTACAGTTAGTGTAGCGGTTAGTGCTGCAATCCTGTCACTGTGCAATGATGACGGTTTGAATTCCACGCTATCTGTAAGGAGTTTGTATGTTCTTCCTGTGTCTGTGTGAGTTTCCTCTGAGTGCTCCAGTTTCCTCCCACTCTTCAAGACGTACAGCGTTGTAGATCAATTGGGCCTCATGGCCTCAAGGGCTGTATGTCTAAATTTAAAATTTTTAATTTAAATCACTCTTTTTTTAAATCCCCTTATCCTTCCTGGTTCCATCCAGTGACTATCCACTCTTATCTGTCCTTCACCTCTCGACTAATCTTCCCTTCGTCACATTAGATTCCAGCACTGGTCTTCTTGTTTATCACCCTCCACTAATGCTCTCCACCTTCACCCTCCCCTGCCCAACATGACTCTACATCCTTCTTTTACTCCTCTCCCTGTTTGTCTGCCACCAATCACTGACCTGCCTCTGTCTTTCAGCTCCATCCCCCCCCCCGCCACCCACTCCCCCACCACAATACTCCTCTATCAGTTTCCTCTCTTCCTTGGTCCACCAATCACCTACTGGTTCATCACACCTATCCTGCTCTCCTCTTTGTACTAGTTATTGTTCAGAGAGAACATTACAGCACAGAAACAGGCTCCTTCTGCCCTTCTAGTCTATGCCTAGTCCCACTGACCAGCACCCATCCATAGCCCTCCCATCCATGTACCTGTCCAAATTCTTCTTAAATGTTAAAATTGAGCCCGTATTTCATTCCATATTCCCACCATATGGAATCCCCCCTCATATTCCCCCTGAACTCTTCCCTTTTCAACCTTCACCCATGCCCTCTGGTTTGCATCTCACCTACCTTCAATGGAAAAAGCCTACCTGTATTTACTCAGTCTATCCCCCTCACAAATTTGATTACCTCTATCAAACCTCCCCTCATTCTTCTGCACTCCAGGAAATAAAGTCCTAACCTGTTTAACCTTTCCTGAAGTCCGGCAACATCCCAGTAAATCTTCCCTGCACAATTTTTTAACTTATTGATATCTTTCCAATAGTTAGGTGACCAAACCTGCACAAATTTGGCCTCAACATTGTTCTATTCAACTTTACCATAACATCCTAACTCCTGCACTCAATAGTTTATCTCCACATTCAGTCCTGATGAAGGGCCAGGACCCAAGTCCAACTCTCCTCTTCGCTCCACAGATGCAGCCTGATCCACTATTTCTCCTGCAACTTGTATTTTGCTCCAGATTCCAGCATCTATTGGATAGTAGTCTCATTAGCCTCATACTTAGTGAAGAACTTGAGGAGATTCAGTATGTCACCAAAGATTCTCAAAAACTTCTACAGGTGTTCTGTGGAGAGCAGTCTGGCTGGTTGCATCACTGCTGGTATAGTGGAACCGACTCTCAGGACAAGAAAATCTCCAGAGGGTTGTTAACTCAGCCTGCAACATCACAGGGACCAGACTTCACTCTATCGAGGACATATACATGAGATGGTGTCTTTATAAAGCAGCCTCTATCCTCAAGGGCCCCCACCACACAAGTCATGCTCTGCTACTTTCTCTATATTGATAGGAGGGGATTTTAACCTTAATTTGGACGCAATGTTGGATAAAACTGGACAAAAGACAAGTAAAAAGAATAAAGTAGCCAAATTTATGGTTAAATCAATGCAGGAAATGAAACTTATGGATATATAGAGGAGCAACACCCAAGAGAGAAGGAATATTATTCGAGTAGGCATAAAACTTACTCAAGGATTGATATGTTTTTGTTGTCGGCCCATATTCAAGGGAGAGTTAGGAAAACTGAGTATAAAGCTCGACTACTATCAGATCATTCACCCCTGTTATTAGCAATAGAACTGGAGGAGATCCCACCAAGTACATATAGATGGAGGTTAAACTCCATGCTACTTAAAAGGCAGGAATTTAGAGAGTTTATTGAACGCCAAATTAAAATATATTTTGAAATAAACACAGGATCAGTGAAAGACAAATTTACATTACGGGACGCAATGAAAGCCTTCATTAGAGGGCAGATAATAAGTTATGTAACTAAGATGAAAGGATTACAATTGGGAAATAGGGCAGTTGGAAAGGGAGATAGTAAGTACAGAAAAGGAACTAATAAAAAGGGATGATATAACAGCAAGGAGAGAATTGGCGGACAAAAAAATAAAATACGAAACATTACAAACCTACAAGGTGGAGAAGAACATAATGAAAACAAAGAAAAAGTATTATGAATTGAGAGAAAAAAAACACATAAAATATTAGCCTGGCAACTTAAAATAGAACAAGCTAAAAGAACTGTATTGGCATCAAAGAAAAAGGACAAACAAATTACTTATTACCCAATGGAGATTAATGAAAACTTTAAGGAATTTTATGAACAATTGTATCAAACTGAGAATGAGGGGAAAGATGATAAAATAGAAGAGTTTTTAGCTAAAATTGAACTGCCGAAATTGCAAGAAGAGGAACAAAACAAACTAATAAAACCATTTGAAATAGAGGAAGTACAGGATATAATAAAAAAGCTGCTGAACAATAAAACACCAGGAGAGAATGGATTTCTAATAGAATTTTATAAAACATTTAAAGAGTTATTAATTCCTCCTCTCATGGAAGTAATGAACCCGATAGAAGAAACACAAAACTTGCCAGATTCATGTAAGACTGCAATAATTACAGTAATACCAAAGACGGGGAAGGATCCATTAACACCAGCATCATATAGACCAATAACTCAGATTATAAAATAACAGCGAAATTATTAGCAAATAGATTGGCCGATTGTGTACCAAAAATAGTAAAACAAGATCAAACTGGATTTGTTAAGAAAAGACGAACAGCGGACAATGCCTGCAAACTCATTAATCTAATTCATGCAGTTCAAGGAAATAAGAAACCAACAGTGGCTGTTGCTTTAGATGCAGAAAAAGCCTTTGACAGAGTAGAGTGGAATTACTTATTTAAAGTATTACAGAGGTTCAATCGACCAGAAAAATATATTAATTGGATTAAAGCAATGTATAATGGACCATTGGCGAAGGTAGCAGTAAATGGATATGTATTGAACCAATTTAAATTAAGTAAGTCAACTAGACAGGGATGCCCACTATTCCCCTCATTGTTTGGCTTAGCAATAGAACCTTTGGCAGAACTGATAAGAATAAAAAATAAAATAAAAGGGATAAAAATAAAGAAGGAGTATAAAATTAGTTTACTTGCAGATGGCATCATAGTATACCTAACAGAACCAGAGATATCAGTAAAAGAATTACATAAGAAATTGAAGGAAATATTGAGAAATATCGGGTACAAGATCAACGCAAATAAAAGTGAAGTGATGCCAATGAGTAACGCAGATTATACAGAATTTAAAAAAGAATCACCATTTAAATGGCAAACACAAGCAATCTGATACCTAGGGATCAGGTTAGATAATAACTTAAGCCACCTGTACAAACTAAATTATCAGCCACTAATAAAGAAATTGCAGGAAGACTTAGAACATTGGAAAGAATTACCGCTAACGTTGATAGGGAGGGTAAACTGCATTAAAATGAACGTGTTCCCAAGGATACAATACTTATTTCAAACGTTACCCATTCCCTTAACAGAGAAGTTCTTTAATGAACTAAAGAGAATAATAAGGAAATTCTTGTGGAAAGGGGGGAAACCGAGGGTAGTGTTAGATAAATTAACAGAGAGGTACAACCAAGATGATTTGCAGTTACTAAACTTTAGAAATTATTATAGAGCTGCACAATTAAGGTATTTATCAGATTTTTACCAGACAAGGGAAAAACCAGACTGGACTAAGATAGAATTAGATAAAATAGGGGAGAAAGTACCGGAACATATACTTTATAAGTGGGATGAAAAGCTGGTGCAATATAAAAGCTCACCAGTACTGCGTCATTTACTTAATATATGGAAGAAGATCCACTTAGAAAGGAAAAAAAAATTACCAAATACCAAAATTATTATTGACACAAAATCCACTAATCCCTTTTACAATAGATAACCTTTCCTTCAGAGATTGGGAGAGAAAAGGAATCAAAAGAATAGAAAATTGTTTTTTGGGAAATAATTTATTAACATTTGAACAGTTGAAGTACAAATATGGAATAACTCATGGTACAATGTTTGCATATCATCAATCGAAAGCTTATTTAAAGGATAAATTGGGAAACTGACTGAGATTACCTGAAGGAAGCAGCTTTGAATATGTGATTACAGACACAGTGATAATTAAAAGATTTATAACCAACATGTACATTAAGCTGCAAGAGAAAGAAAATTATGAAATAAGCTATAAACCTAAACAAAAGTGGGAAAAGGATAAAAAATGAAGCATGGGAAAAGTTATGTTCTGGAACTATGAAGAATATAATAAACATGAGGTAACGCACGATACAGTATAATTGGTTACACAGGGAATACATCATGCCTCAAAAATTAAAAGAATGGGATCCAACATTATCAGACAGATGTTTTCGCTGTAAGAAGGAAATGGGAACAACAGTACATGCAATTTGGGCATGTGAGAAAGTGAGAAAGTTTTGGGAAGATCTAAATCAGATATTAAATAAAATCACATCCCAAAAAATCCAGAGATCTTTCTTCTAAGTAATAAAAGAAGTAAAAAATTAGGCCTCAAATTGGATAAAGCACAAAAAAAGATTCATTATGATAGCCTCAGCAGTACCAAAAAAATGTATAACGTCAACTTGGAAAATGGAAGAGAGCCTGAAAATACGGCAATGGTATATGGAAATGAATAAATGTATTCCATTGGAAAAAATAAAGTCACATTATTTGAACAAATTTGGGAACCATACATGGAACATAACAGCCCCCAAAATGATAAGAAGACAATACGACTCGATCCAGTGTGTAAAAGTAGATGACGCCTTTTTATTGTTTATTTTCCTTTGTGTGAAGACATTGTTTTATGCTTTTATTGTATTGTGCATGTTGAATATTTATTGGTTTTGGAGGGGGGTGAGAAGGGGGGAGGGGGGGGAAAGAAGGAAAATGCCACTGTGTATATTTAATGAGAAACGTTTGTACATATTTTGGTTGATATGTTCACAGTGTGAAAAATAAAAAAATTATTTTAAAAAACTCTGCTACTTTCGGGAAAAAGGTACAGAAGCCTTAAGACGAGCACTCAGTGGCACAAGGACAGCTTCTTTCCCTCTGCCGTCAGATTCCTGAATAATCAATGAACCACAGACCCTGCCTCACTTTTTGTGCACTATTTTATTTTTTTTTAATTTATTGTTGTCAGGTGGTTTATATAAATGTTTTAACTAATGATGCTGGCACAAAACACCGAATTTCATGACCTGTTCATGACAATAGATTCTGATTTATTTCACACGTTACACCGTGCAATGATCTCCTATCAAAAAGGCATCAAACATCAGAAAGGACTCCCCAATCACCCTGGTCATTCTCTCACTGCCGGAGCTGCTGTATCGCAACACTGCCACCAACGCAGACCCAGGTAGAGTGGGGAGTGGAGACACAGCAATTCCCCCAAAGGGTTCTTCCAATTCATTCCAATGACTGACAGGGCCATGCAGGCTTTAAACAAGTTAAAGGAGCCAGAGTTTTCTTTAAAATCCTGCAACTGTGGGGTCTGGGCCCAAGATGGCAGCGCCTGTGCTTGGCAGCAACCACAAGGGGTTACATATTCTGGGGAAGCAGTGGACTGACACAGGTCACCAGTAACGGTGAGAACATATCCAGTTGAGAAAGTGAAGCAGAGAAGACAACCCTAAGACACCAGGACCAGGGTGGCAGGCCAATGAGGGGCTCTGCGGCTGTAGGTGAGTTATGGGCAGGGAACCCACACAGCATGTTGGTGACTTAGGTCAAAGGACTCACACCAGGCTGCTGGAGACAGGCTCAAGAGACCCAACTATCACTGCCAGGATTCTTGAGGGTCCTGAAAGTAAGAAGGGCTTCCGAAGGGCCCTGGGCGCTGAAGACTTCCTCATCATGTCGGATGCTTGGATCTGGGCTTAGGTTGCTGATGGCTTGAACTGAACTGAAGTTTTGTGTAGTTGCAGAAGTGAATGCACAGGCACTGAAGGGACTCTCTTTTGCTTCTCTTTCTCTGAGTGAAAGGGGCTTTGGGCAATGCTAATGGTGAATCTTTGTCTGCCTTGTGGCAAACGAATGGCAATCCTATTACAGTAGCCTGGTCTGGCACCTCCAGATTCAAGAAGAATTTTTTCCCCATCCAGGTTCTTGAACCTTCCTGTACTACCCCAATCACAAGCTACTCCAGAACCTCCAAAAGATCTGCCTGCACCATTGAAACAATCTTTGTGTTGTTTCACAACACTTTGTGGCCATTTTATTTTATATCATTGTTGCTGGTGGATCTTACTGCTTGTATGGCTGCAGAAAGAAACACTTTGGGAGCAGCTATGTATACGAAAATTAATGGGAGTACAATGACCATTTGTACCTTGGACCGCTCTCTCATTCCAGACTAACAAGACTGGGCGGCACAGTATCGCCTTTACAGCGCCAGCAATGGGATCCGGACCAGGTTTGAATCCTGCAGAGTAAGGAGTTTGGACGTTCTCCCTGCGTCGGTATGGATATTCTCTGGTTTCCTCCCACCTTTCGAAAGGGTGTAGGTAAACGGGGCGTAAATTGGGTGGCACAGACTCGTAGGGCAGAATTGGCCTGTAACCGCACTGTGAATCAGTTGGCGAGCCATCAGGATTTCTGGATTGAATGCTGGATTATCAAAGTTTAATATATTTCAAAGAGTTTGGAATCCTCTGTTGGATGGCGTTTCCTTTCAATGCATTTCCAACTCACCTTAAAAGCTACACAAACTTTCCTGGCGACCAACTTTTCCATGGCAGTTAACATCACAGGGTAACGAATCTCTTTTCCTTCACTGTCTCGTTCCACTTTTCCATCCAGGGCTGGTGATTTACGAGCTTCAGCGTGGGCATAGTCAGGACCAACTGTGTAGACCTGTGAGAAGAAGGGCATCTCTTCGCACAGTGTACAATCCGGATCGTTCACGTTCCCTCTTTACCCATCCAATGGGAGTCATGCGCATTAGAGAAGGGAAACAGTTTCTGAACTACTGATATTTCCACCATCTTGTTTCTGGCCCCCCCACCCCCGCCCTTCCCTCCTGTCCCACGGGACAGAACCCTCCCTCTTACCCACATGACAGAACCCCGCTGCCCCACGCGACAGAACTCTGGCTGAGATTCACTACAGATAGAAAAAGGAATTACCAACAAATCAGTTTTCCTCTTTAAAGGCTGGAAATAAACAAAAGAAACTCATGTACATTGCTCCCCTGACCAGTACTGAAGTGTGCACAGCACCTTTACATCTGTTCCATCCGTTGGCATGAATTCTTCATAGATGTATGAACCAGTCTTACGCACAGTACTTTCAGGAGAATATACACTGCTGCGACTCCCAATCTTAAAAAGCAGACAAGGTCAAATTAAATCACATTAACAGTCCAAAGTGTTCAAGTGCTATGCAAATCAGAAAGTACAAGGGACACAAGGAGGGGTTGTAATTCACCCAACAGTATCTGATAGATGTTTTCGATGTAAAAAAAAAATGGGAACAACAATTCATGCAATCTGGACATGTGAGAAAGTAGAAAAATTTTGGGAAGATCTAAATCAGATATTAAATAAAATAACAGAAAACAATATACCAAAGAATCCAGAGATCTTCCTACTAAGTAACATAAAAAGCAAAGAATTTGGAGTTGATTTGGAGGATGCACAAAAAAGATTTGTTAAGATAGCTCTAGCCGTAGCAAAAAAATGTATTATGTCAACCTGGAAATTGGAAGATAATTTGAAAATACAACAATGGTATATAGAAATGAATAAATGTATTCCATTAGAAAAAATAACATATAGTTTAAGAAATAATATTGAAATATTCGAACAAATATGGGAGCCTTACATGAAACACAATAGCGAAAACCTACCGGGGACAATCACTACCTAAGTTAATGGAAGGAAAAGGAAATGAAAAGAATGGACTCAGTGGAATTTCTGGTGTATTTTTATTGAATGACAACATTGTCTGACTGGTTTAATGTATCCTAGATTTTGTACCTTAAATGGACGGGAGGGGGGAGGTAGGGAGGGTGGGATGGGAGGAGGGGGGGGGGAGAAAATGGCACTGTATATGTGTGAAAAGGAAAAAGTGTGTATCATGGTTAATGTGATTTATGGTGTGAAAAATAAAAAATTGGTAATTCACAGCTATTTTGGAGCGCATCTTAACAGAGTGAAGTTAGAGAGCCAAGGAGGTTCCCAATAGGGATTAAAAAGTATGAATGGATCAAGACCAGGGAATTCTTTGGCTTGGCTTCGCGGACGAAGATTTATGGAGGGGGTAAATGTCCACGTCAGCTGCAGGCTCGTTGGTGGCTGACAAGTCCGATGCGGGACAGGCAGACACGGTTGCAGCGGTTGCAGGGGAAAATTGGTGGGTTGGGGTTGGGTGTTGGGTTTTTCCTCCTTTGCCTTTTGTCAGTGAAGAAAAACTTGAGATTTTGCTGGTTGTAACAATATTCTCCACTCATTGTGTAGGATGGAAGGATTTGTCCTATCAAGACAGATTAAACAGGACATGCTATATTCTCTCAAGATTAGCAACGCAAGAGTTATCACTGAAGGCCAGAACATTGAATGGACTTAGCAGGGTTGATGCACAGATGGTATGTTTTTGACTGGAGTGTCCAGAACCCAAAGTTATTTGCATATTAAGGGATCAGCCATTTAGGGACAGATGAGAAGAAACTTCCACCCAGAGGTTCATGGATCTTTGAAATTCCATATCATGGAGGCTCAGTGTGATCGAGATAGAGTTGGACAGACTTTTAGGCTTTAAGGGATATGAAGTTAATTCAGGAGGAGTGGTGGAGGGATAAAAGATCAGCCATTATCGGTCAATCTCACCTGATTGAAATGTCAGGGTCAAGTTCAAGCTAAACCCCTGCTGGAGGAATCCAGTTGGTCAAGCAGAATCAGAGTGGGGGGGGGGGAAGAATGGCCTGCATTTCGGACTGAAATCCTTCATTAATACTGTGGAGAAGAAGGCATAAAGAGGACAGGCTTGGAGGGGTCGAACAGGGGTCCATGTGGGATTGGTGAACCAGTAAAGGTGATTGGCCAAACAAGGGGAGAGAAAGGCAATGAAAACAAAGGGCTCAGGATAGAGAGGGTGATTAGCAGAAAAAGGCTGCCGTGCTGGAATCTGAGAAGAAAATGCGACACTAGTGGTAGAAAGAGGAACCAGAGATGGGGGGGTGGGATGAGAAATGCTGACCATTCTGTTTCTCCTGCCCATGCTGACGACGATTGTGTTTCATAGAAACGTAGAAAATAGTTTCGCCTCAGACTCCATCTCCTGTGTGACTTGCGTCAAGTTGAAGTTTATTGTCGTGTGTACCAAACTATGAGAAAGTTTGTTTTGTGAACAGTCTAACTAATACATAGTTCAGTAGTAAAAATAAAAAGAGTGCTGAGCTACAGGGAGAGATCAGTTGGTTCAGAGCAAAGACAGCGTTATTTATTCACGCGAGGTTCATGTAGAAGTCTGATTATAGAAGGAACCGTTCTTGAATCTGGTGGTGGATGATTTCCCACTCATGGATCTTTTTTCTTGACAGGACGAGGGAGAGGAGTGTTGGCTGGGGTGGGATGTCTTTTTATGTGCTGGCTGCTTCTCTGAGGCAGCTGGAAGTGAGGACAATGATTGGGTGGGGGGGGGGGGTTTCTGGGTTCACAACTCACCTCTCCCGTGTCAAATGGGCCACACTTCTTTTAGTGTGCTTTATGTCAAGCGAAACAGGATCCATGTTTAATACCTCATTCAAGTGCAACATGAGCATTTCCCTTATTTACAGCTCATCAATTTACATGACTGCATATTCTCGTGTAATAGTTGACACCCCCCCCCCCCCCACAAATTTCTAGCCCCAACCACCCACTCAGCAGAGGTACCGACACCTCAACCGCAGACTCTCACCTAGGTCCCAAGCAGCCCGTCAATCCGAGTTCCTGATGTCCCGACTGCAAACTCTCACCTGAGTCCCGGCTACCCACCCACCAGTGCTTCCATTGCCCCTACCACAGACTCTAGCTTAGGTCCTGGCTGCTTACCCACTGGTGTTCCGAATGCCCAGACCACAGTCTTTTGCCTAGGTCCTGATCACCCACCCAACAGAGTCACCAATCCCCCAACCGCAGACTCTCACCTAAGTCCAGCCGCCTACCGACCAGTGCTCTGAACTCCCTCATCAGATTCTCACCTAGGCCCCAACCACCCACTCACCAGTGCTCCGAATGCCCAGACCACAGACTGGCCGCCCTCCCAGCAGTGCTCCCATCACCCCTAATGGTGACTCTCACCTAGGTCCCAGCCACCTGTCCACCAGTGCTCCCGCCACCCCAAACACTTACCACCTGTTCCCGGCCAGCTGCCCACCACTGGAACTCACAACGCTTCGAGCGATACAGGTACTTACTGTGGTCAAAGGAAGTATGCGAGCACTAGTCGACCCCCTAAACTTTACCCTAAAAATTGGTCCATTACACAATTAAATGCAGTATGCATTTTCTTTTTAATTATTATTTTTGTTAATTTTTAAAATTAATTATAAAATTTATTAATTTTTAAAAAAATATTAATTATTTTATGGATATGGGCATTGTTGAAAAAGCCATTCCTAATAGTCCTTCTAACCATATAACAATTTACAGTGTGGAAACAGGCTATAATCGGCCTTTCGAGTCTACCCTAGTTCACTTGAACAACTCCACTAGTTCCCCCTTCCCACTCTTCGCCCATAACCCTCCAATCCCCTCATATCCATGTACACATCCAACCTTCTCTTAAATGACAGAAAGGACCCTGCTGCAACTATCTCCTCTGGAAGATCATTCTATTCTGCCACCACTCTGAGTGAAGAAGCATCCTCTAACATTTCTCCTGAAGTTTTGCCACCTTACCCTTAACTTATGACCTCATGTTCCAACCTCCCCTGCCCTTAGGGGAAAGAGTCTAGTCTATCTATTCCCTTCATAATTTTAAATACCTCTATCAAAGGTATTCAAATCCCCTCTCAATCATCTACTTTTCAATGAATAAAGTCCCAGTCTTCTTTATCTTCCTCTATACTCTAGATGTTGTAAGCCAGGCAACATCTTTGTAAATCTTCTCTGCACCCTCTCCACCTTATCTATATCCTTCCTATAATTTGGCATGAATTCATTTAGCTGGGGAGCAGCCAGAGTGAAGCCAGTAACAAGGATGAAATGCCAAGTCAGGTCAGCATTTGGAGGGAATTCTGCAATTGATATTCCCATGTACATGCTGCCTTTGTGTTTCTTGGTAATAAAGTTCACAGATTTGGAAGATGCCATCAAAGAAACTAGGCAAGGAAATACAAGGCATTTTCTGAATGACCACATGAAGGATTGACTATTTAAGATGGTAGATGCTGTGACAGTCAATCGAGCAGGCTGCTGCACCATGTCCTTCGATGTTAGAGCTGTACCTCTCCAACACATGCCCGAGTTGTACTTTGAAAACCGTGGAAAGGTGGCACGGACTCATGGGCCAAAACGACCTGTTACCGTGCTACATTCTGTATTTATGAAAGGCTATCAGCCTTTGAGGTAGCATAACCTCTGCAGGAAACCCAGCCTCTCACCTGCTCCTGAACCTATGAACTGCACTGGAGAGGAAAACTTACCTTAGCTAAGCCAGACTGTCACGTGCAGAGAGGAAAATTATGAGCTTCATTTCAAAGAGAGAATGCTGGGAAGAATTTCAAAAAAGCTTCTTTTATAAATCTGGATGCAGTGTCTGAAAACATTATGGAAGCACAATGGAAACTTCTGGAAGGGAACTGAGTAAATATCTGAAAAAGGCGAAAATTGCAAGGCCATGGGGAAAAGCAAGGGGCTAATTGGAGAGCATTTCAAAGAGCTACCACAAGGATGATAGGCCAAACAACCACGTATTTTTAATGTACTTTTCGTACCTCGATGAAGGGCTGAGGCCTGAAACGTTTATGTACCTTAATCTTTATTACATAAAGAACACTGCGAGACTTGCTGAGTTTCTCCAGCATTTTTGCGTAAACCTGTATTTTTGATTCTTACCTTACGGAACAGCCTCTGACTTCCTCCCCCTGCCGACACAGGGTAGTAAATGTACACATTATGGTCTTCTGCACTCACAGGTTTTTCAACAAAGGGCTTCTGGAAGATTTCTCCATTCACTTCCACATGATCATCACCTTCCACCAGACTACACTCTGCACAGGTAAAGAAGATATGCACACAGAATTTATTGGGGTTTTGGAACTTCTAATCAACCCATGATTTACAAAACTGACAGGCGGAAGCAGATCATCTGTCCAAACTTGCCCCACTTTTCGGCAGCATGGTTAGCACCCTGTTACAGCCCCAGCAACAGAAGTTCAAATCCGACGCTGTCTGTAAGGAATTTGTACGTTCTCCCCATGTCTGCAAGCGTTTTTTCCAGGTCCTCCAGTTTCCACCAACCAAAATGTACTGGGGGTTATAGGTCATTTGGGTGTAATTAGGCAGCGCAGGCACGTGGGACGAAAGGTCCTGTTACCGAGTTGTATGTCTAAATTTAAATCTATAGGTCAGATTCCAGAGACCAGACTCCCCTTCATTCATAACCATCTCCATGTAATTTTCTGCGTGAGGAAAAAAGAGGGTTGGAGACAAACACAGTTTAGGATTTCCAAACAAGGTTATTCCATCATTTTCTATTTTAGTATACAAAGAAACATTTTAAAATTAACACTGCCAATGCTCCCAAGTCTCAGTGCAACAACTCGTCCAAATGCAAAGTTTTTGGATACCTTTCCCACCATATTAGGTATGAGAAGGTCTCATGAATTGAAGCTGCAATTTCCTGTTGCATTGGCTGGAGTTATGCCCCATTCAGTGTCCGTGAGCTCAACTAAATATCCAGCCTGCGGCAACAGTTTCATCACCCCATAGAAAGGTTAGCAAGGATTGTCATGTAATATAAACAGTGTAATATTTCACAAAATTGCCTTTAGTCTGCAGTAAGACAGACAGATTTTCCATCAGTAGAAATAGTCGGGCGCCTCTAACCGTCAGAGAAAGAGATGCAAAATAGCCCCTCCCCCCTCCCTCCCCAACAAATCACCGAGTGTCAGTGGATTCGCTTCCAGCAACCCCCGCAGTCTCACAGACATCAGTCCAAACCTTTGGCAACTCGAGCTCCAGATCCAAACCTCCGATACGATCAGGATCCCTTCAGCACCCTCTCGCATCCCGGTTCCAATACCTGGCATCCCTCCAACCAGTCTTGAGTCAGTCCAGCAGTCCCTTGACCGCAGTCTCCAGCAGCCCACAGCCTATGTGGGTTCCTCACCTCAAGTCACCAGCAGCCCGCCACATGTGGGTTCCTCATCCGCAGAGCTCTCATCAGTCTGTCGCCGTGGTCAGTGTCCTGTGGGTCATCTCTGTTTTTTCTCAAAAGGTCTCCCTGTTTTCTGGCGCCCTGCTCCAGTCCTCTGCTTCCCCAGAGTCTGCAACCTCTCGTGGCTGCTGCCGATCATAGGCACCGCCATCTTGGGTCCAGATCCCGCAAACGCGGGATTTAAAAAACCACCATCAGCTCCATTAACACGGTGTTTAAAGGCTGTACAGACCTGACCCCATGAGGGTGGGCTGTGTCTCTGGTCCCCACGGGTCCCCACCATAATCCAAAAGGCCTCCAAATCTTTTGTATTATCGAATGGAAAATTTTCTAACTCCTAGGTTATTGGCAACTGTTGGCCAAAACAACAAATGTGGAATTACCTGTTTAAGAACTCCCATGAAATATTATACCAAATATTATATCTACTATTAGAACCATAGAATGCTACAGCATAGAAAACAGGCTATTCAGCCCTTCTAGTTTGTGCTGACCACCATTTCACTATCCCACTGACCTGCTCCCTTTCCATAACCCTCCAGACCTCTCCCATCCATGTACTTATCCAATTTATTCTTAAAATCGAGCCTGCATTCACCACATCAGATGTAAGCTCATTCCACATTCCCACCACTCTCTGAGTGAACTTTCCCCTAATGTTTCCCCTAAACCTTTCCCCAATTCAGCTTAAAACTATGACATCTCGAATTTATCTCCCCCAGTCTAAGTGGAAAAAGCTTTCTTGCATCCACTCTGTCTATACCTTTCATAATCTTTAAATCTCCCCTTATTCTTCTACACTCCACAGAATAAAGTTTTAACCTTTAATTTTTCCCTGTAATTCAACTCCTGAAGACCCAGCAACATCCTAGTAAATCTTCTGTGCACTCTTTCAATCTTATTGATATCCTTCTTGTAGTTAGGTGACTAGAACTACACACAATATTCCAAATTAAGCCTCACCAATGTCTTATACATCTTCACCATAACATCCCAACTCCTATACTCAATACTTTGATTTATAAAGCTTTTACAACCCTGTCCACCTGCGATGCAACCTTCAGTGAACAATGTATCTCTATTCCCAAAGGGACAGACAGAGTAAATGTGGATAGGCTTTTTCAACTAAGAAAGGGGGAGATTCAAACTAGAGGACATGGTTTAAGATTGAAGGGGGAAAATTATAAGGGGAACATGAGGGGAAATTTCTTGACGCAGAGGGTGGTGGGGATGTGGAATGAGCTTCCGGCAGACGTGGTCGAGGCGGGATCATTGGTTACATTTAAGAAAAGACTGGATCGTTACATGGATAGGAGGGGACTAGAGGGGTATGGACCGGGTGCTGCTCAGTGGGACTAGGAGGGTGGGCATGGACTAGTAGGGCCGGACTGGCCTGTTCTGTGGTGTAAGTGGTTATATGGTTATCTCTCTGCATTCCCAGAATTCTCTGCTCCTGCGCACTCCTTAGTGTCCCTCCTTGGTTTGCTCTTCCTAAATGCATAACCTCACACTTGTCTGCATTAAACTTCATCTGCCATTTCTTTTATCCCATTCTCCCCGTTGGTCCAGATCCCTCAGCAAGCTTTGAAAATCTTCCTCACTGTCCACACCTCCTATCTTTGTGTCATCTGCAAACTTGCTGATCCAATTTAACACCTTATCATTCAGATCATTGACATCTACAACAAACAACAATTGTCCCAACACAGATCCCTGAAGGACACCACTAGTCAGAGGCCTCCAATTTGTGAAGCAATCATCCACTAACACCCTCTGTTTTCTCCCAAATTCAGTTTACAACCTCTCCATGGATACCTAGTGTCATAACCTTCTAAACTAACCTCCCATGTGGTTAATTGTCAAAGGCTTTACTAAAATCCATGTAGACAACATTCACAGCCTTTCCTCCATCTACTTTCTTGGTAGCCTCCTTGAAAAACAAGATTTGTTAAACACGACTTACCACACACAAAGTCCATGACTGAACTCTCTCTGTCTCTCTGAACTCCTTCCAATAATTTACCTACTACTGACATCAGGCTCACCAGGTCAACCTGGTTTATTTTTGGAGCCTTTTTTTTAAAAAAAACGGGACAACATGAGCTGCCCTCCAATACTGTGTCTAAGAACATTTTGAATATATCAGCCAGGGCCCTTACAATTTCTACACTGGTCTCTCTCAAGGTGCAAGGGAATATCATATCTGGCCCAGGTGACTTATCTACCTTTAGTCTCTGTAAGGCAGAAAGCACCTCCTCCTCCTTAATCTCCATATGTTCCATGACCCTCTGTTTGTTTCCCTTCCTTCCTTATGCATTGTGACAGTTTCCTGAGTAAATACTAATGCAAAAAAAAACTGTTTTAAGATCTCTCTCATTACATGAATCTCCACACATAGTCGATCTTCTAGGGGACCAATTTTGTCCCTTCCTATCCTTTTTCTTTTAATAGACTTATAGAAACCGTTCATGTTTACCTTCACATTATCTATCAGAGAAACCTCATGTCTTCTTTTTGCCTTCCTGATTTCCTTCTTGAGTATTTTCTTGCATTTTCTATACTCTTCAAATAATGGCAGATAATATGAAGGTAATCAAAGATACAATACAAATTTTCTGCTTTCATATTGGTTTGGAAACATCAAAATATATATATTTTTTAAATCAGTTCCTTCAAACAAAAATGGGAAAATAAACAATAGATGGAACTGCACAATGAACAGTACAAAACAAAAGAACTAAAACAGCCTGTCAATTTCACTCTGAATGTAATGTGAATAAAATAATACCATCAGGTCTGTCTGGATCACGATTTAACACTGCGTAACGAGGAAGATCAATTCCCTCTTCCTGTAAAATTCGATACACTTCTCTCCTGAAAACATAAAATAAACAATTCTTAGGCTTACATCCAGAAAACGAATATTTTTCATGGTTTATTACATTCGTTCCCATTCTGTATTTAGGATGTAAATGCAAGTAGAATGATAATCTGGAATACATCAGATGTTGGAAACGTAGAGTGAGTACAAAAAAAAAACTGGTTGACTTTTTATATGAAAATCTTTGGACAAGAAAAAAGCTTGAGCATCGCGAAAGTTCAAAAACACATCTCCCGTAATCCCAAGTTATATTAAGTTCAAAAATATGTCGGTTTTTTTTTAATTACACTGGACAACAAAAATTTTGCAAAGGTTTCCCATCTGAAAATAAATTGGGGATTATGATAGGCAACTTCAAGATGAACACAAATATAATTTCAGATTTGAGGTATCACATAGGAAGTTGGAGAAATATTAACTTTTATTGAATTTAGTGTATCGCAGCTGTTGCAACATTGACAAGACATTTCTGCTGTACTGAATCTTCCTGAAGACAAGAAATGCTAATGTTAACTACATTCATTTTCCTATTGCCTGAAGAACGCGTGCATCAACATGCATTCAATCCATAATCAATGTAATGCACAGCATCTGTATATGTGAGCTGCTTTTATACCCTGTCTGCATCCATCCTGTCTAAGCATGCCCAGGCCCAAGACAACATTTGCATACCACTTGTACTGACTGAATCCCCAGGCATGCTTGGATTGAACAAAACAGCTTGCTTTGTGGGCAATATACTAGTAGACTTAAAATATGATCAAATAATCACAAAATATCTTTTTTTAAAAATGGTACATAATAAGAAAATGTTATGGTGATCTTCATGATCCGCAGCCCATAAAATGCATCGAAAGGTGTTCAGGAATGGCATTTTAGGCAATTAAAGACCCTTTTGCACCAATATCATTGTTTACTTTATTCCAAACATTAAGCAAATGTTTCAATAATGGTGCCTCCTTGTCAGCAACCATTAATTTCGGTTGCTACTTATATATAAATTCTTCTGTCATTAATTCAAAATTCTCTTGTAGCTTTCTCAAGAGATAATCAGTTTTTGAACATATGGTTTCAATAGGGGATTATTAATATAGAAGAGTTATGAAAGGAGTCAATTAATGTCATTTGTGCAATTGAGGAATAAATATGCCAAACCCCATAATATTCTTTTTTGTTACTTTCAGTTAAGAGCATATTTGAGGTACAAGCTTGGTCCCCACTATGTTTTTATCTAGTTGAACTGAAGCAGAACTTGGTAGGAATGGAATTGTTTAAAAAATGTATTTCTTTGGTATATTCATTATTACAAGCAGGAACTCACAAATCAGGATTTCATTGATCTAGACAAAGATGGGAAATAGATTTAAATATTACAATTCATGAACGAATATGGGAGAATCTGTGTACGGATTGAATGACTGATACCATTAATGCAAGATATAGAATAGTTCAATACAACCTTTCACATCAGTTATTTCTTACCCCACAGAAGTTGAACAGATTGAAATCTGATTTTTCGAATCAATGCGTGGTGAAGATGTAGGATCTTTTATACAGTCAATGGGCTCTTATCCTAAAGTAAGGCCCTTTTGGGCAGCTCTACGTAATTTTTGGAACAAGTCGCAGGGATTGTATTTCCGCAAAGTCCTGATTTATTTTTATTAGGAAATATTGAAGGTACAAGATCTAAACTAAAATTATCAATCTATCAATTGGAACTTCTTAGTGATATCGAGGAAAATGTATTGCAATAACTTGGAAATCTGACATATCTCCGGCTACGCCAAGGTGGCATGCATAAATTCAAAGTTGTATTCCTTTAGAAAAAAAATTACTTAGAATTTGAGGAATAAATATCCTATGTTTTTACAAATTTGGTGCCCATATACCCAAATATTGGGATCAAATTCATAATAATATTCCTCCTACGCCTCTAGACCCGCAAGATTCTCCTGAGTGTTGATGATGGATCCGGAGATATTTGCTGGACAACATCTTTCTCTGAAATCCAAATATTTTCTTTTCTTTATTCTATATTTTTTTTAAATTAGGGGGTGGTTGGGAGGGAGTTTTGGGTTTTTTTGGGGTGGGGGTGAAAAAAATCATGTAATTTTAATTTGTTTCTCAATATCTGTAATATTATAATAATCATGGAAGAAAAAAAATTAATATTCAAGTGTCCAGGAAGCAAAATCTTAGTTGTCCAGTGTCACGTTGTTGCTAATCATACCTCCTGATAACATCTGATAAAGCTATTGCAAAACGAACTGATTTTCTTCCACAGATATAGAGTGAATTGATCCGTAGTTTCCTTCTTTTCTGTTTGAGGGGATTATTTTGCAAGTAAGCAGGTGGGCACTACTATTTAGAGCTCATCTCTGAGAGATTGAAAATTTGAAGAATATAAATCATTGTCTGGAATTTTATATCAAAGTACCGGTACTCTTTCTCAATGATGGTCTTTCACATAAAAATTAACTGGCTAACGCATCATGAGAATTGCAATCTTTGGCAAGGCTATTTGGCAATTCCATTAATGTTTAATAAATATTAATTTAATGTGGTGCTACAGAAGTGGAATGGTGCAAAGTGCAGGCTTCAGGTGAAATGAGGTTATAGAGCAAAGGTCAATTGGAGTAGGGCGTGCCCCGACTGCCATGAGGGTGAACAGTAATGTTTTACGTCACCAGTTCCTATAGAAGGTGGTGAATGCAGCTCAGAACAGCTCACAAACCTCACTTACCTCCATTGACACCTACCAATGCCTAGAAGGACCCATCACACCCCGGACACACCCTCTTCTTCCTTCTCCCTTCAGGGAGGAGTTGCAAGAGTGTGAAATTGCACACCAACAGGCTTAAACACAGTTTCTTCCTTGCAGTCATTAGGCTCCTGAATGATTCAAGATTTCTTAATTGTCATGTAACAAAAGAGGTATAATATCACACAAAATTTGCTTTCGTAGATCCACCATCAGCAGAAATTGCCAGGCACCTCTTACTGTTACAGAAGGTGAAGCAAAAGAGTCCCCGGAAAGTCACTGCGTTCACACAACCTTCAGTCCCAACCATCAGCAACTTGAGCTCCAGTTCTGAACCTCCGACATGATCAGGAAACCTTCAACGTCCTCAGCACTCTCTCACATCCTGTACCAAGACCTGGCACCCCTTCAGCCAGTTTTGAGCCAGTCTCCAGCAGTCCACAGCCTAGTGTGAGTCCTTTGACCACAGCCACCAACAGCCTGCAGCCTTCAAAGTTTCCTCACCTTGAGTCGCCAATAGCCTGCCAGCCGCCTGTGTGTTCTTCAGTTGCAAAGACCCTCACTGGTCTGCTGCTGTGGTTACCATCCCATAGGATATCTCCTCTGCTTCTTCTTCTCAATTGGAGGGTTTTCTGATGCCCTGAACCAGTCCCCTACTTCCCGAGTCTGTAACCCCTCGCGACTACTACCTAACACAGGCATCGCCATCCTCGGCCCAGATTCCATGGTTGCAGTATTTTAAAATAAACCAGCACCTTTTAATAGTCTGCTTAAAGCAGTGGTTTTCAAACTGCCCCCTTCAACTCACATTCCACCTTAAGCAATCCCTATGGCACAAGTGCTCTGTGATTAGTAAGGAATTGCTTTAGTATGTGAGTGGGAGAGAAAGGTTGAGAAGCACTGCTCTTGGCCCAATTGTTATTATTTTGCTTGAGAAAAATTGTCATTGGCCCATTTCCTTTGGAGTTATGAAACCATGCACATAACAAGTCAATGAGGGACGATTAAAACAGTAGTTTTCAAACTTATTCTTTCCTCTCACCTTACTAATCACAGATACTTATGGCATAGAGATTGCTTAAGGTGGAATGTGAGTTTGGGGGGACAATTTGAAAACCACTGGTTCAAAGCCTGCACGGAGCCGTCAGTAGTTGGACTGGGTAGTAGAACCCTGCAGAGGAGCACTGTCTCTCCTCTCTTTGCTCTCCACAGGTCAGCAGCATCGCCATATTTTTTAATGCATCCCCCCCCCACCCCCCATTGAGCTTTCATGTTGCTCTTACAATATATTAACTAACCTTTCTCATTGTGACCCTATTCTTTGCAATTGTGTTCTTGTCCTGCTACTTTGAACACTGCAGACAATTTTCCAGACCACTCAGAAGAACCTTTGTTGCTATGGGAGGTATAATGTGACAAACCTGAACTTGATGCCAACTTCCAGACACTCAAGCACTGTAGCACTGAGAGTGTGCCAGACGCCCTCTTTCAAGTGTGAGGACCAACAAGATCCTGTCTGATTTCTCTCAGAACTATTTCAAAGGTGGTTAAGAAAATCATCGCTCCGTCCTGGGCAAAACCAAAAGGAGGTTATCATGTTGCTGATGTTTCCATTCAACAGTGACAATATTTCATAAGGCACTTCACTGGCTGTAGAACACCTTGTGACAAGAAGTTTGTGAAATGCCTGTCTGCTATAGAGGTCACTTTCTTTCTGCAAATATGGACAGATATCCTAAAGATCCTTAATATTTTATCAATAACGATTCTTTCATGGGATGAAAGAATCCTGAGAAAGTATCCATGAGTCAAATGAATGACTTCCTCTAATCGCCAGCAAGAAATTGATGTTCCCTCATCTTGGTCGATTCCATTCCTGTCATTGATCTCAAAGGGAGGACTGGCAAGGAGCAATATAAACTCATGCAAGATGAAAAGAGGGATGGAAAGCCCAGCAGGTTCCTACTTCCAACTTGATGGAAATGTGCATTTGAGAGTTACGGCACTGAGGACATGGTTACACTATTTCAATACACAGACAGCAGAGAGAACAGCTCCTTTTCACCACCTGGCCTCATATGTAAATGGCTGAGTCACAGAATTTGGCAAGTTCAAATCAGCATGAGAAGCCTGATAAAAAGAGAGGCTCCGCATGAGACATAGGAGCAGAAATTCAACACCATTCAGTCATGAGCTGATCCATTTTCCCCACTCAGCCCCACTGCCCAGCCTTCTCCCTATAACCTTTGATGCCCTGGCTAAACAATCTCTGCCTTAAATACACCTGACCTCCACAACCACCTGTGGCAACTAATTCCTTAGACTGAAGGACATCCTCTGCATCTCTGTTCTAAGCGATGCCCTTTAATTCAATTTAATTCTAAATCTACTCTGTCCACGCCTTTCAACATTTAAAATACTCCCTCGTTCTCCTAATTTCCAACTAATACAGGCCAAAAGCTGCCAAACGCTCCTCATATGATAACTGATTCATTCCTGGAATCACCCTAGTGAACCTCCTTCGAACCCTCTCTAACATCAGCACATCCTTTCTTAAATGTCTCATTTTTTAATTTCTTTAAACATCTGACTCAAGCAGTATTTCATAGTTAGTGATCAAAGTCCACAGCAGCTTCTGCCTAAGGCCTCAAACTAAAAAGATGCAACTTCACATCAGCAAACAAATAATCAGGAGGATGGATTTTAATCTTTCATTTGGATCATTCCTTTCAAACAAAAGTGAGCAAACTGCCCCAAATATAGGCTTATTGAGCATCTCCTCAAACTTGCTGAGTGTAAAGCTTACTCTGGAAATAGAAGCATTCCTGCTTTTTTTTATTTCGTCTTAACCATCGGATTTTAATGATCTTATATGCTAGTTACGTTTAGGAGCTCAACTCACATGGAGACCTCTGAAGTAATGTACTTTTTCTTTCCTGACTAAACTCTTGTAGCAACACAAATTAACTCATCATTTTGGATCAAGAACAGACGCTCACAGAATGGAACATATGTGACAAAAATGGAAATGTTTTTCACTTTTAATTACATGGCACATACCTGTCCTGTATATAATACTGCATATTCAAGTCATTAATGAGCACCGGATTCCTGAGTTTTGCGTAAGCCACTGCCTTATCCAGTGGAAAACCTGGGAGGTAGAGGAAATAAAAGAACAACTTGTAACCACCTAAAAACCTGCTAGGCTCCTTTCCACCAAAGTACCATGTCGTTTAAGCTTCATTCATAGATGCAAGCAGGTCACCATGGATACCTTCATGGGCACCAGCTATGCCTGCCTTTTTGCTGGCGATGTGGAACAATCCCAAGCTCCCATTGTGCTCTCCTCTCCATCAGAGAGACTGGACACAGATTGGGAGATCACTTTGTTCAGCACCTCGGCTCTGTCCCTCACAATAGTGTGGATTTCCCAGTGGCCACCCATTTCAATTCCCTGTCCCATTCCTTTGCTAACATGGCTGTCCATGATCTCACGCACTGCCAGACTGAGACCCCCTGCCTATTGGAGGAAAACACGTCATCTTCCGTCTGGGCCCCCTCCAACCAGATGGGATTGACATCAACCTCTGGCTTCTGTTAAATCCCTCCCCCTCCTTCCCCCTGTCGTCTGTCCCCCAGCTCTCCTCCCTTTGCCCTCTGTCCCATTTCAAAGAGCCAAAGATCAATTCTCATCTTTCCTCTTATCATATGCAATTAACACCTTTTGGCTGGTGGTCTGGACTCCACCCCCTCTCACTCTTCAGACTTTACTCAGATGGCTTCCTGCTTTTTTGCATATTCCGAAACATCGCTAATAGATCTTTACCCCTCTTGGATGCTGCCAGACTGGCTGACATTTCTTTGTGTTTTGACACAAAAGCACACGCATTTGGGCAGTCACTAAATGAGAACGTCACCTCTCAAAAATCAAACCTAGTCTACCTTAAGTAGAAACAATACTGAGTCGACAGTGTCCTTTATGTAGTAAATATAAAAATACAAAACCGACATTTCAGGTACGTGTCGTGGGTGTTATCTCCTTCTTTAGCCAATTTTATTTGTGACAGTGTCTTATAATTTGTATTTAATTAAATAATTCCTCTTTTACATGCAAGCAGCTCCAGCTCTTCCTAATGCTCACCTCTGGAATGAAAAGAGATCAAACAATCACACACGGGCCAGTTCTCCACTGGCTCATTCAGAACGATGTCCTCATTAAATATCACAACACTGATGTACTCAAATTTACACAGTCGTTCCAGGATCTGTGTCATTGGTTTCGATTTCGATTTCTTCGCCATCGCACAAATCCCCACCAAGATTTGGCGCTCAGGAGGCTGGGGAGAGGGAAAGAGAAAGTAGAACATGACGAGGTTAAGATTTTCAATGATTTTTTTTTTAATCTAGATCATGTCGTCGGCTGACCAGATGATATGGTGATTATCACACTACGCTGATTGGTCACATGCTAAAACCAAAATTAGCTACAACGGTTAATTGGCTGTGAAGTACTTCGAGATATCCTAAGCCAGTGGTTCTCAACCATTTTTTGTCCCCACTCACATACCACTATAAGTAATCTCTTATTAACCACAGAGCACCTACGGCAGAGGATGTCATAGGTGCTCTGTGGTTAGTAAGGATTACTTAAGGTGCTATGTGTGTGGGGACAAAAAGTGGAGAACCACCATCCTAAAGTCGGAAAGGGTACAAAAGAAATGCTTTTATGTCAGCGTAACCTATTAGGTTATCAATCTCAGCACATGGAAATGCTCCACAGACTTTCAAAGTTACATGTACTGCATAAAACAGAGTAACATGCTGGCTAGAACAATGGTTCTCGGCCTTTATTTTCTACTCACATACCACCTGAAGTAATCCCTTAATAACCACAGAGCTGTCACAGGTGCTCTGTGATTAGAAAGGGATTACTTAAGGCGGCATTCAAGCAGAAGAAGAAGGGTTGAGGACCAGTGGCCTCAGCACTCATAGACCCACATGAGGAACAGTGGCCTCAGAAAAGCTGACGCTTTTCATCTCGATGAAGCATCAGCCATTCTTTTTCTTCCCCTCCTGCTGCTTCATTGTGTGCTGAGTTCCTCCAGTACATTAGGTTTGCTCCATCGTGGATTGCAGTGCAAATACATCCAAAGTGGCCTGTCTGCAAATTCCAGACCTATTAATGGGGTTATTCTAACCAGTTGGTCCCAGTTTGGAAACAATTCGGAATTTCAATTAATGCCAGTCTCTCCGGCTTTGCCAAGTCCCAGGAATAAATCAGATTTTTAAAATGTACAAGTTTCAGAATATACTTCTGATGGAATTAGGGGGGGGTGGTCAAGGATGCAAGTTCTGCCCCAGGACCTGTGTACTTCAAGCCAAAGATAAGTAATCCTTGCTCCATGATCGAACCACACAAGATGGCTGTGGTTCTTTGATACAAAATAGGCTGCTCAGCTGATCATTACCACATAAACATAAACATAGAAGCTCCACTAACTAACACCACTACCTAGTCTTACACTCAATTTATCCAGGTAAAAGGATAAATCTATGGGTTCAACAGCACTTCATGTCCTGAGCAGTTGCAAGATACTCTACAAATGCATATATTTGGAATGGAGTCATGTTGCCTGTCTTCACATTATATAAAAAAATTATACCAAACATCTCAATTTCATTGCTCGCAATTTGAATCTCTTCATAATGAAGTCCTTGGGGAAAATGCAGTATTACATGGATCCATTACATCGAGAATCAACTGGAATTTTAAATACTGCATTACAGTATCGGGGTTGGAATCAAAGGATCTGCAGAATGGAGTTGTCTACTTAAGCCTCTCAAGGAACATATAGATTGATGTAGAATAGAGGAATTCTGGCAAATACTTTAAAGATTAATTGCTATGAAAACTTTATGACTTTATATTATAAATCATTAAATTACATTGTTATTGCATAACAATGTAGGACAAGGAGATAAAGTTGAAGGTCAAAGGGCATTCAGATCGATACCAGTCAACATGGTGCACGGAGCTCACCGTAAGTGATCATCCGCTGGCTGAACTCGGAATTTACTCCTTGTGCAATAATTCTTGATAGGCAAGTGGGAAAAGGCATAATCACAGGAAGACACGCAAGTGTTTTTTTTTTCCACTAATGTAAAGACATTGAATTAAAACTGACAATATAAATTAGAAATCATTTTTAACATCCCAGAGATAATGAATGATGCCAATAACTACAGTACATTTCACTCCTGTAAAAATAGCACAGAAGGTGGAGAGCAGGAATTGCGTTTCCCGAACCATGCCTATTTGCTCAGTGGCCAAAAACATCCATTTCATTATCTTTCACCTCTGCAGCATGTAGACCTAGAAGTAGTGAAGAGTTATAATCCATTTTCTTTCTGACATAATACAGCCTGTAGATTATTCAATGGATTGCCCATTTAAGTTGTTCGTGGAGAAATTATATAATTCAGAGGTATTTTTGGAAGAGATTCAAGCTACCTGGTGAAATGGGACATGTCCTTACGTGGAAAGAGTCAAAAAGTCATTGAACTTTTGATGCACGGAAGTTTGTTATATCATTCTCATCTTATCATTAACTTGACTCCTACCCCCTTCATTTCTATTTTTGGAGTGAGTGGCCAATGGATTTAATAGTGACTTTTCCCAATCCCATGTCGTGGCTTTTGCTTCCCTTGTTGCTAGAAGGGCCATTTTGCTGAGGTGGAAAGATGCTGTCCCTCCCACTCATACTCAATGGCGGCCGGATGTCGGTCTCTAGAAAAGAACAGGTGTTCTACTACTGCATTGGATCTTTCTTTCTTTCTCTTTGGGGTCCTTTTCTCAATTACTTTCAAAACTTGTAATTATTTTGTTTTTTCCCCCCATGATCCCATAGTTATTATTAGTAGCAGTGGACTCTTTAACTTGGCTAGCAACCCTCACAGGGTGGGGTTTGATTCTTAGTTTAGGAATATATGGTTTTTTTTTCTTTCCCTTTTCTTCCCCCATTGTTATTTGATACTTGTAACTTGATATTAATTTACTTTATTATTATTAACATGTGTACCTATGTATTTTGCATTTGTTAAAACCATGTCCCATGGTCAGGTCATGGAAATTTCATTCATATTATTTTGAATACATTTTCATAGCCAAGTTACAACATACCCAATTTTCAATAAAAATTGCACTTGAATAAGACAGAGCATTGCAGCCCTGAGTTCTTGAGCCAAACTGAACCTGCAGGATTCGGTACACAAAACAATGATTTGACCTTACTGAAAGGATAACCCACACAAAATGACAACGTGCCACTCTGCACGTATCAAAAGCCCCTTTTATACTTGCGCCCCATTAAATTGGCCGTTCAGTGTCCCAGGATAGAACTGGAAGTTTGCCTTTTCACACCTGACTACTCCTAACTGGGACTGTTCAACCTTCTCCCAGTGACGTCATGACACATCTGCCCTAAATCCTGATCAATGTATTATGATCTCATATTTGAACAAAATTAATCATGCCTAATTATAACATGATTAAGCTTTATGTGCGGCACAGAATGAGCCCTTCAGCCCCTGTTGTGGTTGTGCCAATCTATATCAGGGGTGGCCAAACAGCGGCTCACAAGCCAAATGCGGCTCTTTGACTTTTAATATGTAGCTCGCTGCCGGTCTCTCCCCTCGCCCGCCCAACTCGCGCTGTTAGTCTCTCCCACTCGCCCGCCCAACTCGCGCTGCCGGTCTCTCTCCCTTGCCCGCCCAACTCACCTCTTTTAAATAACCTGTTATTTGTAGCATTGTATTTTAGTCATAAAATATATAATTATAAGACTAATTTTGTAAGGTGGAAATCTGGTTAAAATATTCCTCATTTTTTGGTTTACTTTTTTGTTTACACATTTGTGATTAGTGAAGCAAAAACAAATTAACAGTTTAAAAACTCCATGCATGAATAAATATTATTGCATTTAATATGCATTTCTTAAAATTTATTTAAAATTTTTGTACAAAATGTGTATTTAACAATATTATTGCATTTAATATGCATTTCTTAAAATTGATTTAAAATTTTTGTACAAAATGTGTATTTAACAATAACAATGTATGTGTGAATTTTGTTCGTGTCCTGCGGCTCTCAAGCATCTGAGCTTTATCAATTGTGGTTCTTACATTAAGCAAGTTTGCCCACCCCTGATCTATATAAAACTTTATAAAGGGACCATGGTGCTAGCAATAAATAGCAATAGTGGACAATTTTTAAACAGCATGGAAAGTTGGTTGTGCTTATAGTACACAAAGTCAGTAGCTTTTTCCTACGGTAGTTCCTCGATAGTACTACCAACTTTCTCACGCTGTTTAAAAATTGTCCGTTATTGCTATTTGTTTCCTCTCTCCTGCTGCAACTTTCCAAAGTTTATACCTTTATTTTAATCTTTTCTTCCTTCACGTTTCTGCACTTCATGCAAAAACTTGGTTCGTTTCAATCCCACAATGCAATGATTGCATGATTGAATGATTGTAACGTCAATCCCTGGCGTGAGATGATGTCATCTGATGCCGACATTGACCTGATTTTGCTTTCACACGAGACACTTTGAAGGCCGATCACTTGCAAAGCGTGAAAGGGGCTAAAAACATTTAATCCATAACATCAGACTTTTTGTCCTGAACACAAGCAACGGGTTTGAATGGATTAATGTATCAGTTTCATTTCTAATGCACTTTGTAGTCAAACTTTTATATACATTATAGTTCATACAAAAATACTCTGTCCATCCACAGTGTTTCCAGCACCCTATTCCGCCTACTAAATTTATGCACACCTCCATTTTGAGCACACAGCAGTTAGAAGACAAACTCAAGGAGATTAGCTAGTATGTGAAAAACAAACACTGCAAACGCTGGAATTTTAAGGAACTCAACAGGTCAGGCAGCATGCAAGGGTAGATATCATTAAGTCAACATTTCAGGTCAGGACTCTTTATGGAGACTAAAATTTAAAATGACTAAAATTACATATCTTTGGCTTGGCTTCGCGGACGAAGATTTATGGAGGGGGTAAATTACATATACAAAAGTGGAAAAAGCAGGATGAGGGCCTAGAGGTGATCGGGTATAGGATAGATGTGAGAGGTAGAGATACAGTAACAGGAGAGGTCACTAGGAAAGTGGGGGAGATGGAACAGGAAAAAAAGATCAGGAGTAGGTAAAGAAGGCTAGATGGGGACAGGTGTCACCTAAAATTGGGAAAAATAATTGATGCTCATGCCATTAGGTATCAAGTTGTCCGGGGGAATATGACGCACTTTTCTTCAAGCTTCTCAATGACAACAGACAAGGCAGAGGATAAACATGACACTGTGGGAATGGTTGGGGGAGTTGAAACGGTTGGCCACAGGAAGCTCTTTTAGACCCACAGTCAGAGAGAAGGTGCTTGGTATAATTCTGCACAGATAGCCTTGCCCCTTTACCATACGCTTCCATTCTCTTTTCCCCTGTTTATCTATCTTTCCCTCTAATTGTCAATTCTATTGGATTGATGCAACATTAGCAAGTTCAGCCTTATGACATTTAGTTTAACATTCTCAATGCTCTCTAGATTGATTTTGAATTTATAATTTGATTTATTGGTGACCATATTAATATTTATGCCAAGAAATTCTAGCTTTCCCTCGAAGTGGGGAGAAACACTTTTTTTTACACACACCACATAGCACTGTTTTAGAATCAGAATCAGGTTTATTGTCATAAATGTGCCCTGAAATTTGTTGTTTTCCATCAGCAGTATTGTACAGAACAAGGTGCAAAAATTACTACGAATTACAATTTCTTTAATACGATTTTTTTTAAAAATACATAAATATGCAAAAAGGAGAAAGGCAAGGTTCGTTTCAGAGGGTATCCAGAGACAAAAAGATTATAAATGAGAAACAGATAAATGCTGCAAGTTATCACAGAATCTCACACTAAGAAGAGTCGGTCAAAATTTAAGGCAAACAAGTTAATGATCACTCCAAATATTTTAAAAATTGAAAGCCAAGCACACTGAACTGCACATTACAAGTAGTTATTTGCCTGATGCATTTGCAAGTAACAGCAGATTTGGTCATTACACGATTCTTAATCCACTGTTATTTGCTTACTTATAAATGTGGATTTTTGCAGCCAGCCAAAATTTTGAATAATGACTGTTCCAGAAGTCACCCACGAGTCATGTTATCTTTTTAAATAGATTAGCTGACTCGTTATCGAGAGCCTGTTCCAGATATTGTCTGAACAGAAACATAAAACCACCTTTCCTCATTGCTCTTTTTCATGTTATTTAATCACATTATACAGAAATCCTGGAGGAACTCAGCCAGTCTTGCAGCGTCCATGGAAGGCAGATATATTACCAATGTTTCAGGCCTGATCTTTATCTTTCCCTCGCGTGAGACTGGTTTGGTTTCCTCCAGCATTTCTGTTTTGACAACCTTCACATCGTCTGTAGACTTTTGTGTTTCACTTTAACCATGTGAAGCCTAAGCTTCCTGTCTCACTCCAGAAAAAGAAAACTCTCCATGTCCCCATTTTATTTATTTGTTTCTCTCCCTAAGACGTGAAAACTTCTTCATAATGTCTCTTCTATCAGACTTTTCCATATCTAAAGGACCTCCATCACGTCTATGCCTTCCTTATAAAAAGAGCTCTGGTCTATTCAGTGCGTTCAGTGATTGGTGTACACCCACATCTCACTTCCTTTTGTCCAATTTCATTACACATTTTCTCATTGTACCTGGACTCATTTTTCTCCCTGACAAATTGCATCAGCTTGTTAATTTTCAAATCACATCCCAAGAAATGTATTATTATCTTGCATTTTGCTACAGTCCTCTTCTGTATTACATAGGAAGTAGGACCAGGAGTAGGCCAAAAATGGCCCATCGAGCCTGCTCCGCCATTCAATACGATCATGGCTGATCTAATTTATGACCTAACTCCACCTACCTGCCTTCTCCCCATATCCCCTAATTCCTCTATCACCTCATTCGGCCCATCGAGCCTGCTCTGCCATTCAATACGATCATGGCTGATCTAATTTATGACCTAACTCCACCAACCTGCCTCCTCCCCATATCCCCTAATTCCTCTATTTTTTTTTATTTTTTTTTTAATTTTTTATTTTTCACACCATAAATCACAATAGCCATGATATACATTTTTTCTTTTCCACACATTTACAGTGACTTTTTCTCCCTCCCCCCTCCCTCCTCCCAAGCCACCCCCCCCATCCCCCCCCCTCTCCCTAATTCCTCTATCATGTAAAAATTTATCTAACCGAATTTTAAATATGTTTAATGAAGCAGCCTCAACCACTTCCCTGGTTAGAGAATTCCAAACATTCACTACTCTCTGGGAAAAACTATTTTTCCTCATCTCTGTCCTAAATCTACTCCCCCTTAATCTTGAGAATGTGTCCTCTCGTTTTAGTTTCCCCGGCCAGCTCAAAAAACCTTCCTACATCTATCCTATCCATACCCTTCATCCATACCCTTCATCTTAATCATCTGTAGCCACATCAGACTGCTACATCCAGGTTTGGTTTTGTATTTAGAGAGGACTCGCAATGAATTCCAAAACCACCCATAAATCACAAAACAAAGCTGTTAAAAATGGAGAATTGAACAAGAAATTGATGGAACGAGTAAGGGAGGAACTGGGAAGGTAACTTCTTTCTCCTAGTAGGTCTCAGCACAAATGTCAAGTTTATGAGATGGAATATATTATTAAGCACATAAAAGGTGTTTTAACAAAGCAGCATTCAATTTAACATAACATAACATAACAATTACAGCACGGAAACAGGCCATTAGGCCCTTCTAGTCCGCACCGAACCAAACACCCCTTTCTAATCCCACCTCCCTGCACAATGCCCATCACCCTCCATCTTCTTCTCATCCATAGACCTGTCCAACCTTTTCTTAAATAATACAATTCTCCCGGAAGATCATTCCACACAGCTACCACTCTCTGAGTAAAGAAGTTCCCCCTCATGTTACCTCTAAACCTCTGCCCCTTAATTCTTAACTCATGTCCTCTTGTTTTAAACTTTCCTCCTCTTAACGGAAATAGGAGAAGATGAAATTATATCTGATTTGTAATGCTGATATTAAGTTCGGGGAAGTGGTCTGCATAAAATCTATGACATAGATGTTTTAAGTAGTATTACAAGTCATTTTAATATTTTTATTTGTCCACATCCCAGGCAATGCCAGGCTTTATTGATCATCGCCAGCTGCCCTGAAATACATCAGCGGTTTAGAATCATCCTCTTAGATAGGATAATCGAACAATAGATATCCTTCCCTGACATAATAGATTTTGCATCAATCCAATATTTTCATAGCTACCATGTTTTTTCATAATCCAGATTTAAATCATCGTTTGAATTTAAATTCTCCTGCCTTACTGGTGTAGCACAAATGCACATTTCTAGATCAATGGTCCAGAATTATGATGGCTGGACTAGTAAATGAACCACTACATAGCTGCAACTTTTAAAAAGGCACAGTTATCCTGGTTTCCCAGGATCGTTTGGGAAGCACAGTAGCATAAAGCAGGCAATGAAGGCTGAACTAAAGAGCAAAGTGATTTAAAGTGAAAAAACTCACAAATGTTGGAGAAACTCAGCAGGTCAAACAGTGCCTCTACGTAGCAAAGGTAATTCTGCCTTGCCTGCACAAGAGAAAGGATCTCAAGGTTGTAGGTGAGGTCATGCATGTACTCTGACAATAAATCTGAAATCCGGATCTTGTCAACTCATATTATTCAAATTAAAGAGAATAGAAATTTAAAAGAATCATTTTAATGATTTTAACTTTGAAAACTTGAAATCACTCTGATTTGCTCTGTACAGTTGAGCTGGTGCCTCACAGTGCCAGGAAATGGGGTCAATCCTGACCTCGGATCTTGTCTGCGTGGAGTTTTCTGGTTTTCTCAGTGTCCTCAAGGGGAGTCGCCACAATTTTCTTGTTTATTTTCATTGTGTGATGACATTGTTTAATGGTTTAATGTATTGTATATGTTGACCGTTGAGTGGGTGGGGAGGGGGGGGGTGGGAAGGAGGGAGGGAGGGGGGAAAGGGGAGAAAATGACACTCTGTATATTCAAGAGGGAATTTTTGGCGTGTATTTTGGTCAGTATGGTTCATAGTGTGAAAAATGTTTTAAAAGAGGATTCGCCCACATCCCGATTACAAGAGGCTTGGTTCGTTAATTGGCCACTGTGAATCTCCCCCAATGTGCAAGCGAATCTGAGGAGGAAAAGGTAACTGACGAGGACAAGAAGATAAAAAAAGGTGAGTGATGTTCAGCGTTGGACCAACAGGCCTACTTCAATGCCTTATTTATTCATAATGCTGCTAAAGAAAAAAAAATTCCAACGAGAGGAGATGGGGGGGCGGGGGGGAGGAAAAAAGGACAAGTGGGAGGAGTATGAATTTTCAAAAGCTTCCCTCCTTGGAACTAAAAAGAATTGTTGACATTTAACTGATAAGAAATCATGGCAGCTTATCAGCGTGGGCTCTGAAGAAAACGACAGCAAAGGTTTGGCCTGGAGTGCTGACAGCACAAGGGTCAGCTTCAAAAATAACTGCCTCAAGGAAAACAGACTGGAAAGTAGGAGATCGCCAGTGGTAAAACATTTATCACTAACTCGACAAGATTAAGGAGTTTATAAGGCAGTGACGATGACAGATTTGCATTGGATGGCAAACTGAACAGTGAACTGCATGAAAAATGTATTTTCATAAGTCACGTTCAGCGTTTAATCAGTAGCTCACTGTGCACGCACAGAAAGACTGGGTTTTGAGAGATGAACTACCTGACCTCTGCCCAATGTAATACTTGTTCCACTCAAGTCATGGCGACTGGCAAAGATAAACTGTTGAGGTTCCTTGCCAATATGAAGTGGGAGGTGTGGACAATAGGACAAGGACAGCCTTGGGTTCTCTCTCCCCTTGTGAGACTAGCACACTAGCCCGCACATACAGAATAGAATCCAACAACAAATTGTAAGCACGTGCTTAGCAACAGCACAGCTTTATGATTTCTCTATGTTTACCCACGAGTAACTAATGCTGAGGAAAAGAAGCAGACAGCATCCGTAACCAAATACCAAGAAATAAGCAGAGCAGGCAAAATAAAGGTGTCAGGAAAATTTGATATAAAGTGTAAAATAAATAAACATTCTAAAAAGTCATGAACTACCAATGTCACTCAGGATTCATTTCCTGCACGATTGCTGAACGGCCCATTTCATCCCTGGTCTGTGTAAAACACACAAACACGGGAGTCTGCAGACACTGTGATTGAAACGGAGGAAGTTGGCAGGTCTCGCAGAGTCCATTTTATTAACAACATTTATAGGGGCCTGAGCCCCTTCCTCCAAGGAACAAGTAAAAAAAGAGACAAGCATATGTATTCAAAGGAAAGAATGGGGGGGGGAGGTTGCAGACCCACAGACTAATAGGATATCATCTTCCACCATTTCAGCCACCAACAAGGACAGGATTCCCCTTGTCCTCACCTACACCCCCCACCCCCCCACCAGCTTCCGCATCCATCATATAATATGTGATCCTACCTCCAGACACAAATTTCCCTCTCTGCCTTCTGCACCTTCCGAGTCTCCTTCATCCACTCCTCCCTATCGCTCCCTTCGCACCTACCCCTGAGGCCACAGCAGATGCTCCACTTGCACCCACACCTCCTCCCTTGCCATCATTCAGGGCCACAAACAGTCCTGCCAAGTGAAGCAACAAATCACTGGTGAATCTGCAGTGGGTCATATACAGCCAGTGCTCCCATTCTGGTCTCCTCTACCTCGGAGAGACTGGGCGCAGACTGGGAGATCGCTTTGTGAGCACCTCAGCTCTGTCTGCCCCAATACTGCGGATCTCCCAGTGGCCACCCATTTCAATTCCCCGCCCCATTCCCTTGCTGACATGGGTGTCCATTGTCTCAATACTTCAAATTCCATCTTAGCACCTCTAACCTGGTTTCTGTTAGACCCCCCCCCCCCCCACCATCTTTCACCAGTCTTTATCCATCGGCTCTCTCTCTTCGCCTTTTCCTGTCTCCTCCTTTCACCGAGACAAAAATCAATTCTCCCCCTTCCTCTCTCCTGTACTCTTATCATATCCAACTAAAACCTTCTGTCTGTTGGTTTGCATCTTCCCAATCCCATTCTTTTATTTTTTTCCCTCCAGCCTTTGAAATAGACGCTGGGCTTTTTTTTTTACTCATACCTTGAGGAAAGGCTCAAGCCTGAAACATCAGTAATTTTTTTTTACCTCCTATGGACGCTGCAAGACCGGCCGAGTTCCTCCAGCATTGCTGTGTTTTTATACACGCAACTCACAGCATACTATGATGTGTTGGGGGTAGAAAATGGAAAAAGTGGATACACAATTCCCAATATGAATCAAAGAATGATTAAATTTACCGAAGAAGGCTCCTCAGTCAACCGTGCGCGCACCGTGCAAAGGATAACCCGAATTTTTCAGAGTCCTTTCAAACATAAAATAATCCCAGGTCCACGTGTCCAGGATCAGTTTCCTAATCTGACATCTCCTGATTCCCCAAATTAAAGAGCTGTGGGAGTCAGTTGGATCTGGAGGATGCATAATACCAGGCAAAGCTACTACATCACTAAACCCCGCTGTGCAAAAATACATTAAGGGCAAATCATGTACACAAATAGCTGGCTACTGTTCATCACCTAGAATTCGAGTGCAAGAATAAACTAGGAAACAAAGGATGAAGACTTAATAGTCATGTCCAAGCAAGGAACAAACATAACTGTACCTTCACAAAATAAAATGGATTTCTGAAGGCACAAAGAAAGTGATACAAGTACTAAACTAATTAAAAAGCACAGTGCACCCAACATTTTATATTGAACTGGAAGTACATTGTCTGTAAATTAACTGTAAATAAAATAATTTCATTCCATAAAATGTAGAACGATACCAAAATGTCTCACCTATGAAGTACAACCACTAAATAAAAATCACATTGACCACTTAAAGCAATGTTATTGCCAAAACAATCTTTAACATTCCATCGAAGTTGTTTCTTAATGTGGAAACTGAGCATTTTACTGTGTAACTGGGCCGTCACGTTATCAGGGAGCAGAAACGATTCAAAGTGGGCAGAATTTAACAGCAAAAAAGTTCCTCACCGAGTCGGAATCATTTTCATCAGCGTAAAGGTCAAGGTCTTCTGCCTTCATGTTTGATTCCAGGTCGTCAATTTCATCCTCGTCGTATCCAACAAAGAATTTAGGAGCCGAGTGATCCCCCTCAAAAGAGGTGGGGGTTGTCATGACAACCTGGTTGACCTTTCATCACGGATATTAGTCATAGTTTAAAAAAAGAGGGAAAGCAAAAGTGAGACAGAGAGAGAGAGAAAGAAAGAAAGAGAGATAACTAAACTTCCCATAGTACCAATTTCAGCCTTGGTATCATCTCTACAAATGCAGTGATTTCCTGAGTTTACGATCAGCTTGAGAGCACAGTCCAAGTCTTCCACACAGGTAGGACTTCAGCGCAACCACAGACTTGGAGAGGTGGAGCCTAACTAGAAGTTTCCTAACACAAGGTTTCTTCCTGCAACCTTCGTAAAACTCCTCTTCATCCCAAGATTAACTGTTGAAGAGAATAAACAGAAATGGAAACAAAGAATGAATTATTTTAACAAAAGTCACAGAATTGATATATTAATTGTCTCCAGTCCTTAATATCACATCCTTTCTTGCACAAATTCTTTTAATGAAAATTTCTCAAACCTTCAGCTTGGAGGCACTTCAACTCTATCAGCCCAACTTTTCTGAGAGTTTAAATTTCTCCTGTTACATTTTACAACTTAGAAAATAAATTAATCCACGACTTCAATTTCCTCGATTTCTTATCCTGAGAACTGCCAATTCAGCATAGACGAGAGATCAAACTGGACCTTGAATTCAATTGCTCAACATTGCTCTTTGCGATTGCTACACCGACTCACTCGAAAGACTCAGCGATTTTTACCAACCACAAGAAGCTACGAGACAGTAAGAGTTGCCAGAATGCAACTTGACAGAACCACTGTCACCAGACACAACCCCTTACCACAGACACTCTCCACATCTTCACATGTGCATGGAATTCATACAGAGTACAGAGCTCAGCATAAACGGAAATCAAAATTATACTGGCATTATTGTCAGAGGATTTCAAAACTTTAATAATGAATACAGGAAAATCCCTGCCATCCGACACCTATGGGGATTGGTAGAAGCTGGATAAGTGTATTTTCTGATTGCGTGATTGGCGAACTAACAGAGAAGCATGCCAATTTTAAGTTTCCGTATTTTTTACCTATTTATTTTCCTCTTTTTTTTGCTGGGGGCTTGAATTCCGGATAACAGGGGTTTTACTGTACTTTTAATTTGGTTGCTCTTAGAAAAATGAAATGTCAATGCCATTCTCTCTCCTCCTCATTGTTTACCTTAAAATAAAAATTTACAACTTAGAATGCCAGAATAGTATCCCTTGGTGAGAAATTAAGGGTAATATTTTGGGGAATTACATCCACTAGGATCTTAATCAAACTGCTTCAATCATACCCGTGCAGCCAGCAGAGTAACTTTTCATCACATGAGAGTGTGATTTAAACCCTGCAGGGGTTCTTTTCTTTTCTTTTCCTTTCTTTTTTTTTCTATATAAAAAAGTTCATGTTTAATTGTCATATATTGTTTGTTTTTTGAATGAATAAATAAAGTTTAAAAAAAAACATTAGTGTGATCTGAAATTAAAGCCAGATTCCAGAGGCATCAATCACTCTACAAATGTGAACTGATGATCCACTCCATACCTCTACAACACCATCTAGGTAAAATTCTTTATTAACTCACTTCAAAACATGTATCTGAGGCAATATTCCAGTATAAAAATCTCATTGGTGAGTTAGAAATGACTGTCAGGTGAGTCATTGCTAAAACAGCTTTCAGATTTCCTTTTGGATGAAACATACACAGCAGGAAATGAAATGGGCAATTTGTGTGAAAATTTGCTGCACGATTCGTATGGCAATAATGATCAGACTTTCCGATCATGAACAATTCAGCGGTACAACTGTTGATGGGACCAACAATTATAGCAACTGCCAGTCAAGCATCAACTGTGGAAAGAGAAACCAGTAAGTATTTGCATCCCCCTCTGCAAATGGCTCCTTGAAGAAGACTGGCCAGAGGCTATACGTCATGAGGAATTTGAGGTGATTTGGTTAAGTCACCAACGGCTTCTGCAAATTTCTACAGGTGCACCATGGAGAGCATTCTGACTTGGTTGCATCACTGTCTGGCATGGAGATGCCAATGCCCAAGATAGGAAGAGACTACAGAGAAGTTGTGAACTCGGCCGGCACCATCACGGACATCAGACTTCACTCCATCGACATCAAAAGAGGTGGTGGCTCAAGAAAAGAGTGTCTATCATTAAGGACCCTCACCACCCTCATCACTGCTACCATCAGGAGCCTGAAGAAAATCCCAAACCCAGCAGCTTCTTCCCCTTTGCCAGCAGATTTCTGAATGGACTTGAACCAGTACCTCACCTCTTTGCACCAATTTATTTCATTTTTAAATGTAATTTAGAGCAACATTTTTGCCCTGTGATGCTGCCACAAGACAACGAATTTCATGACATGTCCATGACAATAAATTCTGATCCTAATTTCAAGTCAGCCAATCACAGCGAGAGGAAGAATGAAAGGCTCAACCAGGGTTCCATGAAAACTCCCTTGCACATCTAAAATAGTTCCAGAGGCTCTTTAATATGAAGATAGAATATTCTAGCAGAGTACAGGCCCTTCAGCCTACAATGTTATGCTGACCCATACAAACCTATTCAACATTCTAAACCTTTCCTACCTCACACCAACAACCCTCAATTTTTCTTGCATCCATGTGCCTGCCCAAGAGTCTTTTAAATGCCCCTAATGTATCAGCCTCCACCACCATCTGGCATTCCAGGCACCCACAACTCTCTGTGTTAAAAAAAAACATATCCCTGACATCTCCCTTAAACATTCTTCCCCTCACCTGATACAGATATCTTCTGGTATTTGCTGTTGTCACCCTAAGAAAAAGGTGCTGACTGTTGTTAGGTCTGCTTTGCTCATGAATGAGTGAGACAAACACCAGGCTGAGTCGAAATCAGGGTTCTTTGTTCTTTATTACCGGATTGTAACACTTGCGACCAACCAGGTTAGTCGGAGAATGCATTCTGCCGTTATCAGCAAAATGGTGATTTTTTATACCCTTGGATATGTGCTTAGAACATCATCATATCATTACTTGTCCAATGACTAAAACTGTTGCTATCCTTTCCCTGCTAGCTTCCTGCCTCTCAATCCATCAATGTCTCTCTTATCTTGTAAGTACAAGGATGCATTCACATCTTGTTACTGCCCCGTACATTCCCATCTCATGATGTTTTACCTAACAGGAGTACAAGGACACCTCCCCTTCTTGTTACAGCCTTGTACAGGGTAACTCCCTACACATTCCCATCTCATGATGTTTTACCTTACAATGTCCATCCAATCTTATGCAGTAAGAGTCCTAAAATCCAGACGACTCAGGGATTGGGTCGGTCCAGATTTTCTGGATTCTCAGACAGTACATCTGTGGTGCAAAAGCCGAAGTCCAAATTGTCAGATGGTCCAGATTTCAAGCACGTTTTTGAGAAGTCCGGATTTCTGGCATCTGAATTTTCACACTATTACTGTAGATCTCTTTAAATCACCTCAAAAGAGAAAAGCCCTAGCCATGTTAACTCTGCCTCTTAACACAATCTCCAAACCAGGTAACATCCTAGTCAATCTCCTCTGCACCCTCTCTAAAGCTTCCATATCCTTCCTGTAATAAGGTGACCAGAATTGAACACAATAATCCAAATGTGGTCTCTTGAACTCAGTCCCTCTACTAACACTAAGCATTTGAGTGATTAATCCATGCCACATATTAACTTTCTCGGTGATACAGAGGAGCGTCAGTGGAGGGTTTTGTGTGCAAATTGTTGGAAGGAGACTCAATGACATGCCAGACTAAACATTACTTTGCTCTAATACAACACCCACCATTAGTCAAGATTCTCAAGGTCTTGCTGTGAAACGAAAGACAACTTAAAATGCAACTGAATTTTCTCCAAACAAGCTTTAAACATCCTAAGAAGAACATGGTGTTTCTGTACGACTTTGCAGACATCAGAAACTTAAATACCCACTAATCAAAATGTCTTTTTATTGCACAGAGGAACTAGAGAAACATAGCAGGCCTTTATATAATCGCAAAGATAAATGGCCAACATTAACTTGAGCCTTCATCAAGGTATGACAGAAATGTAGGCAGTTGCCCAGACAAAATGGTGGGGTGAGGGGCACGTAGAGGAGTACAATCCCACAGGCAGGAGAAAACAGATGGATAGGGAGGGAGGGGGTACACCAGCAAAGGGGAATTCTGCGAATGGGGAGGAAAAAGGGTGGAGAGCTGAAGGAAAGAAGACAGAGGGATAGGGAAGAGAAGGAGGACAGGGAATAGGCTGGAGAAATCTATTATGCTGTGCCCCAGAAAATTGCTCCCACAATTCCAGAATCCAGTCTGTGTAAAAGGTCCTGGAAGTAAAACATCATTCCAGTATTTTACCTCCTGGACCCCTACAGAATTTCACAGAACGCCTGCAGTCTAAACACAACTGCAGGATTCGGCAGCAGCAGTGGGACATACGACACTGTATGTCACTTGCAAGTTATACATCGTGCTCGACGTCAACACAGTGGCATCCCACATCAACCAAAAATACCGCACCTCAGGTATTTAGTGTAAATACACAGTCTTCTTTGGCTTGGCTTCGCGGACGAAGATTTATGGAGGGGGTAAAAGTCCACATCAGCTGCAGGCTCGTTTGTGGTTGACAAGTCCGATGCGGGACAGGCAGACACGGTTGCAGCGGTTGCAGGGGACAATTGGTGGGTTGGGGTTGGGTGTTGGGTTTTTCCTCCTTTGTCTTTTGACAGTGAGGTGGGCTCTGCGGTCTTCTTCAAAGGAGGTTGCTGCCCGCCGAACTGTGAGGCGCCAAGATGCACGGTTTGAGGCGTTATCAGCCCACTGGCAGTGGTCAATGTGGCAGGCACCAAGAGATTTCTTTAGGCAGTCCTTGTACCTTTTCTTTGGTGCACCTCTGTCACGGTGGCCAGTGGAGAGCTCGCCATATAACACGATCTTGGGAAGACAATGGTTCTCCATTCTGGAGACGTGACCCACCCAGCGCAGCTGGATCTTCAGCAGCGTGGACTCGATGCTGTCGGCCTCTGCCATCTCGAGTACTTCGATGTTAGGGATGAAAGCGCTCCAATGGATGTTGAGGATGGAGCGGAGACAACGCTGGTGGAAGCGTTCTAGGAGCCGTAGGTGATGCCGGTATAGGACCCATGATTCGGAGCCGAACAGGAGTGTGGGTATGACAATGGCTCTGTATACGCTGTGAGATCTGAATATTTGGCATTCAGATCGTCCAGTGTGAAGGGCCACCCGGAAAGTAGGTGTGGTAATTGCCAACGGGAAAAAACTTCAATTATATGCAAAAATAACATGTATGTTAATACCATTCAGTTGGAGAGTGCCCAGTCAGAAATTGAGGTGTTGTTCCTCCAATTTACAGGGTGGTCTTAGTTTGACAGTACACAAGGCCATGGACAGACATGTCAGCATGGGAATGGGGCACAAAATTGAAGTGGCTGGCCACTGGGAGATCCCTGTCACTCCTGTTTCCAAGTGCTGTAAAACATTTGTGGCTGTAACACCACTGCATCAGCAGTTGCCAGGCATGCTAATTACAAACCCAAGCAGCAGATTCCCAGCGTTAGCAACATTCTTTCTACCCATTCTTCTGATTCAGTACTAAAACTAGAAGTGCGTGACTAACTGCACCCCTAATGCATTTACCATGGAACCTAACGAGGCAGGGATAACATTGCACCTTTAATTTAAAGGCTCCAGCTTATCCGGCATTATTACTTAGATTATGAAAAAAAACTCTTGCCTATTTTTCATCTGCCTTGCAGGTAATGAAATTAATTTTTAAAAATATATAAATATGTATATAACTTTTATTTCTTACAAAACAACCCCTTCCCTCCCACCCATTTCACAGTATCAATCCATACACTGTCAGGGCTCACAGTTGGATTTAAAAAAGAAAATCTTCATTGGGGAGGTCAAATACCTTTTTATGTTTGGGCCCCTTCATCGTCCTGATATGGTTGCCATATTCTTATAAATGTGCCATATTTGTTCTTTAGATTGTATGTGATTTTTTTTCAATAGGGATACAACTGTTTATCTCTGTCTTCCATTGTACTGTCTGTAGAGGAGAGTCAGAGAAATGGATCGGTGGTGAATCCACAGGACCACAAGAGTGGCAGAAGGGATCACTGGAGTCTCCCTCTCCACCATTGACATGATCTACCAAGATTGTTGCCTGAAGAGGATGTGCAAAATTATGGAGGACTCCTTCCACCCTGCACACAGCATCTTTCAGCTGCTCCCGTCGGGGAAGAGATCCAGGAGGGTCAGAGCCAGCGCCACCAGGCTGAGGAGCAGCTTCTTCCCACGGGCAGTGAGAACGCTGAACGACCAAAGGAACTGCTCGTACGAACCATTTGAGATTCTCATGTACATGAAACAATATTTTTGTATTTGTATACCTGTCATCCAAGTTTCAGGTGGAACCACTTGCTAATCAGAGTATCCCTAAATTCACTGGTGGGGGTATCCACAACAAGTAAAAGGCAGAGTAGGGATTTCACCTGCCTATTTTCGTCAATCATCAACTTGAGTCTGTGATCATTTCCTCTCCGAGCTGTGCACTAGTTTGAAAGGCAGGCAAACGAATTATATCCTATACTACCATCCATTTAAACATCCAACTGATGGCCCAATGGACTGAAGTATTTGTACCTGGGCTGTAGGTTAATTTGGGTATAAATTGGGAAGCCCAGACTCGTGGGCCAAAGTGGTCTCTTACCATGCTGTATGTATAGATGTCTGAGGCAGAATCTTAATTGCAAAATTTATTCCCAAAGGTCCAGCAGTTACTGACTTACCTTGAAGAGTTAACGTGGTTGGAAGATATACTTGTGTTATCTGTAAACGTCGGTACCATTATCAACAGCAATCATTTGGCTTGCATCTTCAGTCACGCAAAGAGAAAAAGGAATTTAAACCGAGCTGGGAATGTTACACATCCAAAATGTGTAACTTCTCAACTTCCTTGGCTACATCTATGGGTGAAGAAACTTTTTCTTATCTCTATCTCGAATTGTCAACCCTTATTTTGAGTCTGTGATCCCAGGTTCCAAACACCCCAGCCAAGGACACAACAACTGCTTATAAACCCTGTCCTTTATAATTATGTATATTTCGATGTGATCACCTTTGAGTATTCTGAACTCAAACCAGCAAAAGGTCATCCAGCATAACCTTCACACTACAAACCCACCTCTATCATCAACCCAGTGAACCTTCACTACATTCAACCTTTCTCTTTCCACTCAAATACCACTTCAAATAATTCCTACGCTGTAGATGCTCTGTGATTAGTAAGGGATTGCTTAAGATGGTATGTGGGTGGAAAGAAAAAGTTGAAAATCACTGTTTTAATCGTACCTCATTGACTTGTTATGTGTAGGGTTTCAGAACTCCAAAGGAAATGGGCCAATGACAATTTTTCTCAAGCAAGATATTTCAGTAACAATTGGGTCTAGAGCAGTGATTCTCAGCCTTCCCTTCCCACTCACATACCACCTTAAGCCATCCCTTACTGATCACAGAGCACTGATGGCATAGGGATAACTTAAAGTGGGATGTGAGTGGAAACAAAAAGGTTGAGAACCACTGCATAAATCCTATCCTATATATCCTATCTACAAATATATCCTATCTTAGATAGGGATAAGAATCTGCACACAATATTCTTGATACACTCACCAGAACCCATATTAAACTGGAGCAAGACACCTTTATTCTTGAGGCCAGCTTAGGATTCATCTTCCTAATTGCTTGACGAACCTGCACATTAACTTTCAGTGATTCATGTAAATGGACAGCGGGGACCCTCTGAACAAGCCGGTAAGTTCAAAGATCCATAGCACATTGGAACAGATAAAAGGTTAATACAGTAAAACCCTTAATATCCAGCACCTATGGGGATTACTGGATAAACATATTGTCCAGTTGCTTGAGACTTACTCTTATAATACCTAACTAATACGCCCGCACCAAGAATAAATAGTTTAAAATACAAAAATACTACATTGTACTTACTCTAAATAAACTTCACTTACGTGAATATGCAAACCTTAAACCATTTTACTTTATTTTCAGTCATATTCTTTGAAAACATTTAATCATGTGCAGGTTCCTCCCCCTCTACGGAGCTGCCCGAAAGACGAAAAATATTATTATAGATAATTAATTCCCCCTCCCCCAAGTTTACAGATAAAGCCTCTGACCGGGGGAGTCTTACTAAGCAAGGATAAGGAGACACTAAGAGAGTCACCCCAACCAGCTCTGTATCCTGGGCAATACCATTTAATTCAAACACAGCTTTATTTAAACTTCATTCAAACTACTGCTACAAGCAAAGCACATCTAAGGCACTCCGCTGACTGAATATTTGCTCCCATCTTCACCAAAAGTTTGTGTTACTTCAGAGAATATTTACTTTTATAATTTTAAACTTACATTTTTTTTTATCTGCTATTTTAAATTTTTTTAAATTTATTTTCCTCAATTTTTTTTTTTTGCGCGTTGTTTGAGTCTGCCAGTTGCTTGAATTATGGATAACTGTATCAAGAAAAGCGATAAGATTTGAAATCCAAACATTGACCCATTGAGTTGAACTGTCTGTTTTGGTTCTACAATTACTACATACTATGGAAGTCCTTTTTAAAATGATTTGGATTTTCCAAGAATATATTTTTTTGCTATTTTCTTTAATTTCATTATTGGACTGAGATATCCCTATTAATGATAAATTGGTTCCAGCCTCCATGCTAAAGCAGCAAAATAAAATCATAGTTCCTCATACAATTGCAAAGATAGCCAGCTTGATTAATGTTGGCATTTTTCAAATGCAAGGATCACATAACTTTCAAAAATTACTGATCCATTCCTAAGAATCATAAAGGCAGAGTGATATTTTGGAGAGCAGTTTTCATTCTCATTGCCCAAACCACAATATCTAATAATTCAATTCCCAAGAATATCTGCTGGAAACTTTTAATGTAGTCAGAATCGCCCAACCTTGGAGCTTAGTTTTACATAGACAGAACTTAGAACAGAGAAACAGGCTATTCAGTCCAGCCAGGACTTCGTTTCCTTTCAAGCCCCTTCCCTTCTTGCATTACCTGAATCCATCAGCTTTATTCCCTGCCTCTCATTCTGTTCCAGCCTCTTCTTATATACCCCAAGGTATTCTCCAATTTCTCACTGTGGGAAAAAGTTCCAAGTTCACACTAATAATTTGGAAAATGAGTTTCTTCCACATTCCCTGTTAGATTTTTTGGTGATCTTAAACTAATGGTCTCTACTTATCTTCATTCCCATAAACAGAGATACCATCAAAACTTCAATTTTGAAGACCACTGTAAAATCACCTTGAACAATATCAACATTCTTTCACCTTTATTACACATATATAACATCAGCAATCTCTATCATGGATTTATCGTAAGTATTAACCAGTTTTGCTTCCTTGTAGGTGCTCAGCAGGTCAATATCCAATTCACAGCTCAAACCAATCTGCCTTTTACATCTTTCTAAAGTTATAACTTGTTTTAATGCAGATTTCAGTTCAATGATTACATCACTTGTTGTTTGTCAATAAAAGTGAGAAAAATTCATCTTGAAACAAAGGCAAATCAGAATGTAGTTTTGGCAATCCAGCTGCGCTGGATGGGTCACGTCTCCAGAATGGAGGACCATCGCCTTCCCAAGATCGTATTATATGGCGAGCTCTCCACTGGCCACCGTGACAGAGGTGCACCAAAGAAAAGGTACAAGGACTGCCTAAAGAAATCTCTTGGTGCCTGCCCCATTGACCACCGCCAGTGGGCTGATAACGCCTCAAACCGTGCATCTTGGCGCCTCACAGTTTGGCGGGCAGCAGCCTCCTTTGAAGAAGACCGCAGAGCCCACCTCACTGACAAAAGGCAAAGGAGGAAAAACCCAACACCCAACCCCAACCAACCAATTTTCCCTTGCAACCGCTGCAATCGTGTCTGCCTGTCCCGCATCGGACTGGTCAGCCACAAACGAGCCTGCAGCTGACGTGGACTTTTTACCCCCTCCATAAATCTTCGTCCGCGAAGCCAAGCCAAAGAAAGAGATTACAGGGAAGTAAATGAACGTATTGCACACCACTACAAAGCTCAAAACTAAAAGGCATGCTAAATGACATACCAGTTACTTTAGACAACAATGGGAAAAACAATCAGAAAGAAATGAACCATCCTTTGAAAAACACAACAGCAAACAGTTTTAATGGCTCCAATACAATTCCTGGCACACCAATTAGTGTTAAATCTACATGACAAAACGTCACGACAGACGTCCGCAAAGCCAAGCCAAAGAAGAAAGACATGACGAAAAAAAACTGATCACACCAGATCCCTCTCGACGAAAAATATCAACGAATTCCATTTTGACCTGTTCAGTTTTCTATATCCCAATTCATACTTGTTTGGGCATCCTTTTGATTGAGACAAATATTCCACATGTTAACTCAACCTTCTCTGTCTACAATTCTATTTGACTATTTTTTTTAAAATCTGCTTTATTGCTGAAAATAATTCAAAACCAACCCATTCCTTGGTGACGAGACACATTCCCAAGTTGTGCCCTGCCTTAAATATTGTTACTGGGCTGGTTACTCAAATACTGTGACCAACATTTGATTGATAAAAGGCTCTCAAGACCAAGCACAGCAACTGCCCGGCAAGGATTTGTTTCCTCTTGATTAAACAACCACAAGCGAATAGCAGCTGAAGGATTGTTACCAACTTTTCTCTTTCAAGGGCAGCTTGGTGTAGCAGTTAGCGCGACACCTTTACAGTGCCGGCGATCGGGACCAGGGTTCGAATCCCATGCTGACTATAAGGAGTTTATACGTTCTCCCCATGTCTGCGTGGGTTTTCCCTGCAGCCTGCGGATTCCTCCCAATTGAAACATACCGGGAGTGGACATTAATTGGGTAGCACGGACTCATGGATTGAGATGGCCTGTTACCATGCTGTATGTCTAAATTTTAAAAATGTTAATTTAAATTAAGTGGATTAAATAGTCACGCTGTATTGCCAAAAGCTCAGCAGAGAATTGACTATTTAGCAATTGCAGCATTGGAATCTGACACATTTATAGCCAGATTTTGGAAAGGAAATTTTGCAAAACTTTACTCAAATTGAACTTATTTAGTAAGTACTTCAGTTTCAAGTACTCACCATGGTCCTGAGAGAGACTCCGGGCTGGGACTGCTTTAACTGTAACACATGTAACACAATACCATCAGCTGCAAACGATGACCCAGCTAAAACGGCAGCTGCTTAACATAAAACTATAATAAGACTTTAACATTCTTTAAAGAGCAAGCATTCCTAAATAATCCAAGACTAACCTCACAACCCCAAGAATAGAGAAGAGTAACGCAACATGAAAACAACCCTCCAATTCATCACGTCTACACTAAACTATCAAGCACCTAGCTACACAAATGCTATTTTATCCTCCCTTTATATGTCTCCCCTACTCTCCCCAAAGATTATTTCAAACACCTAACAATTTGGGCAACCTTTTCATTCTGAGGCCAATCTTTATATCTGGAACAGCTACCAGAGGAAACTGTAAAAACAGGTACAATTTCAATGTTCAAAAGATATTTGGTCAAATGTATGAAGAAAAAAGATTTAGGATAGGGGCTAAATGCAAGTGAAGAAGACTTGGCCAAACTTGGTTGGCATGGACAACTGGGCTAAAGGGCCTATTTTATACAGTATGACTATAAAATTATGAAAATAGATGCTGTGGGTGGAAGCTTGCTGTGCCCAGATAGACTGTCACACCTCCCACATTACACCATTCCAAAAGGTTGTGAGGGACCTGCTAGGACAGTGAATAAGATGCTGATATATTATAAGACTGCCTTTTTATTCCTGAGGAACACTGTAAAGTGCAAGGTGCCAATCCAACCCATATGGTATTTATGGTAAATAAAATGTTGCCCAATTTTCTGCATTTTTGATGTTTTTCTCATTTAAGATCTTTCCCTCTCCTGCTAATTTAGAAAAAAAGTGGAAAATCATTGCAGAAAAAAGATTCTAAGGATCCTGAAAACAGGTGATTCTTCAAGCTGAGGGGAAAGCTTCATTTTAGGTCCCCAGTAAAATACATGCAAACATCAGGCATGCACGATTTTAAAATAACCAACGAACTGCCAATCAGCAATTCCATCATAGGAAGGTACAATTTGAAATATGAAGCATGCTGGTGGTCACCAGCAGTGAGTTGAAGACTGGGTCCAGGCGCAGTGAGTTGAAGACTGAGTCCAGGCGCAGTGAGTTGAAGACTGAGTCCAGGCGCAGTGAGTTGAAGACTGGGTCCAGGCGCAGTGAGATGAAGACTGGGTCCAGGCGCAGTGAGATGAAGACTGGGTCCAGGCGCAGTGAGATGAAGACTGGGTCCAGGCGCAGTGAGATGAAGACTGGGTCCAGGCGCAGTGAGATGAAGACTGGGTCCAGGCGCAGTGAGATGAAGACTGGGTCCAGGCGCAGTGAGATGAAGACTGGGTCCAGGCGCAGTGAGATGAAGACTGGGTCCAGGCGCAGTGAGATGAAGACTGGGTCCAGGCGCAGTGAGTTGAAGACTGAGTCCAGGCGCAGTGAGTTGAAGACTGAGTCTAAGCGCAGTGAGTTGAAGACTGGGTCCAGGCACAGTGAGTTGAAGACTGGGTCCAGGCGCAGTGAGTGACCTTGTACCAACCTAGCACCTGGAAATGTTAATGGATAAAATACTTTTCTGCATTCAGTTTTGCCAAATCCCAAGCTCTGGCCCTTTTAGAAAATTAATCTGAATGTACTTTTCAAGTGCAGTTTATTTTCTTTTCCCCTTTACTCTTATAAACCAGAGTCATGGTCCTTAGTACTAGCCAATACAATGGTTTTCATATGGGTGCATCCCTTACGATTACTAAAAGGAAAATAGGCTAAAGTTTGCTATATATTCATTCTATTAATGGTGAAACAGTGAAAGATACACATGTAGAATATCTTCATGCAATGGATTCATAGCAGAACATTGATGTTGTTTTACTCCTCACTGACAAAAGGCAAAGGAGGAAAAACCCAACACCCAACCCCAACCCACCAATTGTCCCCTGCAACCGCTGCAACCGTGTCTGCCTGTCCCGCATCGGACTTGTCAGCCACAAAAGAGCCTGCAGCTGACGTGGACTTTTTACCCCCTCCATAAATCTTCGTCCGTGAAGCCAAGCCAAAGAAAGAAAGAAGAAACATTGGACATCATTTTTGGGATTAGATTTCTTTGCATCAAGGGTCGACAATTACTTGAACAGATTTTCTAGCTAAGTATTATTTTTCTCTGTAAGGTCTACATAGAACCACAGAACATTACAGCACAGAAACAGGTCCTTCAGCCCTTCTAGTCTGTGCTGATCTATTATTCTACCTAGTCCCTCTAATCTGCACCCAGCCCATAGCCCTCCATACCCCTCCCCTCCATGTATCTGTTCAAAGTTTTCTTAAATGTTAAAATTGAGCTCACATTCATCACATCAGCTGGCAGCACATTCCACTCTCACCACTCTCTGAGTGAAGAAGTACCCCCAAATGTTCCCCATAAATTGTACCCCTTTTACGGGTCCTCTGGCTTGCATCTCACCTACTCTCTGAAAAAAATGCCTACCTACATTTACTGTCAAACCCCCTCATAATTTTAAATACCTCTATCAAATCTCCTTTCATTCTTCTACACTTCACAGAATAAAGTCCTAATCGGTTTAATTTTTCCCTGTCTATTTCAAAATAAATTATGCTGTTATAAGGAAAGCAAAGATCCCACCAACATTACTATCCATTTGATTACAAAGTTTAACTCTATCAAAAATTCAGTAAACCAAACAGAAAATAAATTCCAGACTTTGGATTGGTAGGAAAGAGGAAAAACAGGAATGTGAAAAGAATGGGGGACTATCTGAAAGAACAAAATGCTAAAGATATGTGATGATCTGGGAAGAAAAAATTAGGACCCACTGAAGCTGTTTCAACTCTTATTGCATATGTTGTGAGACCCAAAGTATTCCTGAGAAAGGAAAGGAAGAAATACACACAGTGTCATACATCGGATAGCTTTTGAAAACAAAGAATAACTGTAAAGCAACAGCCATTATACTCCATCCTCAACATTCATTGGAATGACTTCATCACCAACATCGATGTACTCGAGCTGGCAGAGTCTGCAAGCATCAAATCCATGCTGCTGAAGACACAACTGCGCTGGGTGGGTCACGACTCCAGAATGGAGGATCATCGCCTTCCCAAGATCGTGTTCTATGGCGAGCTCTCCACTGGCCACCGAGACAGAGGTGCACCAAAGAAGAGGTACAAGGACTGCTTAAAGAAATCTCTTTGTGCCTGCCCCACTGACCACCGCCAGTGGGCTGATATCGCCTCCAACCGTGCATCTTGGCACTTGATATGTTCATCACCTCCCTCAGGGATGGGTCTGGGAAATTAACATTGATAAGGTGCAGTGCCCTGGCCAGAATGTCCTGTTTATAGGAATACCGTGGTATTCAGTACAAAGATATTCCCAAGATCAAAATTTCCAATGCCCATTATAAATTGTGTCTGTTCTTTCAATGCCACCATTATATTCCCATGCCCCACTATTAATTGTGTGCATTCTTTCAACATGTAAAAATATACTCGTATAGCATGCATATATGTCACAGGGGTGCCCAGTTTGTAAAATATACATATAATGCTTGCTATAGAAGACTGAAAATTACACAACATGGAAACAAGCTTCCAGTCCAACTCATCCACACCAGAAATGATTCCCATCCACTCCAGAAACGATTCCCATCCACTCCAGAAACGATTCCCATCCACTCCAGAAACGATTCCCATCCACTCCAGAAACGATTCCCATCCACTCCAGAAACGATTCCCATCCACTCCAGAAACGATTCCCATCCACTCCAGAAACGATTCCCATCCACTCCAGAAACGATTCCCATCCACTCCAGAAACGATTCCCATCCACTCCAGAAACGATTCCCATCCACTCCAGAAACGATTCCCATCCACTCCAAAAATTATTCCCATCCACTCCAAAAATTATTCCCATCCACTCCAAAAATTATTCCCATCCACTCCAAAAATTATTCCCATCCACTCCAAAAATTATTCCCATCCACTCCAAAAATTATTCCCATCCACACTAATCCCATTGCTGCATTTGGCCCATATCTTTTCCTATCCATGTACCTATTCAAATCCATGTACCTATTCAAATCTCTTTTTACATCTGCCTCTCACAGCTCCTCTGGCAGCTCATGCCCAATACATCCTGCCCTGTGTGCAAAACCTGGCCTCCATGCCCTCCTTAAATCAAGGGTGGGATGGGGGGGTGAAGGAGGGAGGGAAAGGAGGAGGGAAAAAGGGGAGAAAATTACACTGCGTATATTCAAGAGGGAAATGTGTATTTTGGTCAATATGGTTCATAGTGTGAAAAAAATAAAATTTAAAAATCTTTTCCCTCTCACCTTAACCTAATGCCCTTTAGCTACAGACTCCATCAACTGGAAAACAAAACTGTGACCTTAACTCTTCCCCTCATATTTTATCAATTTTCATAAGGTCACCCTTTTTCGCTCCAGAGAAAACAGTCCCAGCCTATCCTTATAACTCAAGCCTTCCAGTCCAAGACAATTTCCTGTGAATTTTTTATACACCCTCTCTAATTTGATCTTATCCTTTTTATACTGTGGCAAACACAGATCACAAAATACTCCAAGAGCAGCCTTACCAAGTATTTGTACAACTGTAGTTCCAAGATCCCAACTCCTACACTCACTACTTACGATAAAACCAAGCATCCATCTCCCCAAGTCACTACTGTCAGGAAACTACGTACTTCTACCCCAACCTCTCGCTGTTCAACACACTTCCCAGGGCCCTGAAACTTGTATTGAATTTAGCATGTTTAATTGTCCAGTGTTACCACACAGCAGATAGTGTCCATTCAACCCATCTGGTCCCTGTCAATTTGCAGCAGGGGAACTTTGATCTTCATCTAGTTCTTTTAAGTCTGTCCTGGGAACAGATAACAATGTGATACCCAAAGTGCAAAACCTTTCATTTTTACTTCAACTTGATGACCACAAAGAGGAATCCATTGGATCATGAAATTAGATAACAGAAATAAAATACAGTAATGGCTCCAGATATTAAAATCCAAATATTTTCCTAAATTGGAATGAGATGAGTTTGTCACATACATGTACAAATGCCCTGAAATTCTTGCTTGCTGTAGTTACACAGGTACCTAAAATACACTAACAATGAACATAAACTAAATTAAGGGGTAAATAAATGGAGAGTGTTCTTAGAGATGGTATATACAATTATTTGCAAAGACAGGTATTGATTAGGTGTAGTTAACACAGTTACTAAGAAGGTTGATGAGGGGAAGGCTATGAATGTTGTCTATATGGACTTTAATTAGACCTTTGCCAAGGTTCCGCATAAGAGTTAGTTAGGAAGGTTCAAGCATTCGGTATTAATGTTGAAGTAGTGAAATGAATTCAACAATGGTTGGATGGGAGATGCCAGAGAGTAGTGGTGGAAATTTGTTTGTACAATTTGGAGGCCAGTGACTAGTGGAGTGCCTCAGGGATTGGTAATTGGCCATTGTTGTTTGTCATACATATTAATAATCTAGACGATAGGGTGGCAAATTGGATTAATAAGTATGCACATGATGCAAAGATTAGTGGTGTTGTGGACAGTGAAAAAGATTATCAAAGCTTGCAATAGATATAGGACAGTTAGAAGAGAGGGCTGAAAGATGGAGTTTAATACTGATAAATGTGAGTTGCTACATTTTGGTAGGGCTAATCAGCAAAGCTCATACATGTTAAAAGATAGACAATTGAGGACTGAAGTAGAACAAAGGGATTTAGGAATTCTAGTACATAATTCCCTGAATGTTGAGTCACATATAGAAAGGGCGGTGAAGAAAGTATTTGGTATGTTAGCCTTCATAAATCAAAGTATTGAATACAGGAGTTGGGATGTCATGTTGAAGTTGTATAAGGAATTGGTGAGGCCAAATTTGGAATATTGTATGCAGTTTTGGTCACCAAATTATAGGAAGGATATAAACAGAATAGAGCGAGTTGGAAAGGGTTGTGGCTGTCATGTGACAACACTGCCCCCTAGTCAGAGGACATACCAGCTGCCAATCAAGATTTGGTTCCGCCCCACCCATTAGTGCACACCTTGCACTTAGCACCATGTAAATTACCTGGATTCTCCAGCCTGCCTGTACTTGGCCTTAGGCCATTGGCTGTTGTAACTGGATTAACCCTCCTGGCACTGAGCGACTGGTCTCTGCTAACGACCTGGGCTTGTCCCTCCAGCATTATAAAAGAGCCATGTGTTCTTTGTTCTCCCTCTTTGCCAGCTTGGGACCACCCTGCTTCACTCCAGGCCTCGAAATGTGGGTGCTGGAGAAACTGTTGGTAAGATATGCACTGTTAAAAGGGTTGGGAGCATTTAATTAGTGTCCCTTGTAGCCTAGAGCTGTGCCTGCATTGAGTCAAGGGTTGGTGGGGCATCATAGTTATTTTTCCTTGATCAGTGTGCGTATGTTTAGTTTGTTCCCACACTATTTTCCCAACACTTGTTATTAATTGTCTGCTATTTCTTTCCCACGGCTGCTCTATGGCGTGTGTGCACACGTGCACAGTGCATCACGCCCACATTTGTCTTCTGTAAATAAAATCTTTCCCGATCAAAATGTGTTTAGAGTCCTTGCCTTTGAGACCTACCAAACCTGTTTCTTCACTCACAGCAAGAGTGCAGAGGAGATTTACAAGAATATTACCTGGGTTTTCGGGTTTGAGTGGCAGGGAAAGGTTGAGAAGGCTGGAGCTTTATTCCCTGGAGTTTAAAAGATTGAGGGGTGATTTGATAGAGGTATTTAAAATTATGAGGGGGACAGATAGAGTCGAGGTGGACAGGCTTTTTCCATTGAAAGAGGGGAAAGATTCAAAGAAGAGAACATGGATTGAGATTGAAGAGGGAAAAGTTTAGGAGAAACATGAGGGGGAATTTCTCCACTCAGAGGGTGGTGGGAATGTGGAATGAGCTTCCGGCTGATGTGGTAGATGCGGGTTTGATTTTAATATTTGAGGAAAAGTTGGATAGATACATGGATGAGAGTGGTGTGGAGGGTTATGGGCCAGGTGCAGGTCAATGGGATGAGATGGGAGAAGGTGTTCGACCTGAACTAGAAGGGCTGGACTGACCTGTTTCTGCGCTGTAATTGTTATATGGTTATTAAAAAATACCAAAGATCGAACTGATGAGATTCTGCCATTCATGTTACAGGAATTTCCATCATCATATCCAAACCATACAATAATAAATCAAACAAGGGTGAAATTTCCAGCTGTGCATTAGAATGAATACAAATACTGGCTGCTTACGGTCAACAATATTGTAATGCTTTGTACCAGAAATCTTTTGTCAAATAATCCATGATTTCAGTCTTGTACAACATTGTCCCCAAGCTCTCAATTCCTGTCTAATTATGAAACCATAAATGTCTACAATATTGAATTTGTTTTAAAAAAATGACAGGTCAGAAAGATTGAAGTATTATTTATAAAATGACCTAGATATTTTAAAATGGTGCTTATTTTACTTACAGTAAAACCCCTGGTATATGGCATATAAGCAACTGGCAAAAAAAAAATCAAGGAAAATAATTTTTTTTTAATTAAAGTAATAGGTATAAAAAATACGCAAGTTTAAAATTGTAAAAGTAAATGTTCTCTGAAGTGATTCATCAATCTTTGGTGAAGATTAGAGCAAATATTCAGCCTTGGTCGGGCTTTGCTTGTAGCAGCTGTTTGAATAAAGTTGTGTGAAACAGCAATGGCGTCGCCCAGGATAAAGAGCTGGTTTTATATAATTTTTTTATTTTTCCCACTGTGAACCATATCAACCAAAATATATAAACATTTTGCATTAAAAATAAAGGTATTTTCTCCCTTTTTTTTCCCCCTCTCCCCTTCCCACCCCCCTCCAAAACCAATAAATATTCAACATATACAATACAATAAAACCATTAAACAATGTTATCACACAATGAAAAATAAACAAGAAAAATGTGTCATCTACTTTTACACACTGAATCGAGTCGTGTTGTCTTATCATTTTAGGGGGTGGAGGTCCGAGGCAAGCCCTCTCTGTTATGTTCCATGTATGGTTCCCAAATTTGTTCAAACAATGTGACTTTATTTTTTAAATTACGTTATTTTTTCTAATGGAATACATTTATTCATTTCCATGTACCATTGCTGTACTCTCAGGCTCTCTTCCATTTTCCAAGTTGACATTATACATTTTTTTGCTACTGCTAAGGCTATCATAATGAATCTTTTTTGTGCTTTATCCCATTTGAGGCCTAATTCCTTACTTCCTATGTTACTTAGAAGAAAGATCTCTGGATTTTTTGGGATGTGATTTTATTTAATACCTGATTTAGATCTTCCCAAAACTTTCTCACATGCCCAAATTGCATGTACTGTTGTTCCCATTTCCTTCATACAGCGAAAACATCTATCTGATAATGTTGGATGCCATTTTTTAAACTTTTAGGGTGTGATATATAACCTGTGTAATCAATTATACCATATCGTGCATAACCTTGTGTTTATTATATTCTTCATAGTTCCAGGGCATAACTTTTCCCATGTTTCATTTTTTATCTTTATGTTTAAATCCTTTTCCCATTTTTGTTTGGGTTTATAGCTTATTTCATCATTTTCCTTATCTTGCAGCTTGATGTACATATTTGTCATAATTCTTTTAATTATCTTTGTGTCTGTAATCACATATTCAAAGCTGCTTCCTTCAGGTAATCTCAGTCTGTTTCCCAGTTTATCCTTTAAATAAGCTTTTAATTGATGATCTGCAAACATTGTACCATGAGTTATTCCATATTTGTACTTCAACTATTCAAATGTTAATAAATTATTTCCCAAAAAACAATTTTCTATTCTTTTGATTCCTTTCCTCTCCCATTCTCTAAAGGAAAGGTTGTCTATTGTAAAAGGGATTAGCGGATTTTGCGTCAATAGTAATTTTGGTATTTGGTCATTCATTTTTTTCCTTTCAAAATGGATCTTCTTCCATATATTAAGTCAATGATGCAATACTGGTGAGCTTTTATATTGTACCAGCTGTTCATCCCACTTATAAAGTATATGTTCCGGTACCTTCTCCCCTATTTTATCTAGTCCAGTCTGGTTTTTCCCTTGTCTGGTAAAAATCTGATAAATACCTTAAGGATGACGCCGCTCACCGTTGAGGCGACTCTCTCAAAGTGTCTCCTTATCCCTGCTTAGTAAGAGTCGTCTCGGTCAGAGGCTTTATCTGTAAACTTGGAGGGGGGGTTAATTATCTATAATCATCTTTTGGGCAGATCCATGGAGGAGGAGGAACCTGCAATGTTTTCAAAGAATGTAACTGAAAATAAAGTAAAATGTTTTGTTTATATATTCATGCAAGTGAAATGTGTTCAGTGGAAGTACAATATGGTAATTTTGCCTTTTAAACTGATTTTTTTTTAAAGCAGGTGTAACAGTTAGGTATTCTAAGAGCAAATCTTAAACAACTGGAGAATGCATTTCTACTACACCTATTACCATAGGTGCCGGTTTCTCCCTGACATGTTCCTGTATTTTTGTCCACACTATGCTGTTCAGGCTTGTTAACAGAATACACCTCCACTTCAAGCAACAACAAGTTAAGAAAAAGTGTATATCATGGCTATTGTGATTTATGGGGTGAAAAATAAAAAATTTAAAAAAAAAAAAAAAAAAAAAAAAAAAAAAAAAAAAAAAAAAAGCAACAACAAGTTAAATGTCACCAAATTTTCTTCATTCATGTTACACACAATATGGGTTATCCAATTAAACATATTTCAGCTCATGAACTGTCTGAGGACAGTGCTAAAGTAAGGTACATAAAGAAACTATACACAAAATCTTAAGGATGAAATCAGACCTCCCAAAGAAAGGCAGATCACACCACCAGGATATCAATGGTTGTAGAGACATTGAACTTTTGAAGTGCAGTTACTGCTGGCATTCAGGTAACCCCAATATCAATGAGTGTTCCCACAATGAGCTTCCACAATGATAACCGATCAGATGATGAGTTTTACTGATGTTGGTTGCAAAAGGAATTCTTGAAATCCAGTATTTGGGAGAGCATGTGGACTCCTTCAGTGAAGCACAGGAAGTGTTTAAATGGAAGAAGAGGTCTGCTAGCAATGACACGGTTCTAAGATTACATGATTCTTTCCCTCCTTCAATACTGGCTCCAAAAATATCCAAGTATTATAAACAATTCTGGATAATTTCATCATTAACCTTCTCTCTATTTTACTTCTCAACTTTGATGACATCCTCTGCAATGGATTTTGTCCTTTCGCTACAATTCTCGCTTGCATGACCCTGTGGGGCACAACCAACTCTTAAGCCTACAGCAAACTCTCTCACAGCATCATCAGATATGGTCATTGCTGCAAATCCCGACTCTGCAAGTTGCAGCTGAGGCCAAGAGGAGGAAGTCTGCACCAACCTTCAGCAATTCCACTCTTAATTCCAATGGGAAACAGGCTGATTCTCTTTTGCAATTTCACTGGCAAGGCTGGAAAGGCAAGAACTTGGGAAATGTGCAGATGATGGGACAGTAGGGAAAGTTAACTCAAACCGATTCCCCTTCATGACAAAAATGCTTTTTATAACCAGCCAAAAGACAAATAAAATTGCTGCATGAGTAACATACGAAAGTCTGCAGAAACTGTGACTGAAGTAAAAACACATTATGCTGGAGAAATTCAGCAGGTCCAACTGTGTACTTTATAAAATAAAGATAAAGGTTCATAACCAAAGTTTTGGGTTTGAGCCCTGTCAAGGTACGAGCAAAATATCAACAGAAATTTTGTTCGGGTGCCTGCCAACATTTTGCTTCTACCTTTATTAATTAGTTTATTCATTTATTATTAATAATTAATTAATTAATAATTATTAATAAATTATTAATTTATTCATTAAGGACTCAAACCTGAAACATTGATTAAGAAATAAAGAATACACTGTGTTTCTACTAAAATTGCTACATGGTCCTAATCTAGACCCTGATACTATTGTCCAAATGAGTGATCACAAGAGTGTCTGCATCAGCCTCGCACCAACAACTGCCTAATCTGTTTCACCACCTCTTGGCTTCAAAACAGCAACTGAAACAACGTCAGAGAGAAATAAAAATCATCATTGAGGAGCTCAACAAAAATCCACAAAGGATGTTCCTTTCTGTCAATCTTTCATGGCCAACTTGGCAACTCTTACCCACTGAGTATCCATAACACTTGTTTCGCTCTCCAGCAGAAAACAATGAAACTAGTTGCATGAGGTGTGGAGTGGAAAGTGCACTGATCAGCTGCATCACAGTCTGGTACGGGGACACCAATAACCCTGAGCGTAAAGCCTTGCAAAACATAGCGGACACAACCCAGGACGTCACAGGCAAAACTTTCCCCACCATCGAGAACATCTACGGGGAACGCTGCCGTCGGAGAGTAGCAGCAATCATCAAGGATCCACACCACCCAGCACTCGCTCTGTTCTCGCTGCTACCATCAGGAAAGAGGTATCGGTACCACAAGACTCGCATCACCAAGTTCAGGAACAGCTGCTCCCCCTCCACCATCAGACTCCTCAACAACAAACTCAATCAAGGACTCATACAAGAACTCTTATTTTTGCACTTTATTGATTTTTCTCTCTCTCTCTCTCTATTGCACAGTTTGTTCACATTTCTTTATTTGTTGACATTTGTACACTGTGTACAGTTTTTTTTTTGCACTACCAATAAGTGGTAATTTCGCATCTCCCACAGGAAAAAGAACCTCAAGGGCTGTATGTGATGTCAAGTATGTACTCTAACAATAAATCTGAGAACAACCAATAAATCCAGGAATAAATAAACCATAAAGATGTTCTCTGACAGAACACTGTGGCTGAAAGACCATCCAATCAGAAAAAGGGACAGGATACTCATCACACAAATCCAACAGTATAAAACGTAGGAAGCGGGAACAAGATATACGTGGACAGGTTTTTTTTAAAAACCAAAAAGACAAACTGCTGGAGGAACTCCAGGTGAAGTAGCACCCATGGGTGGAAAGGAATGGTCGATGTTTGGGTCAAGACCCTGAATCAGGACAGAATGTGGATAGGGATAATAGCTACTATAAAGAGCAGAGAAAGAGGGGCCAATTGGTGATGGGCAGACTGAGGGTTGAAAGATGACGGACAGATGTCAGGTAAGGAAGGAAGATGAAGGAGGAGTCAGCTGCTGGATTTGGAAAAACAAAGGTTCCCAGTGCTGGAAACTGATCAGAAAGGAAGGTGATAAAACACAAGAACAAAAGAAATAAGAGCAGGAGTCAGCCATCCAGCCCATTGAGCCTGCTCCACCATTCATGGCTGAACTGATGATGGGCTCATCTCCACCGACCTGCCTTTTCCCCCACATCCCTTAATTCCCCAACTATGTAAAAATTTATCCAAACTTGTCTTAAATATATTTACTGAAGTCACCTCCAATGTTTCAATGGGAAGCAAATTCCACAGATTCACCACCCTCTGGGAAAAGTAATTCCATCTGATATCTGTCCTAAATCTACTGCTCTGAATCTTGAGGCTATGTCCCCTAGTTCTGGTCTTTTACCATTAGGTCAGAGGCAAAAGGCAGACAGAAACAGATGGGGAGGGGATCCAGTGATTGAAATGTGTGGGTAATAAGTAGATGAAAGTGGGGGAACCTGGGGGTGGGGCTAGTGATGATGTGTATGGGAAAGGGGACAAAATGGGAGGATTGTAGGTGGATCAGGTGAAGGTTACCTGAAATTGGAAAATGTAATGTTCACACCTTTAAGTTGTGTAATACCCAGGCAGAATGAGGTGTTATTCCTGTAGTTTGTATTGGATATCATCCTGACAATGGAGAAAGCTGAGGATGGGAATGTGAAGGGGAGTTGTAATGGCATCCAACTAGGAGCTCAGAATGGCCATTGTGGACAGCGCAGATGCTCTGTAAATCATCTGCCTAGTCTGCGTGGAGTTTCGTCAGTGCAGAGAAGGACAAATTGGAAGCAGAGAATGCAGTGGACAAAGTTGCAGGAGGTACACATGAATCTTAGCCTCACCTTGAAGAGCTGTTTGGTGCCTTGGTGACGAGGGAGGTACAAGGACAAGTGAGGCACTTCTTGCCATTACAGGCTAAGGTACGAGGCAACGGGTGTGCTGGCGAGGCAACAGGCGAGCCACAAAGGCAGCAGTCCCTGTGGATGTCAGGAAGGGATGGGAAGGAAATGTGGCTGGTGGTGGGATCCTGTACAAATAGCAGAAACAGCTATATTTGGAACTAACATTCTCTGCCTAAAGAGAAAATAACTGATAGAATCTCAACCATATAAACAAACTGCATTTTGTCTAAATCAAACTTTGTCAACTAGTTAAATTAGTATTTTGCTTGCAATTCTATGCAACTTCATTTAGACAACCTAGGTCTATGCTAAGATGGTCACAATCCAGTGAGTACAGCTTTGTTTTCAATTGACAAACTGAAGTTCGGTGATTCTCACTTCCTGTTTATGTTGGCAAAGTGAAAGATTTAAACTCAGCTTAAACAAAACCAAATGCCATTAAACTCTGCCACCCCCTCATCACCACTGTGGCAGCTACAAAACCGAATGCTGCTTGAAGGAAAATGGTCAAGAAAAAGGACAAGATCAAACGAAGAGGCACGTTTGCTGCATTTGCCACAACACTGAGCAAACAGGAACGCGACAGTGCCCAGTCAGTGCCATGCACCTACAGGACCCTTCACGCTGCAGGGCAAGGGGGGGCTCCTCGCCACAGGGGGAAGACTGAGCAGCACCATTCAAAAGGGAGGGTTTAACAAGTGGGGGGGGGCACGCTCCTCGCCACAGGGGGAAGACTGAGCTGCACCATTCAGAAGGGAGGCTTTAAAAAATGTATTATGTCAACCTGGAAATTGGAAGATAATTTGAGAATACAACAATGGTATGTAGAAATGAATAAATGTATTCCATTAGAAAAAATAACATAATTTAAGAAATAATATTGAAATATTTGAACAAATATGGGAGCCATACATGAAACACAATAGAGAAAACCTACCGGGGACATCTACCACCTAAAATGACAGAAGGAGAAGGAAATGAAAAGAATTGACTCAGTGGAATTTCTTGTTTATTTTTATTGAATGACAACATTGTTTGACTGGTTTAATGTGTCTTAGATTTTGTACTTTAAATGAATGGGGGGGAGGTAGGGAGGGTGGGATGGGAGGAGGGGGGGGGAGAAAATGACACTGTATATATTTGAAAAGGAAAATGTATGCATCTTGGTCAGTGTGGTTTATGGTGTGAAAAATAAAAAAATTTAAAAAAAAGAAAAATTGTTCTCAACGTACACATGTAAACAAATAAACAAATAAAGGCTTTAACAAGGGGGGGCTTCTCGCCACAGTGGGAACACTGAGCTGCACCATTCAGAAGGGAGGCTTTAACAAGGGGGGGGGGGCTTCTCGCCACAGGTGGAAGACTGTGGGCACCATTCAGAAGGGAGGCTTTAACAAGGAGGGGGGGGCCTTCTCTCGCCACAGGGGGAAGACTGAGCTGCACCATTCAGAAGGGAGGCTTTAACAAGGGGGGGGGGCTTATCGCCAGGGGGAAGACTGAGCTGCAACATTCAGAAGAGAGGCTTTAACAAGGGGGGGGCTTCTCGCCACAGGTGGAAGACTGTGGGCACCATTCAGAAGGGAGGCTTTAACAAGGGGGGGGGGGCTTCTCACCACAGGTGGAAGACTGTGGGCACCATTCAGAAGGGAGGCTTTAACAAGGAGGGGGGGGCTTCTCTCGCCACAGGGGGAAGACTGAGCTGCACCATTCAGAAGGGAGGCTTTAACAAGGGGGGGGGGCCTTCTCTCACCACAGGGGGAAGACTGAGCTGCACCATTCAGAAGGGAGGCTTTAACAAGGGGGGGGGCTTCTCGCCACAGGTGGAAGACTGTGGGCACCATTCAGAAGGGAGGCTTTAACAAGGGGGGGGGTCCTCGCCACAGGTGGAAGACTGTGGGCACCATTCAGAAGGGAGGCTTTAACAGGGGGGGGGGGTCCTCGCCACAGGTGGAAGACTGTGGGCACCATTCAGAAGGGAGGCTTTAACAAGGGGGGGGCTTCTCGCCACAGGTGGAAGACTGTGGGCACCATTCAGAAGGGAGGCTTTAACAAGGGGGGGGCTTCTCGCCACAGGTGGAAGACTGTGGGCACCATTCAGAAGGGAGGCTTTAACAAGGGGGGGGGGTCCTCGCCACAGGTGGAAGACTGTGGGCACCATTCAGAAGGGAGGCTTTAACAGGGGGGGGTCCTCGCCACAGGTGGAAGACTGTGGGCACCATTCAGAAGGGAGGCTTTAACAAGGAGGGGGGGCCTTCTCTCGCCACAGGGGGAAGACTGAGCTGCACCATTCAGAAGGGAGGCTTTAACAAGGGGGGGGGGCTTCTCACCACAGGTGGAAGACTGTGGGCACCATTCAGAAGGGAGGCTTTAACAAGGAGGGGGGGGTCCTCGCCACAGGTGGAAGACTGTGGGCACCATTCAGAAGGGAGGCTTTAACAAGGAGGGGGGGGTCCTCGCCACAGGTGGAAGACTGTGGGCACCATTCAGAAGGGAGGCTTTAACAAGTGGGGGGGGGTCCTCGCCACAGGTGGAAGACTGTGGGCACCATTCAGAAGGGAGGCTTTAACAAGTGGGGGGGGGTCCTCGCCACAGGTGGAAGACTGTGGGCACCATTCAGAAGGGAGGCTTTAACAGGGGGGGGGTCCTCGCCACAGGTGGAAGACTGTGGGCACCATTCAGAAGGGAGGCTTTAACAGGGGGGGGTCCTCGCCACAGGTGGAAGACTGTGGGCACCATTCAGAAGGGAGGCTTTAACAGGGGGGGGGTCCTCGCCACAGGTGGAAGACTGTGGGCACCATTCAGAAGGGAGGCTTTAACAAGGAGGGGGGGCCTTCTCTCGCCACAGGGGGAAGACTGAGCTGCACCATTCAGAAGGGAGGCTTTAACAAGGGGGGGGGGGGCTTCTCACCACAGGTGGAAGACTGTGGGCACCATTCAGAAGGGAGGCTTTAACAAGGAGGGGGGGGTCCTCGCCACAGGTGGAAGACTGTGGGCACCATTCAGAAGGGAGGCTTTAACAAGGAGGGGGGGGTCCTCGCCACAGGTGGAAGACTGTGGGCACCATTCAGAAGGGAGGCTTTAACAAGTGGGGGGGGGGGTCCTCGCCACAGGTGGAAGACTGTGGGCACCATTCAGAAGGGAGGCTTTAACAAGGGGGGGGCTTCTCGCCACAGGTGGAAGACTGTGGGCACCATTCAGAAGGGAGGCTTTAACAAGGAGGGGGGGGTCCTCGCCACAGGTGGAAGACTGTGGGCACCATTCAGAAGGGAGGCTTTAACAAGGAGGGGGGGGTCCTCGCCACAGGTGGAAGACTGTGGGCACCATTCAGAAGGGAGGCTTTAACAGGGGGGGGGGGGTCCTCGCCACAGGTGGAAGACTGTGGGCACCATTCAGAAGGGAGGCTTTAACAAGGGGGGTGGCTTCTCGCCACAGGTGGAAGACTGTGGGCACCATTCAGAAGGGAGGCTTTAACAAGGGGGGGGGGCTTCTCGCCACAGGTGGAAGACTGTGGGCACCATTCAGAAGGGAGGCTTTAACAAGGGGGGGGGGCTTCTCGCCACAGGTGGAAGACTGTGGGCACCATTCAGAAGGGAGGCTTTAACAAGGGGGGGGGGGTCCTCGCCACAGGTGGAAGACTGTGGGCACCATTCAGAAGGGAGGCTTTAACAAGGGGGGGGGCTTCTCGCCACAGGTGGAAGACTGTGGGCACCATTCAGAAGGGAGGCTTTAACAAGGCGGGGGCTTCTCGCCACAGGTGGAAGACTGTGGGCACCATTCAGAAGGGAGGCTTTAACAAGGGGGGGGGGTCCTCGCCACAGGTGGAAGACTGTGGGCACCATTCAGAAGGGAGGCTTTAACAAGGGGGGGGGCTTCTCGCCACAGGTGGAAGACTGTGGGCACCATTCAGAAGGGAGGCTTTAACAAGGGGGGGGGGTCCTCGCCACAGGTGGAAGACTGTGGGCACCATTCAGAAGGGAGGCTTTAACAGGGGGGGGGGTCCTCGCCACAGGTGGAAGACTGTGGGCACCATTCAGAAGGGAGGCTTTAACAAGTGGGGGGGGGGTCCTCGCCACAGCTGGAAGACTGTGGGCACCATTCAGAAGGGAGGCTTTAACAAGTGGGGGGGGGTCCTCGCCACAGGTGGAAGACTGTGGGCACCACTCAGAAGGGAGGCTTTAACAAGTGGGGGGGGGGTCCTCGCCACAGGTGGAAGACTGTGGGCACCATTCAGAAGGGAGGCTTTAACAAGTGGGGGGGGGGTCCTCGCCACAGGTGGAAGACTGTGGGCACCATTCAGAAGGGAGGCTTTAACAAGTGGGGGGGGGTCCTCGCCACAGGTGGAAGACTGTGGGCACCATTCAGAAGGGAGGCTTTAACAAGTGGGGGGGGGTCCTCGCCACAGGTGGAAGACTGTGGGCACCATTAAGAAGGGAGGCTTTAACAAGTGGGGGGGGGTCCTCGCCACAGGTGGAAGACTGTGGGCACCATTCAGAAGGGAGGCTTTAACAAGTGGGGGGGGGTCCTCGCCACAGGTGGAAGACTGTGGGCACCATTCAGAAGGGAGGCTTTAACAAGTGGGGGGGGGTCCTCGCCACAGGTGGAAGACTGTGGGCACCATTCAGAAGGGAGGCTTTAACAAGTGGGGGGGGGTCCTCGCCACAGGTGGAAGACTGTGGGCACCATTCAGAAGGGAGGCTTTAACAAGGGGGGGGCTTCTCGCCACAGGTGGAAGACTGTGGGCACCATTCAGAAGGGAGGCTTTAACAAGTGGGGGGGGGTCCTCGCCACAGGTGGAAGACTGTGGGCACCATTCAGAAGGGAGGCTTTAACAAGTGGGGGGGGGTCCTCGCCACAGGTGGAAGACTGTGGGCACCATTCAGAAGGGAGGCTTTAACAAGGGGGGGGCTTCTCGCCACAGGTGGAAGACTGTGGGCACCATTCAGAAGGGAGGCTTTAACAAGGGGGGGGGCTTCTCGCCACAGGTGGAAGACTGTGGGCACCATTCAGAAGGGAGGCTTTAACAAGGGGGGGGCTTCTCGCCACAGGTGGAAGACTGTGGGCACCATTCAGAAGGGAGGCTTTAACAAGTGGGGGGGGGTCCTCGCCACAGGTGGAAGACTGTGGGCACCATTCAGAAGGGAGGCTTTAACAAGTGGGGGGGGGTCCTCGCCACAGGTGGAAGACTGTGGGCACCATTCAGAAGGGAGGCTTTAACAAGTGGGGGGGGGTCCTCGCCACAGGTGGAAGACTGTGGGCACCATTCAGAAGGGAGGCTTTAACAAGTGGGGGGGGTCCTCGCCACAGGTGGAAGACTGTGGGCACCATTCAGAAGGGAGGCTTTAACAAGTGGGGGGGGGTCCTCGCCACAGGTGGAAGACTGTGGGCACCATTCAGAAGGGAGGCTTTAACAAGTGGGGGGGGGTCCTCGCCACAGGTGGAAGACTGTGGGCACCATTCAGAAGGGAGGCTTTAACAAGGGGGGGGCTTCTCGCCACAGGTGGAAGACTGTGGGCACCATTCAGAAGGGAGGCTTTAACAAGTGGGGGGGGGTCCTCGCCACAGGTGGAAGACTGTGGGCACCATTCAGAAGGGAGGCTTTAACAAGTGGGGGGGGGTCCTCGCCACAGGTGGAAGACTGTGGGCACCATTCAGAAGGGAGGCTTTAACAAGGGGGGGGGGTCCTCGCCACAGGTGGAAGACTGTGGGCACCATTCAGAAGGGAGGCTTTAACAAGGGGGGGGCTTCTCGCCACAGGTGGAAGACTGTGGGCACCATTCAGAAGGGAGGCTTTAACAAGTGGGGGGGGGTCCTCGCCACAGGTGGAAGACTGTGGGCACCATTCAGAAGGGAGGCTTTAACAAGTGGGGGGGGGTCCTCGCCACAGGTGGAAGACTGTGGGCACCATTCAGAAGGGAGGCTTTAACAAGTGGGGGGGGTCCTCGCCACAGGTGGAAGACTGTGGGCACCATTCAGAAGGGAGGCTTTAACAAGTGGGGGGGGGTCCTCGCCACAGGTGGAAGACTGTGGGCACCATTCAGAAGGGAGGCTTTAACAAGTGGGGGGGGGTCCTCGCCACAGGTGGAAGACTGTGGGCACCATTCAGAAGGGAGGCTTTAACAAGTGGGGGGGGGTCCTCGCCACAGGTGGAAGACTGTGGGCACCATTCAGAAGGGAGGCTTTAACAAGGGGGGGGCTTCTCGCCACAGGTGGAAGACTGTGGGCACCATTCAGAAGGGAGGCTTTAACAAGTGGGGGGGGGTCCTCGCCACAGGTGGAAGACTGTGGGCACCATTCAGAAGGGAGGCTTTAACAAGTGGGGGGGGGTCCTCGCCACAGGTGGAAGACTGTGGGCACCATTCAGAAGGGAGGCTTTAACAAGGGGGGGGGGTCCTCGCCACAGGTGGAAGACTGTGGGCACCATTCAGAAGGGAGGCTTTAACAAGGGGGGGGCTTCTCGCCACAGGTGGAAGACTGTGGGCACCATTCAGAAGGGAGGCTTTAACAAGTGGGGGGGGGTCCTCGCCACAGGTGGAAGACTGTGGGCACCATTCAGAAGGGAGGCTTTAACAAGTGGGGGGGGGTCCTCGCCACAGGTGGAAGACTGTGGGCACCATTCAGAAGGGAGGCTTTAACAAGCCAACAAGAGGGTGGGTTGAGGGGTTTAAACTCCCTCTGTCACCGCAACCAGCGCAGCCCAGTTCCCATTCCTTGGTATCCATGCACCCCCCCCCCCACCCCGAGATCTATCTGGAATTTAAGGCACAAAGATTAGTGAGCCCACCTTTTATTGCAAGGAGTCATCTTCATTCCCCGCCCGCCCGCCCGCCCGCCCGCTGGAAATGGGCGCATGAGACGAAGCACTCACTTGCCGGCCGCAATGAGTCATGTCTGAGTGGAGTGGCCGTCACTGTCTGCAGCCTCCATGTCTTCCCGCGGCGTCTAGGCCCCGGTTAGCAACGTCCCGGCCCAGCCGACCTGAAACCGGAAGTCGCCCGTCCAGTGATTGACAGCCGAACTTCGCCGCAGCCGGAAGCCAGCCCGGAGGCGGGGTTTCCATTGGCAGTTGGCCAATCGGAGTGGCACCACCTGTCGCGCGGAGTTGTGGTGGGGGGGTGGGGGGGGGAACAGCGCCAGCTGGGTGCTTAGTGGCGTGGAGTCATAATTGCAACCAGCCAGCCTGCCCAGTCTTTGTCCCAGTCATGCCAAAGGGCCAGTAACCAATCAAACTGGTATATTGGGTTAAGGGCTTCAAGTTCCTGGGTGTTAACATCTCTTGAGGATTTGTCCTGGAGCCTCCACACCGATGCAATCACAAAGAAGGCTCGCCAGCTGCTGAACCGCACAGGTCCTTTCTGCCCACAGGTCCATGCCCCCCAATTACACCCCATTGACCGACAACCCTGGGGCATTTTTGAACGGAGGAAACCAGAGCACCCAGAGGAAACACAGGGAAAGTCTGGAATTCGAACCCCCATCCCTGGTGCTGTAACAGCATTGCGCTAACTGTCCCGCCCAATTTGAGGAGATTTGGTATGTCACCCAGGACCCTTGCAAATTTCTACAGGTGTACCATGGAGAGCATGCTGACCGGTTGCATCACTGTCTGATATGGAGGTGCCAACGCACAAAACTGGAAAAGGCGACACAGAGTTCTGAACTCAGCGATCACCATCATGGACATCAGTCTCCACCACCGAGGACATCTACAAGAGGCATTGCCTTTAGAAACCAGCCTCTGTCCTCAAAGACCCCCACCACCCAGGCCATGCCCTCGCCACTTCTCCCATCGGGGAAAAGGTCCAGGAGGCAGCAGCACAAGGATAGCTTCTTCCCCACTGCCATCAGATTTCTGACCAGACATGATACACAGACTCCATCTCACTTCTTCTTTATTCCTCTATTTTTAAATTTAATTTTATAGCAATATTTGCACTGTAACATGGCTGCAAAGCAATGAATGTTGTGACATATGCATGACAATCAATTCTGTTTCTAAATTCTGGACACCCACCAGAGAATTAGCCAGAGCATCAACGGTTACGGGGAGAAGGCTAGGCAGTGGGGCTGAGTGGGAAAATGGATCAGTTCAATGGGCTGAATGGTCTTTTTCTACTCCTCATGTCTTATGGTGGTATGATGGTTTTATGAATACTGATGCTGGGATTCAGAGCATCAAACAATCTGCTGGAGAACCTCAGCAGGACATGCAGCACCAATGTTTCAGGTCTGTGCTCTTCATCAGGAATTACTTGCCATACTTGCTGAGTATCTCCAGCATGTTCGTGTGTTGCCTTTCGGACAGGAACTATTCATCCACAATCCACAGATGGTGCTCGACTGCTGAGTTCCTCCTACTTGTATTTTTAAACTTGGTAAATACTCAGAATCCAGTCTCCACATTAAACCTCGAGTCTAAGCAGGCAAGGGTCAGAGCTCCAGCCAAACCCCGAGTCCTGCTCTGGAAATGTCTCCGAAAGTGAAACACGAAGATCTGCCGACACCTTGATTGAAGTAAAAACACCACGCTTGAGAAACTCAGCAGGTCAAGCAGGGTCCTTTATGTAGCAAAGATAAAGATACAGAACCCACGTTTCAGGCTTGAGCCCTTCATCGAGGTCTGAGCAAAATGTAGACAGGTGCCCAAACAAAATGGTAGGGGAGGGGGTAGAGGAAGGAGCACAGACCCACAGGCAGGAGGTAATAGGTGGAGAAGACACAGCAGCAAACTTTGTGGGGGGATGTGGCTCTGTGAATGGAGAAGGAAGGGGGAATTGAGCTGAAGGAAAGAGACAGAGGGATGGGGAAGAGAGGGAGAATGGGGAGTAGGCCAGCAGAAACTGGAGAAGTCGAGGTTAATGCCATCCAGTTGGAGAGCACCCAGACTTCGGTGTTGCTCTTCCATTTTATGGGTGGCCTTGGTTTGACGGTTTGAGGCCATGGACAGACTTATTAGCAGTGAGACATTCTCTCAATGTTTTTGAAAAGGTTGCCTTTCTGTCATTATTTAGATCTTCCCGATCCCATCAAACTATCGTATTAATTTTCATAAGTAATCAATCCTGATTTGTGTGCAAGCTTAGCACCAGTTTGAAATAGGCCTCGGCAGTTCTCCCTTGTCTCCTGACCAATATTTATCCCTCCAGCAAAAACAAGATATCTGAGTATCTGGCTGAGTTCAATTTGTTGTGTCTGAGAGTTTGCTATGAGCAAATTGACTGCATTGATTTCTCTCTTACAACAGTGATAATACTTCAAGTTTTACTTAATTAACTATGAGGCACTCTGGCAGATGTTGAATGTGATGCCAGGTGATACGAAGGTCCAGCACTCTTTTGCTGCCGGGGCCATGGGATAGAACAGTCAACAGAATCACTCGCTCTCCTACGTCCTCAAGCCAGCCTGAGTTGCTTCACTTCACCTTTCCAATAATGTTGGCCTTATCAACTCAAACAGTGAGTCACAGTGAAGAATGGTCAGTGACTTTACCGATGAAATTCTTTGAAATAGCAGAGAAATCCACGATTACTTCAGAAATAAGTTTGTTCCAGGGTACACAGGGCAACAAAGATTTTGCTTTCTGAACACTGTTGGGCGTATTTTATGGACTACGGACTGCTGATCACAAAAATCACCTTATAACTTTCCTACTGCGTACCATTTTATAGATAATAACCTATTTTTTGTGATTTCCTATCTATTTCAGTCATACAAAACCATGTAATTGAAAATTCGCACTTGGAATTCCCCGTTGATCTTGTTGCAGTCAGTGATGAACATGATGAAAGGAACTGGAATCCATCAATGCCGGCCGACTATTGTTGGACACTGACACGAGAGGCATCAGATGCTGAGTACAAACGAAAATCAGAAGCAAAGCATTTTTAGGTCAATTAATCTAACGCAACATGTCAGCGTCACGATCCGATTAAACTTTCTAAATTCAATAAAAGTTAATTTAATGTTTCTCCAACTTCCTACATGATACGGCAAATCTGAAATTATCTTGGTGTTCAGCTTGAAGTTGTCAATCACAATCCCCAATTTTATTTCAGGAGGCAAAGCTTTTGAAAAAAATTGTTGTCCTGTGTAATTATACATATGGAGCGCCTCAGATGCCCCCCCAAGTTCCTCAACATGGTTATCCAACTGCACGAAAACCAACAAGGTCGGGTCAGATACAGCAATGAGCTCTCCGAACCCTTCTCCATTGACAACGGCATGAAGCAAGGCTGCGTTCTCGCACCAACCCTCTTTACTATCTTCTTCAGCATGATGCTGAAACAAGACATGAAAGATCTCAACAATGAAGACGCTGTTTACATCCAGTACTACACGGATGGCAGTCTCTTCAATCTGAGGCGCCTGAAAGCTCACACCAAGACACAAGAGCAACTTGTCCGTGAACTACTCTTCGCAGACGATGTCGCTTTAGTTGCCCATTCAGAGCCAGCTCTCCAGCACATGACGTCCTGTTTTGCGGAAACTGCCAAAATGTTTGGCCTGGATGTCAGCCTGAAGAAAACTGAGGTCTTCCATCAGCCAGCTCCCCACCATGACCACCAGCCCCACCCCCCACATCTCCATCGGGCACACTGAACTCAAAACAGTCAACCAGTTTACCTACCTCGGCTGCACCATTTCATCTGATGCAAGGATCGACAAAGAGATAGACAACAGACTCGCCAAGGCAAATAGCGCCTTTGGAAGACTACACAAAAGAGTCTGGAAAAACAACCACCTGAAGAAACACACAAAGATCAGCGTGTACAGAGCCGTTGTCATACCCACGCTCCTGTTTGGCTCCAAATCATGGGTCCTCTACCGGCATCACCTAAGGCTCCTAGATCACTTCCATCAGCGCTGTCTCCGCTCCATCCTCAACATTCATTGGAATGACTTCATCACCAACATCGAAGTACTCGAGCTGGCAGAGTCCGCAAGCATCGAGTCCACGCTGCTGAAGACCCAATTGCGCTGGGTGGGTCACGTCTCTAGAATGGAGGACCATCGCCTTCCCAAGATCGTGTTCTATGGCGAGCTCTCCACTGGCCACCGAGACATAGGTGCCCCAAAGAAGAGGTACAAGGACTGCTTAAAGAAATCTCTTGGTGCCTACCACATTGACCATCGCCAGTGGGCTGATCTCGCCTCCAACCGTGCATCTTGGCGCCTCACAGTTCGGCGGGCAGCAACCTCCTTTGAAGAAGACCGCAGAGCCCACCTCACTGACAAAAGACAAAGGAGGAGAAACCCAACCCCAACCAACCAATTTTCCCTTGCAACCATTGCAACCGTGCCTGCCTGTCCCGCATCGGACTTGTCAGTCACCAACGAGCCTGCAGCAGACGTAGACATACCCCTCCTTAAATCTTCGTCTGCAAAGCCAAGCCAAAGAAAGATGGAGATCCTGTTGTATTTATAGAACACTCATGGTGTAAGTATGACACAGAATTTCTCATTAGCAATAATATCCTGTGACAATAAATAGTTCACGTTGTTGCAAGGAACCATGAAATAGAAGGGCTAGGTTGATTCAATCTGAATCTGGATAATTTAGTTACAAGGGTAACTAAATTATCCAGTGTTGTATAAAATCAACAGGCAAGAAAATAAATTATATTTTAAATCTTATTATTTTCTCAGTGGAGATTGACTATTTGATCCACTGGACAATCAAACCTCTGAAAAATCTTCCAAAAAGAAGACTGCATTTCCAGAGTGGCTTTCACTATTTACAAAATCTACAAGAGCTTCAAGTCAATTACGGTTAATTACGGTTGTAACTGATATACGATCAATTACACAAAGACGGAAGTAATCAAAGCTGAAGGCTTTTATTCACAAGAGATGGACGGCTTCCCTGGGTTGGTCCTCATACTGGCCCGGACTTGAACTGAGGGCAGGCTTGCAGCATGAGAGGGGAGGAATCACGAGCTGGCCACTGAGAGCAGGGTCAACCAGGAAAGGTCAAGTAATTTACATATGACAAATATGTACAATAGTGATTTCACCCAGTAACAAAGGAAATGTGAAGTCCAGTTTGTGTTCAGCAAGTTCCACAGAAAAGCATAAGGAAATGATATCTCTTTAAATGGTGATGACTCTGAGATGAAGAAGACACTGAGGACAACTGTCCTACACTTGAAACTAGTTCCAATCAATTCACTTCAATTCCTTTTACCTTTACCTCTTTTGTCACGGTGCCATGATTGTTTCCGGCGATTTCAATCACGCTAACTTGAAATCAGTCTTTCCACGTTTTCAACAGCATGTGAACTTTGCCACCAGAGGAGAGAATGCCCTGGATCAGGTGCCACAATGTCCCCGGTGCGTACATGGCTGCACCTCACCCCCACCTTAGTTACTCAGATCACATATCTCTCCTGCTAACCCCAGCGTACAGACTGCTGGCCAAGCAAACTAGGTCAGTTCACAGGGAGATCAGGACGTGGCTGAGGAGACCATAGAAAAGCTGCAAGCCTGCCTTGAGACCATGGACTGGAACTGTTTCAGGGAGGCGGCCACCTACAACAGTTAGAGGAGTACATGAGCTCAGTGACTGGCTACTTCAACAAGTGCATTGAGGATGTCACTGAGATCAAATGCTCGACAACCAAGACTAACCACAAAGAGGTTGTGATGCTGCCTTCAGGACAGGATGTAGAATGGCACTAAGATCAGTCAGGCCAAAACTCTCTCGTGCAATCTGGAAGGCAAAGCAAGGGTATGCACAGAAGATCCACAGACAGCTATGCGACACTGGCGACATGAGGCGCATGTAGCAAGGGATCAAGACTATAACGTATCACAAGTCAACCTTGCGAATTAAGGTCAATGACACCTCCCTTCCGGACAGACTGAACACCTTCTATGCATGGTTTGATGAGAACAGGATAATGCCGCAGAAAGCTCCAGGTCCCCCTGATGAACTGCCCCCCCTCCCACATAGCCGTGGCCGAGGTGAGGAGAATGTGATAGTACAGATCTATCACCAATGTACATAGTGTATATAGTTACTGTATCTAGACTGTGCTTACAGCGATTGGCTGAGAGCTAAGCCACACCTATTGTTTGGGCCTTAAAGGGTTGTGTCCCTAGCCAGGTCGGATCATTCCGGACTGGTCGGCCACCTGTGAAGAGCTCCGGTCTTTTGCTAATAAAAGCCTTGGTTTGGATCAACAAGTCTTTGGTTCTTTCGACGAGCTCTACAATTTTATTAGCAAAAGGAATTTTTTTTGAAAGGGATGGAGCGTTTAACTCGGCCAGAAAAACTTGATATCGACCCACAGTCAGCTACAGCCTTCAAAGCCTTTAAGTTCTGGCTGCTGAACTTTGAAAACTTCCTGAGATTCATTCAGGTAGAGGAGGATAACCAGCGTCTAACAGCATTGCTGTCTATGGTGTCCTTGAGAGTCTACGAGAACATCCAGGATGAGACCACTTACACCGCAGCCATAAAGGTACTGAAAGGACTGTATGATCAACCGGTGAACAGAGTTCATGCCCGGCTCATGCTTGCGTCGAGGAAACAACAGCCCGGTGAGTCCAGCAGGGCATATTTACAAGTATTAAAGGCATTGGGCAAGGACTGTAACTGTGTGGACAAAACTGCTGCCGAGATCACTAGCGACCTCGTCCGGGATGCCTATGTGGCTGGGCTCCGATCGAACGAAGTGAGGCTGCGTTTGCTCGAACAAGGGGTAGAAAAACTAGAGGACGTGGCCCGGATTGCAATCACAATGGAGGATGCAGCCTTAAAATCCACCGAGCTCTCTAGGGACTGGACCCCTCGTTCTGATGTGAGTAGAGTGCCCTTCTACCCTACCCCTGACGGCCTGTCGGCTGCTGCTACCCTGCCCCGTGCGAACCCGAAATGTTATTTCTGCGGGAGGAACAAGCACAGCAGATCCCAGTGCCCAGCAAGAAAAGCCAGGTGCCAGAAGTGCCTTAAAAACGGCCACTTTGCTGCAGTCTGTAGGTCTAAAATGGCCGCCAGCAAACACAGTGCCTCGTGTGAAGCCCAATCGCCGCTATCCCATTCAAACACTTCTTCCGTCCGGATAACTCCCACGTCATCAAAGCCACCCGCCCCTTCGAGCGTCTTAGCGTAGACTTTAAGGGACCCCTACCGTCGACCAACCGTAATACCTACATCCTTACGGCCATCGACGAATACTCCCGCTTCCCATTCGCTGTGGCCTGCCCAGACACCACTGCCACCTCAGTGATACAGGCCCTTCACAGTATTTTCACCATCTTCGGGTACCCCAATTCCATCCACAGTGATAGGGGGTCCTCATTCATGAGTTCAGAGCTGCAACAGTACCTTCTGGAGTGTGGCATTGCTTCAAGCAGGACCACGAGCTATAACCCACGCGGTAATGGCCAGGTCGAGAGGGAGAATGCCACCATATGGAGAGCGGTTACACTGGCTCTCCGGTCTAAAGGTCTCCCCACCTCTCACTGGCAGGAGGTTCTCACTAGTGCCTTACACTCCATCCGCTCCCTCCTATGTACTGCAACAAATGCCACCCCCCACGAAAGGATGTTCCTTTTCCCGAGGAAATCCGAATCGGGAACCACTGTACCGGCATGGCTCACCGTCCCTGGCCCCGTCCTTTTGCGACGCCACGTCCGGCACTCAAAGAATGACCCCTTGGTCGACCGAGTGACTCTACTCCACGCGAACCCACATTACGCATACGTGGAGTTCCCAGACGGGCGGGAGGACACTGTTTCGGTGCGGGACCTAGCTCAGGACGCGGTAGACCCAGCAAACCCCCCAACTCCTTATGCTCCAGGCCCCGTGCCGCAACAGAAGGACCAACAGCACCCCAATGACTCGGGCCACCCTGCCGACAAAACGACTGGGGAATTGAGCGACGGAGCAGTCGCACCCGATGAGCCCGCTGGTGACACCACTCCAGCGACCCCAATCCCGGCACCACGGCGGTCACGCCGGATGGTCAGACCCCCTGACCGCTACAGTCCTTGACCTACCCCTTTTCATTCTCTCCCTCGTTTTTGTTTTTTTTTTTTTCCCCGGGTCAATTCTCCAAGAAGGGGTGAATGTGATAGTACAGATCTATCACCAATGTACATAGTGTATATAGTTACTGTATCTAGACTGTGCTTACAGCGATTGGCTGAGAGCTAAGCCACACCTATTGTTTGGGCCTTAAAGGGTTGTGTCCCTAGCCAGGTCGGATCATTCCGGACTGGTCGGCCACCTGTGAAGAGCTCCGGTCTTTTGCTAATAAAAGCCTTGGTTTGGATCAACAAGTCTTTGGTTCTTTCGACGAGCTCTACAGAGAACCCTATCCAAGGTGAACCCACACAAGGCGGAGGGACCAGGCAACATACCTGGTCGGGTACTGAAGGACAGCCGACCAATTGATGGAGGTCTTCACGGAGGTCTTCAACACCTCACTGCCGCAGTCTATTGTTCCCACAGGGTTCAAGACAGCCACCATCATCCCAGAATCCAAAAGGATGACAATAACAGGCCTCAATGACTACCTGTGCCACTATTATGAAGTGCTTCAAGCATTTGGTGATGGAACGCATCAAAGCTTAACTCCCGGAGATGCTAGATCCATTTCAATTTGCCTATAGAAGAAACCGTTCCACAGATGATGCTATAGCCTCATCCCTTCACTCTGTCCTGGCCCACCTGGAGAATGACACCTCATACACCAGGCTGTTGTTCATTGACTAGCTCGGCATTTAATGCGATCATACCCCTGAGGCTGGTGGAGAAGCTGGGAATTAACAGCCTCTCTGTAACTACCAGTAGATCTTGGAGTTCCTAATGGAAAGACCACAGTCTATCCGGGTCAGTAGCAGAACATCAAGTACTGTCAGACTGAGCACTGGTATATCTCAGGGCTGTGTGCTCAATCAGCTCCTGTTCACGATACTGACCAATGACTGGATTTCCAGATCCAGCTCTAACAGTGTCATCAAGTTTACAGATGACACGACAGTCGTCGGCCTCATCAGCAACAACGACAAGTCGCCCTGCAGAGAAGAGGCGGGAAAATCTCGTGAAATGGTGCGAGAGTAACACCCTGAATTTCAACATGGACAAGATGAAGGACATGATCATGGACTATAGGAGGATCAGGAACGACCACCCTCCACTCCACATCAACAACTCTGTGGTAGAGAGAGTGGAGAGCACCAAGTTCCTTGGAGTTCACTTAACTATTGACCTATTGTGGACACTCAACATCTCCTCATTTGTCAGGAAGGCGCAACAGCGACTGCACTTCCTGAGAAGACTGAAGCGGGAAAGGCTACCGGCCACCATCATGTCAACCTTCCACAGGAGCTCTATTGAGAGCATTCTGGCCAGCTGCATCCCAGTGCGGGACGGGGCTACTGCAGGGAAATGGATCAGAGGTCAATCCACAGGACCATTAGAGTGGCAGAGAGGATCACTGGGGTCTCTCCTCCTCCCCCACCCCACCCTCCACTGGGATCGTTGTCTGAAGAGGGCGAGCAAAATCATGGAGGACCCCCTTCCACCTTGCACACAGCATCTTTCAGCTGCTCCCGTCGGGGAAGAGATCCAGGAGGATCAGAGCCAGCACCACCAGGCTGAGGAACAGCTTCTTCCCACGGGCAGTGAGAATGCTGGACGACCAAAGGAACTGCTCATGCTAACCATTTGTACAAAAGAATATCTATTTATTTATTTTTATAGATATAATACTTGCCCTGCATATGTATTGTTTGTCTGTATGTGTGTTCTGTCTGGTTGTGTGTCTGCCTGTTTTTCACCGAGGACCAGGGAACACTGTTTCGTCAGGTTGTACTTGTGCAATCAGATGACAATAAACTTGACTTGATGTTTCTCTTCTCCTGGAACTCGGTACAACTCTTTCCCACCCTGATCTCTCAGAATCCCTCTAACTGATAGCTCACATGTCACATCCAACAAACTTAAATCTCTAAATCTCCACTCATCTCTCTAACAAATCATTTCAAGCTACACTTTCCTTGTGTAAAAAAAAGTGTACGTTTAAGCAGTACTTTTCTTCACCACAAGGAGTCCCAAAGTACCTTATGGCAAATAAAATTAATCGTAAGAGTTGTAAGGTAGAAACTACATGCTGTACAACTCCATGACATGAAGTGACGTTGATTCTCTCTCCCCCTACTCACCCCCTGAGTAATATTTTTCCAGATTTCCAGATATTTTGTAAGGAGCTTGAGATACAATATGTCACCAAGACTCTCGAAAAAGTCAACATGTTCCATGGAGAGCATTTTGGCCGGTTGCATCACTGTCTGGTACGGAGGTACCAATACTCAGAACAAGAAAAAACTCCAGAGGGTTGTTAACTCAGCCTGCAACATCACAGGCACCAGACCACTCCATCGAGGACCTCTACAAGAGGCGGTGTCTTAAAACAACATTCTCTATCCTCAAAGACCCCCACCACCCAGGCCATGGCCTCTTCACTCTGCTACCATCAGGAAAAGGGTACAGGAACCTGAAGACAAGCACCCAGCAGCACAAGGACAACTTCTTCCCTTCTGCCTTCAGATTCCTGAATGAAGAACAAACCACAGATACTGCCTCACTTTGACTCTTTCTTGCATTATTTTGATTTATTGTTGTAAGGTGGTTTATATAAATGTTTGCTCTGTGACGCTGCCGCAAAATCAATTTTGTGACATGTTCACAACAGTAAATTCTGATTGAGATTTCCAATATTTTCTCCTTTTTAATCTTAAGAAAATTTCCAAGTTTTGGCGTGAGGGATCAGATAAATCCGTGGCTTCCAAGTTTCAGGTTGATCATGAAACAGTTCCAAAGGTCAGCAAGTTAGGACTGTGCAAATAAACTGCAACACACCTTGTCCAGGTATAATAGCAACTGTTTAAACTTGGACAAAAAGAATTTGTTAAACAGAAGTAAAGCTTACGTCGCCCACAGAGAACTGGAAACAGGAGAGAAAATACAAAGGAGTTGCTAAAAATTCAATGAGCAGAGTGAAAAGAGGACAGGAAATAGCCTGGCAGGCAAGATTAAAGAACATCCCAAGGCATTTTGCAAATAATTTATGAACAAGACAGTAAGCAGGAAAAGATAAGGGGCCTTGGAGAGCAAAGTGACAATATGTGCAAGAGGTTGAAGGGCAGAGTTGAATACCTCCCAACCACATTCATGATGGTAAGGTGCTACATTGAACAGACACTTAACCAGACAAAAAAGATAGGATACAGTCCTAATGCCGGGGAATGGGAATTATTGTAGATGGGTAAAAATCAGTGGACCAAAGTGCTTATTTCTGTTGCAACATTTGTGGCATTATTGTTATTAATGTTCTTTTATAATTTATTCAGATGCCCGACGAGGTTAGTGAATTGCTTCCACTGGCAGGAGACATTAATGAAAGACCCATTGGGAGGAGGGCGGCAGCCACAATCTGAGTCTCATCATGGACACAGCAAAAGAGATGCTTGAGGACTTCAGGAGGAACGAGGCTGATCATTCTCCATTACACATCAATGGCTCCACCGTGTACATATCCTGGACACACACCTCCTCCTTGTTAGTTAACAAGGCACAGCAGTGGCGACACTTCCTAAGGAGGTTTAGAAGGGTAAGATTGCTGGCTCCCATCTTGACCACGTTTCACAGAAGCACAACTGAAAGTGTCCAGTCTTGCTTCATGAAAGCTTGTGTGGTATGGTAACTGCAAAGCCCCGATCTGGAATTCAATACAGTGGATTATCAAACGGCTGAGAAGATCACTGAGGTCTCCCTTTCCTCCATTGAGTTTATTAAATTGGGCTCAAAGAATTGTTCCATCCAGCACACAGTAACTTTAACCCTCTACCAAAAGGAAGGAGGTAGAGGAGCATCAAAATCAGGACGGCCAGGCTGGGAAATAGCTTCTTCCTGCAGTCTGTGAGATCGATGAACAGTATCCTGAAACCGAGTAATTCATTCCAAAATATTTATATATATTTATTTAAAATTTAAATTTAGACATACTGCTTGATAACAGGCCCTTTCGGCTTACGAGCCCATGCCGCCCAATTGTCACCCCCTGTATGGAGGACACATTTGGGCCAGTGAACATCAGGACCCAACCCACTGGCCAGCACTTCCATGGATCTCCAAGAAAAGCAGGTAAAGGATGATCCACAGAACGTCAGGATGGACTGGAAGGAAAATCCAGTGGGAGGAGGAGTGGTGAGCAAAAAAAGAGAGGAGCAGCAGGAAGATCAAAGGGAAGAGAATCTAAAGCAGGCATCTGGCCCGCTCTATCAGATCTCAGCCCCACTTCCCTGTCGTCCTCCCAGATTCCTGGGCCTCCACACAGACACGATGGAGAGAATCACATTACACTAATTCGGAGAAATCGGCATGGACTCCACGGCATCATCCACAACCCATCTCCCACCCCAGACCCCAATCATCCCCCCACCCCCACCCCAGCCATGCCCCACCTGCCACCCACACCACCTATAATCTAAACCCCACCCGCACCCTACCCACACCCCCACCCCACCTGCCATGCACACTCCACCCACAACCAAACTCCACCCATACCCCAACAGCACCTTACACACCCAAACCCCACCGACACTCCATTATCCCCACTCACACCCCAAAGCCTACCCCAGCCACATTCCACCCACAATCCACCAGTACCCCACCTTCACCCCCCCACTCCATACAAAAACCCCAGGGAGAACATTGTGAGGCTGGAAAACAGCAATAGTCATGTTGTTCACCTGGGAATGGGGACTCTCCACCAAAGAGAGCTGTGAAGGGCTGAGGCCCAGCGCTGGGGTGGATTGGAGAGGGAGGGAGAATATACCTCAAAAGAAAATTCAGTTGAATTGACTTTAGATTGCTTCTACTTTCCTGTGTTTAGGCTGTCTAAAGTGTCCCCAATTTGTTTAAGTTCATTGAATTTTAAACCACATTTTCTTGTATGGACAAGCAATATAATTTCTCTTGTGATTCCAGCTGGCCAGTATCCAGGTGAGGAGTAAATGTAAAGCCCACTTCCCCTTGCACAACAGGAAGAGTGACGCAACCACAAGTTGCAGTATTTTCATGTATATACATGATTATTATTTGCATTGTGGGTGCCGTGGTCCGGAGAAATTCTAATTTCTTTGGTTGTATAATAATAAACTTCAAATTGAAGTCATTGACAAAGTAATCCATTGTTAAAAGAAAGAAGATCTGTCTGCCAATTCAAACACAGCAACGCATGTAACACTATCGTCAAGCTGATTGGGGCAAAGTAACAAGAAGGCCTCACCCTTTTTTCCCATCCTCACCAATCTATCAAGCTGAATACCAAACGCTCCGCTCACGGTAAGAAATGATCTTCCCAGAGCAGATATTCTTTTGGCATAAGGTATTTGGATTATTGCATGTTCTGTTCTCATTGATGCAGATTTTGCTTCAGAATAATTTCTATTTTGTTCATTCGCCGTCTTGTAATTTATTTCCTGCTTGCTGGTGCTATTCCGCCATCTTAATCACCGACGTTTAATCCTAGTGTTAAAGTAGCAGCCAGGTTTCAGTGACTGGTCGGAGTGTGAATAGATAGGACTGCACAAAGCAGAAACAAATCCTTCAGCTCAACGCTCCTATGTCCAATTAATCTCACTGGAACATTTGATTCTTCATGCAAGTTATATCAGTTAAATCTTTTTCCATTTGTGTTTAATTACAGATTAAAAAGAATATACCTCAAAAGAAAATTCAGTTGAATTGACTTTAGATTGCTTCTACTTTCCTGTGTTTAGGCTGTGTAAAGTGTCCCCAATTTGTTTAAGTTCATTGAATTTTAAACCACATTTTCTTGTATGGACAAGCAATATAATTTCTCTTGTAATTCCAGCTGGCCAATATCCAGATGAACTTTAGTCAAATGGCCGCACCCTCAGTCTTCACTCTCCAAACTGGGTTATTTCCTGAAGGGTTCGATATGGTTCTAGCACAGAATTTTCTTTCTTTTGAAGGAATGTTAGTCATAATTCTCTCCATAAAAAGCACCTAAGGTGGGGTTGCAAACATGATTCACTGCCACTCTTGCACTGGAGAGGGTGTGGCCTAAAGAGAGACTGTATAATACACAGTACGTTTGTTCTCCCAAGAGCGGTGAAGTGTGAAGTGGTGGGGGGTGGGGGGGAGGGGGGGATGAGGGGTTGGGGGCACTGAGCAAGAGATACAAAATGACAAGAGTGATTGAGGGTAGAGAGTAAAATTCAATTTCCCATGGTGGGGATGTGAAAGGCAAAAGGGTTGAGATTTAGGGAAAAAGATAAGATTTTTTGAGGGGATCTGAGGGGAGAGAGAGTGGTTGGAGTCTGAACAGACTGCCTGAGGAAGTGGTGGAAACAGAGACTTTCAAAGTAGTTAAGACGCCTCCTCACAAGTGAAATATATGAGAGTTTGTTGTTATTTTTGTAACTGTAATGTACTGTGCTGCCACAATACAGCACAGTTCAGGCCCTTCGGCCTTCGATGTTGTGCTGACCCATATATTCCTCTAAAAAAATACTGAACCCTCCCTACCCCATAACCCTCTATTTTCCTTTCATCCATGTGTCTGTCTAAGAGCATCTTAAATGCCCCCAGTGTTTCAGCCTCCATCACTGTACCCAGCAAGGCATTTCAGGCCCCCACAACTCTCTGTGTAAAAAAAAAAACTTACCCCGGATGTCTCCCCTAAACTTTCCTCCCTCCACTTTGTACAGGCGTTCTCTGGTGTTGCAGGTCCTGCCCTGGGAAATAGGTGGTGCCTGTCCACCCTATCTATGCCTCTCAGAATTTTGTAGACCTCTATCAAGTCTCCTCATCCTCTCGAGTGTAAAGTACATGAAAATGGTATACAATAAATAAATATTCATGGTTGCAGTTAGGACAAAAAAAAATGTACGTTTCAATAGTGCAGATAGGTTTTTGTTAGTTTCATGGTTAGTGTGGTTCAGGGAGGTTCAGGAGCCTAAGAGCTGCCAGAAAAGACTGTTCTTGAACCTTGAGGTGCTGGTCTTCAGGCTTCTGTACCATCCGCCTGAAGGTAGCAGGGAGAAAAGGTTGCAATCAGGATGATGGGGGAAGCTCCTTGCATAGATGACCAACAAATGGGAGATTGGTGGCCACTTTCTGCAGCTTTCTATATTCCTATGTATTAGAGTTGCCAAACTTGAACTAGTTGAATCACCAAAGTATAAAAAGGCCAAGGGCTGAATGTGGCTAATAGGATTAGTGTAGATTGGTAGAATGGATGGCCAAAATATGGTGGACCAAGGAGCCTGTTTCTGTACTGTGCGACTCTATCATCCTCCCATAGAGGAGGTAACTGATGGAGCCAATGTCTGAACTGTATCCCAGCACGAGGTAGCGTTTTCAGCAAGAAGGAAGACATTGAAACAACATACTCATTATCATTCCTGTTGACATTTATTAACTATTTATTAATGCTGGTCATGGGAATTGGTATGGAAATCTCCCTGTTTTAATGCTTATGTGGAAATTTCTAATGTGTCCAAATTAGAAAAGAAATAGAAATAAGCGGGATCACAATTCACCAAAAAGCAATCACTAAATTAAATTTATAAAAGTAGACAGACAAATCTATTCACAGGACTATACGATCATATTTATGTTATTGATGTCTGAAAGAAACATTCTCAGTTGTCATATTGTCGGATATGAGCAGTATTAAGGCCCAAATTACACACATTTGATTATGTTTGGCAGGCCACATCATTGCCTTGCCTGACACCAGATTCTCATACACTCTCTTCCCAGATCTCTCATGGGAAGAGATTAACAGGTGGCCAGGGGGATATCATGAGGTGTTGCTCTTGGTTTCTCAGGTTGATCTAAACTCAGAGAACCATTCTCAGGGAGCTGTGGGTGGTCTCCTACTACTGAACTAAGGGATAGTTATGTGCTTTTGGGGGCATATACTGTATTAGCTTCTTATTACAACTGTAGTCTTTGGTCCCTGGGTGATATTGGAACTGAACGGAAGGAATATGCTGGAATAAAACACAAAAGTCAAAGCACAATGCTGGAGAAACTCAGCAGGTCAAACAGAGTACTTTATATAGTAAAGATACGTTTCTGGCTTGAGCCCTTCATCAGGGAAGGAATATGTTTTTTGTTGCCGGGAGGTGGTGAAGTTATGCGTTGTCCTTCGAGTCAAAGGAAGAAGCTCTATTTCATGTGGAGTTCAGAAAATGTGTGGATACTTCAATCAGATACATAAGATTTTGAACAGACAGAGTAGAGGTGATTTCTAGAGTCTGAAATTAAATCTGGAACAAGGGTTACAGATTAAGGGACCCGCTGAAACAAGGAGGGTTTACCTGTGTGGTGGCATCTCTTGGAATGGACGATGGCAAGGAGCTGTGGATGACTACACAGTCATCAGGGCAAATGTTGAACTGCACAGAGAAAGGGAGAAGAAGGAAAGCGAAATTGAGGCCAGAGATCAAGACCAGCTAAGAATTTTAGTGAAGGCTCCAGAGGCAGAGTGACCTTGCTCCTGTTTTTAAATTTTTACATTTAAATTTCTCAAGAGTCGGGCCTTTCCAGATGAACATTCCATTTATTTATCAAGATCGAGTTTTTGTTTCCTGGTCATGTTCACATAATACACTACCGCTGTTCTGTCAGAATTCAGCGGAAGAGAGTTACATGGGGCACGTTTGCGGGATGGAGAGGTTTGAAGCAGGTTGAAATTGTGAACTGATTAGTTCTTAACAACACAGGAGTAGGACATTTGGCCCAACGGTGGGGCAGGGATCTTTAGATCAAATGCACCTCCACTGCACCCTTTCCATGGGTGTTCTGCCATGTCTGGTGGTACAGCCACTGTAAAAAAGAGAAGGAATGGACGCCACTTCCCGGGAGCTCATCTGATACATTGTATTGTTGAATTTGACAGTAAAGCATTCCTCAGAGGTTGCCCTTTTGTATTGTCTGGTTATTCCATATAATAACAAACACACCCCGATTGAGTTTTCATCGCCATCCGGGTGAAAATATTCTCCCGATTGGAGGTACTGACCAAAACCTGGATCGGTGGGGTGGGGTGGTACCTGTGGTGTGGTGGCTGGTTCGGAAGATGAGTGATCCCTGATTTTTTTTAAAAAAAGCTTTACAAATGTGCAGTATACAAGTTGATATTTGATTTTTTTTTTGGAAAGGTTAATATTTGTTGGAGGACGGTTTGTTGGAGGCGGATGTGGCGCAGTGGATTGGAGAGCAGGGCTTGCGCTGTGTTCAAACGGAGAGTCTGCTGGTGAGGTTTTGCGTCCCCTGCGTTTAAGTCAATCTGTGCGTTTTCACGTCTTATGATAGAGTGGGTGAGGGGTTTTACTGGCGGCTGGAGCGAGAGGAAGGTTTTGGCAGGTGATTTCGGCTTCTCAGCATAGAAACCGGCCCTTGGGCCCATCACATCCTCCTGCCCCTCATACTCGGCCAATCCCATGAGCCGCAGTACATTTGCAGCCTTCCTTGTGCAGCGTTGCCTGGAGTGGGATTTTTGCTGGACGTGGATCTTCGGGGAGCAGCATTTCGTTGCATGGGTTCGATTTGTGCTGTTTGCTTGAGAAGGTCGAGCGATAAGCTGCGTGTGACTTTAGAACGCACTTTGGGGAAGGGGGAATTCTGCTGCCCAGCGACTTTAACAGACCGTCGATCTTTGTCTCCTCTTCTCCCCGTGGACTCGAGGAACAGCTCGCACGCAGCGGTTGCTCGGCGCTGTCCAGGGGCCGCGGTGCTGAAAGCGAAGCCGCGTTCTGCGTCGCGTTCATTCTGCTCCCACTTGACCAAGCAGTTCTGGAATGTGCCTTCGACACGGTGGCAACGCGCTGCCTCGGCACAAAGAAAAAAGATTGAATTGATGAATATACCTCCGCTGTATAACACTGTTTCTGCTACACATACACACAATCTAGGTAAATAAATGCATAAAAAGTGTCGGTTCGGCAATCCTTCCAAGTGGCACACTTGATGCGACGGATTGCAACGGTGCTCAGGAAGCCAGTTCTTCCCACACACAAGCATCAGGCCGATGCTCTCGACCTGGCGCAGGGGGCGGGGTATGGAGGTGGGATGTTGAATGCTTGCGGAGGGGTCTTGGTATGAGCCTCCTCCTCCGATCTGCCGGCTCCGGGTGGCAGGGAGCTTCACTGCGGTAGTTTTGCGCGCACGCTGCTCTCGTCCACAGCCTCTGCATTCACATCACGTCTTCGCCCCGCTGCCGCTCTCAATCTCTCGCCGCCCGTCACCCCGCAGGTTTCTGACACTCGCTTTCAAGATGGCCAGCACTTTCTCCCGGATCCTCAGCAACAGGAAGGCGAGCGGCATCCTGACCCTAATGGGTGCCGGCTCTCTGGCGGCCGGTTACCTGATGACTTGGGACTGCGTGAAGGCAGGGACCGAGAAAAGAAAACTCTACCCCGCCAGGTAAGAGGACAATGTAACCTCGGGAGCCGGGAGAATAATCAGTCCGTCAGTCGATAAGATCTCATAGCTCAGATCATTTCCCCATGGTGGAAGGCTGAGCGTTCAGTTCCCGTTGCCGCTCCAGACCGGAGTTGACTTGGACGGCTCACCCCAAGGTCACACGAGCATATGCCCAGAAACACCCCCTCCCCTTTACTGGAACTGGTCATTGCTTTAGACATGGTTTAACTCATTTCCAAATGGATCCCAAGAAGGGTGATGACTGATTAAGATTCAATCATAACATCCCCGCACCGAGAGCCACCTCCAGTGAAATACCCTGTCACTTTTCATTTATCTCAATAAATGCTGCTTCCTGTACGAATGCTGTGTCTCCAGATTTTGGGATCCGGCGCGAGTGACGAGGTACCAAGTCCGGCCAAGAGCAACGAGAGAGCTGGGGTTTAACTTTGGGGGGGGGGGGGGGGGGACTGCTGCAAGGTGAAGTGGACTGTTCCAGCGTGAGCCGAGCTGCCGCTCTGATTTGCAGCCTGTCCATCTGTTCCCCAATTTGGGTCGAGGCGTCATTCATCTCGTTTTAAACCCAGTAATCCGGAGGAAATCTTGGGCCACGATCACAGTCACAATTCTTCCAGAAAAGTAGCAAGTCATATTGCTTGAATTCTGTTTGGAGTTATTCGACACATGGGGGAGGGCGGGGTATAGAGCCAATTCACTGGGCTATAACACTGGGCCATTGCTTCAGTGTGTTCAGACGCTGTCCTCGGTGATCTATAATTCGAGTAATTCAGCATGCAGGTGTAAACTGAAATTTCATATCACTGCATTTCATGTTCAGTGTTCGGATAAATCGAACACCATTAAAACTTTCAGTGGTTCTCAACTTTTTTTTCCCATTCACATCCCACTTTAAATAATCCCTTTGTCAAGGAGGGATGTGAGTGAGAAGGGAAGGTTGAGAATCACTGTTCTAGACCCAATTGTTACTGAAATATTTGGCTTGAGAAAAATTGTCATTGGCCCATATCCTTTGGAGTTGTGAAACCCTACACATAACGAGTCAATGAGGTACGGTTTAAACAGTTTACAAACTTTTTCTTCCCATTCACATACCACTTTAAATAATCCCTAGGCCATCGGTGCTCTGTGATTAGTAAGAGATGGCTTAAGGTGGGATGTGAGTGGGAAGGGAAGGTTGAGAATCACTGCTCCAGACCCAATTGTTACTGAAACATTTAGCTTGAGAAAAATTGTCATTGGCCCATTTCCTTTGGAGTTCTGAAACCCTACACATAACGAGTCAATGAGGTACGGTTTAAACAGTTTTCAAACTTTTTCTTCCCATTCACATACCACTTTAAGTAATCCTTCACTAATGACAGAGCACCTGCAGCATAGGGAATACTTAAAGTGGTATGTGAGTGGAAAGAAAAAGGTTCGAGAACCACTGCATCTATCTGTCCAGAGAGATTTTCTCACAATATATTGCTAATACATCAGGAATCTATTTATATTTCACTCAATTATCAATAATTTGCAGTAAACGTGAATAAAGGCATGGATTTCTACATCACCTTTCATATCCTCCATATCTATTGGCATTTTACTTCCAATGAATACTTTCACCTTGTAGACTATTGAAATGTATGTGTGTGTGTATATATATATATTTATATATATTTGTGTATATCTCTATGTATATGTGAGTGATAACTTTACGCATGAATTTGGGTCTCTGCAGCACTAATTGACCAATCCAACGCTGGATGGATAAGGCTCTAAGAAACCACCATCCTGAAGGAATCCAATAAGAGTTTCAAGTCATACTTCTGCTTACAAGCATCCACTCTGATATATTTAATGTACCAACCCCAAGCAGTCCAATTCCCTTTCAACCATTGTGCCCTTCGCCTTCCCCCTCCTCCTATCAAACATCACATGCTAATAGCTCCTTCGCCAGCTCATTGTCAACTTTCACAGTGAACCACCTTCAGCGCCTTCACTATTTAAAGTTTCACAAAAATGTTGCACTTGTGTCTTTCTTCTTCCCGATGTTCTCAGTGCTGACTACCCTGACCTTCGGAAGCACAACAACTGCATGTCGTCTTCCCTGACTCCTGGAATATACGCCAGACTTCGGGATAAGACTACACCTAATGGCTGGACCCTGGATCAGTCCATCCAGACTGGAGTGGACAACCCTGGACATCCTTTCATCAAGACTGTTGGCATGGTGGCAGGCGATGAGGAATCCTATGAGGTAATGGCTGAAATGCCTTCCATAGTTGGCAGTGAGTGTGGTCACAGAATGAGGACACATTTAAATACAGACCAGTGTTTAACAAACAGCTTTTGACAACTCAAGGACATCCAAAGACATCTCACAATTCATGATGTGCTTAGTGTTTAATCAGAATCAGAATTTATTGTCATGAACAAGTCATGAAATTCGTTTTTTACCAGAAGCGTCATCGTAAAAACCTTCAGATTAAAACCATCTTACAACATTAGTATAAATACAAAATATAAAAATAGGAGTGCGTGAAAAGTGAGGCCGTGTCTTTGTTTCATTGATCATTCAAGATTCTGACGATGGAGGGGAAGAAGCCGTCCTTGTGCCATTGAGAGCTCGTCTTCAGGCTCCTGTACCTTTTCTGGATGGTCGCAGAGTGATGAGGGCATGGCCTGGGTGGTGGTGGGGGTCTTTGAGGATAGAGACTGCATTTGTAAGACACCGCCTCATGTAGATGTCCTCGATGGAGTGAAGACTGGTGCCCGTGATGTCACAGGCCAAGTTAACAACCCTCTGGAGTTTAAACTTGTCCTGAGTTGGCAGCTCCGTACCACGCATTGATGCAACCAGCCAGAATGCTCTCCATGGTCCACCTGTAGAAGTTTTCAAGAGTTTTCAGTGACCTACTGAATCTCCTCAGATATCTCACAAGGTATAGCCACTGGTGAAGCTTCTTTGCGACTGCATCAACGTGGAGGCTCCAGGACAGATCCTCGGAGATGGTGACATCTTGACCCTCTCCACTGCTGAGTCCTCCATATAACATCAGGAGTAGAAGTGAACCAGTCAACACCTTGTGCTCTCTGCACCATTTAATAATACTATAGTTAAGCCAATCTTGTCCACACCACTTATCTTTAGGTTCCTTTATCATCCTTGGAGTTTACCTTCATGTCAGGCTCTTCAGTGAATAGTTTTTCAATGATTCCACATTCACAGGTTTCTAGGACATGGAATTCTGAAGATTCTTATTCCTCTGAGAGAAGAAATTCTTTCTAATCTCTGTCTGAAACAAGTGGCACCCTTATTCTGAAACAATTATTTCAGATTTATTGTCAGAGTAGATACATGTCATCACGTACAACCCTGTGATTCCTTTTCCTGCAGGTGAGGCAGAATTGCCACTTATTGGTAGGGCAAAAGAAAAATGTACTCAACTTATACATGTAAACAAATAAAGAAATGGAAACAAACTTTGCAATGCAGCGAGAGAAAAAGCTCAGTAAAGTGCACAAGTACAAGTCCTTAAATGACACCCTGATGGAGTATGATGTTGAGGAGTCTGATGGTGGAGGGGGAGCAGCTGTTCCTGAACCTGGGGGTGTGAGCCTTGTGGCACCGATAGCCCTTTCCTGATGGCAGCAGCGAGAACAGAGCGTGTGCTGGGTGGTGCGGATCCTTGAGGATCGCTGCTGCTCTCCGACAGCAGTGCTCCTTGTTCTTGATGGTGGGGAGGGTTTGGCCTGTGATGTCTTAGGCTGTGTCCATGACCTTTTGCAGAGCTTTTTGCTTAGGGGCATTGACGCCCTCATACCAGATCGTGATGCAGCCGGTCACCACACCTTGCACCACATAACTGTAGAAATTTCCTGGAGTTTTCTGATGCCAAACGTCCGCAAACTCGTGAGGAAGTAGAGGCACTGACGTGGTTTCTTCACAATGCCTTTAGTGTGTTGGGTCCAGGAAAGGTCCTCCACAATAATGACTCCCAAGAACTTAAATTTGCTCATCTTCTCCATCTCTGATCCCTCAATGATCATTGGATCGTACACCTCTGGTTTTCCCTTCCTGACGTCAACAGTCAGCTCCTTGGTTTTGGTGACATTGAGTGCGAGGTTGTTGTTGGTGCACCATCCAGTCAGGTTTTCAATCTCCATCCTATATGCTGACACATCACTCCTTATCTGCAGGCACCCTTGCTGAGAGAAACATTTCTGCACTCATTCTGTCAATCCCTTCATAAAATATTCATGCTTAATTTAAATCACATCGAATTCTTCTAATATTCAAAGAGTAACAGAGAAAGCTGCTGATCCACTTTTCATTAGTAAATGTCTTCACTCCAGGAATAAACCTGGTTAACCTTCCCTCCACTGCCTGCAATGTGGATCCTTCCTTAACAATGGAAGCTAAAGCCAGACACAGGACTGCAGATATGGTCTCACAGCGCTCTGTAAGATTACATCATGACTTCCTGACATTTCCTTTCACTGCTCTTTGCAATAATAACATATAACATTCTGTTATATTCCCTAAATATTTCCTGTACCTGCACTTGGTTCCCCCATGATCCCTTCTTAACTTTGTTGTCAGAGAAAATGCAGCAACCAAATTTGTACAAAACTATCTCCCACAAACAGCAAAATGATGCCAACCAAATAATCTGAATTCCGTTGAAGAAATGAATTGGTAAAATTAACTCAGTATGTTGAGGATAAGTTATCATCTCTTCTGCAAGCAGTGTTCATGGGAGGGTTATCCTCCATTTGAAACAGTCAGGATTCTGATATGAAGTTTGAATCCCGTGCTGTTTGCAAGGAGTTTGTACGTTCTCCCCGTGTCTGCTGCGTTTTCTCCAGGGGTTCCGGTTTCTCCCCACTGTTCAAACTGTACTGGTTAATGGGGTGTAAATTGGGCAGCATGGACTCATGGGCCAAAATGGCCTGTTGCCATGCTGTATGTCTAAATTTTTTTAAAACAATCAAGTTTCCCCCAAAAGGTGGATCCAGTGTCCACTCCTCAACACTACTTGTCAGTACAGATTGGTGTTAAAGTCTCTGGATTGGTGATTGGATCCATGACTGCATGTACATGGCTTGGCACCCTGTGAGCTGTAGGCCCTTCAGAATGTCCTATGTGTCACAGGACTGAGTCCTCAACGATTTGAACTAGGTGGGATCTCAAGTTGTGTAGTTGCTGACGACTAATCTGGAACTGTTCTGTGTGTTGTGATTGCTTCCCCCTGTCATTAAGATGAGCTCCTTGGTGCTACCTCCAGGGAATGTTCCCTAATGCTGTCTTCTCCAATGGTGCAGGTCTTTGCTGATATCTTTGACCCTGTGATTGTGGAAAGGCACAATGGATATGATCCGAGGACCATGAAACACCCAACCGACTTGGATGCAAGTAAAGTGAGTGTAATTTTCAGGCTGGCAGTCTCACATTGAGGACTTCTCCTTTGATTCCATTGACATCCTCCAAGACAATTGGAAACAAACTCGCTATCTCACTTTTCTGATTCGTAAGGGTCTTCCAAAACATTGCCTGTTTCTCAGTATTTCTCACCAGCTCCGTGGAACAACATGGGCTTTTTATTGCACTGCAGTACATGCAACAACAAACAATTGAAGACTCTATGCGTTACTTCTGGAGATACATGGAAGAGCGTCTGTTTTAGTTGCACACAAGCCTCCTCCACCACCTCTTTCTCTGCTGTACTGATCAATTCCACTTCCTGCTCTCCCATACAAAACTCAAACATTTACCACTGACATCTATCCTGCCCTTAGGTTTACATGGTCTATTTCGGCTCTTCCTCAACATCTCTATTTCCTTCTTTCCAAATCCAGATGCTTCCACGGCAATCTTGAGGCCTGCCTTCCAGTGATTAATCAGTCTCTCCTCTATTTCCATCACCTGCTCTCATCCCCAACTTATCCCATCCCACCTGCCTACACCTACTCCACAACTTGCTCCTTTCAATGGGATTCCATCCTCATTTTTCTCTCCTCCCCCTTTCAGCATTCCACAGGGGCCAGATTGTCCAAGATTCCCTGGGCAATATTTCCATATCCCCCCCAATCACTCTCCTTTTGACACGTATCCATGCAACCATAATGCTCTTGTTCTCTGCTTCCTGTTCTCTGTCTTTCTAACACTGTCAAAACAAAGTCCAGCACAAGATCAAGATAAAGTATCTCATCTTCCAACCAGGTGCTTTGCACTGTTAGGAAACAACCAACATTGCAATCAACCATCTCAAATAATCAGCCATCTCAGCAAAGGTCTGAACTGGCTAACTCAGAATCAGAATCAGAATTTATTGTCATGAACAAGTCATGAAATTTGTTGTTTTGTGGCCGCATCAGGCGAACATACATACAAACTATCGTACAAAAATAAATAAATATAGTGCACGAAAAGTCCAAGTCAGTCAATGTCTTTGGTTCATTGTTCATTCAGGAATCTGAGGGCAGAGGGGAAGAAGCAATGCTTGTAGTTACTGAGCACTCATCTTCAGGCTTCTGTACCACCTTCCCAATGGTAGCAGAGTGAACCACCTCCTGCAGAGGTCCTCGATGGAGTGAAGTCTGGTACCCGTGATTTCACAGGCCGAGTTAACAACCCTTCGGAGATTTCTCTTGACCGGAACATGGGCATACCATAGCAGACAGTGATGCAACCAGCCAGAAAGCTCTCCACAGCACACCTGTCGAAGTTTTCGAGAGTCTCCAGTGACCTACTGAATCTCCTCAAACTCTCATAAAGTATAGCTGGTGACGAGCCTTCTTCCTGATTGCATCGACAAGGAGGCTCCAGGACAGATCCTCGGAGATGTTGACACCCATCGATTTGATGCTCTGCTAAAAGGTGTCACCCCAAAATATTGACCATCCCTTTGCCTCCATAGATGCTGCCTGACCCTTTAAGTTCCCCCAGCAGCTTGATCTCTGCTCCAGATTTCAGTGTCTGCAAGCTGTATTTATTCTGGTGAAAGCTGATTGATTTGTAAAATTACCTCAGGCCCACTCACTCCTTGAACAATGTCTGCCCTACCAAGTGATTATCTGGGTTTTGACAGCTCCCCTTGTTTCTGCATATTTTTCCAGATTAAAAGCGGACAGTTTGATGAGAATTATGTTCTGTCTTCCCGTGTGAGGACAGGCCGCAGTATCCGGGGGCTGAGCATGCCCCCCGCCTGCACACGCGCTGAGAGGAGGCAGGTGGAGCAGGTGACTGTGGAGGCCCTGTCCGGGCTGAAGGGAGACCTGGCCGGAAGGTACTACAGCCTGAACAACATGACGGAAAAGGAACAACAGCAACTCATTGATGTAAGATGTGGAACCAGCACTTTTCCCCCATCAAGGGAGTGGTGGCTGCTACAGTGGAGTGGCCAGTGTCCTGTCACTCTCCCAGGGAGGGGACACAGGGGTTAGACAGAGTACATCTCCCTTTACACTATCCAGGGGAGGGGACATAGGGGATAGACAAAGTACATCTCCCTCTACACCATCCTGTCACTCTCCCAGGGAGGGGACACAGGGGTTAGACAAAGTACATCTCCCTCTACACCATCCTGTCACTCTCCCAGGGGAGGGGACACAGGGGATAGACAGAGAATATCTCCCTCTACACCACCCTGTCACTCACCCAGGGAGGGGACACATGGGTTAGACAAAGTACATCTCCCTCTACACCATCCTGTCACTCTCCCAGGGGAGGGGACATAGGGGATAGACAGAGTATATCTCCCTCTACACCACCCTGTCATCTTCTAGGGAAGGGAACAGAGGGTGAGTATATATCCCTTTATACCAGTGGTTCTCAACCATTTTTTTCCCACTCACATACCACCTCGTAATCCATTACTAACCACAGAGCGCCAGTGGCATAGGATGTCATAGGTGCTCTGTGGTTAGTAAGGGATGATGGTTGAGAACCACTGCTTAATACCGTCCTGTCACGCACTCCCAGTATATGCCAGACATTCAAGTTCAATCCAGATTCTGTGATCAAGGGCTCTCACATCTGTAAGAGTTCAACTAAGAAAGGTTTTGAGTTTTTGCAAAACAATCATGATTCAATCACCAGCCTTGCTCCTTGTTTTGGATCAGTTCAGGGGGAGAGATTTCCTTGCAATCATGGGACTAATGGACATTGGTGGAGTGTAAATCCTTGTTTGTATCCAGCACTTGGTACGATGATTTGATAGGAAAGAGTCGTACTCCACATCCAACCCACATTAACCCGGGGAGTTTGATCAAACACTGCAGAGGGACCTTTGTTATGTTATTAGTGTAAGGACACTGGACTGGGAGAGTGCCTCTGGATCCTGGTCTGGGAGAGTGGGACAGGGACAAGGGGCCTGATCTGGGAGAAAGTGACAGGGTCCTGCTCGGAGAATGTGACAAGGACTGGATCCTTCTCTGGGAGAGTGTGATAAGAGAGAGAACCATGGTTATCCATGGTTTTCTATTCAATGCTAATTTTGCTTCGATCTGATTTGGTCCAGTCAATACTCATTGATGCTTCCTTCCCTAGGATCATTTCTTATTCGACAAGCCAGTGTCTCCCTTGCTGACCTCTTCTGGGATGGCCAGAGATTGGCCTGACGCCCGTGGCATCTGGTAAGTTCATTGGTCTAACTGCCCCGCCTACCTGTGCAAGTTATGGCTGGCCAAAACCATTAGAGACTCCCCCCCCACTCCCCCTGCTCTCCTCTTCCTCCCCTTTCTCATTTACCTCACTTTCCCCAGATGACCTGCCCCTCATTTCTGCCCACCCCCCCCCCCCTTTCCACACCCTTCCTTGGTCCTAATGCTGCTGCCCTTTGTACAACGATTGCTGCCATGCGATCAGAAGCTAAGACATCCCACAACACAAGTCTCAACTTTAATTTGGTAATCCAGTATCATTTGCTCCAGGTCTGAATGAGGGGAATGGGAGGTGGGTGTTGGGGATGGGGTGACCATGGAGAGAAGGTTCATTGAAATAATCCAAAAATCCAGATACCAGAAATCCAGACCTTGAAAACTCTCAAACTTTATAAATTTAGCAGGCTTTTGTGTGGGTGCATGTGTACGTAAGTGCCACAGATGCATGGAAGTCGCAGAAATAACAAATAATTTTTTTGTGCTTTGCATTTTATATGAAAAAATGTTTTGTTAATAAATGATCAAAATTTACCTGTTCAATTCTTCCTTATTCTTCTAAAATTTGAATTTTAAACGTGCTGCCTGAGAAAATCTGAAAATGCAGACCAACTCCATCCCTAAGTAGTCCAGATTTTAGGACTTTTACTGTATCAAGATGCTAAATCTGAGTTCAACACATTTGTGGGGGGATTTAATCGCAAATGCCCCCAACAGTGGAGGTGATGGGGGTGATGTGAGGTTATTCCTGGGTATGAGACCAGTCACTGTGGAGTTTACCCTGCTCCCTCTCACTCTGCAGGCACAACAATGAGAAGAGTTTCCTCGTCTGGGTCAATGAGGAAGACCACACACGAGTCATCTCCATGGAGAAAGGAGGAAACATGAAGAGGGTTTTTGAGAGGTTCTGCCGAGGTCTCAAAGAGGTGATTGACATTCTGTGCATCAACCAGAACCTGCAATGTACAGTGCAGGCAGCTATTCAGCCCATCACACTGTGCTGGCTCTTTGCTACAGTCATCCACTCAGTCCCATTCCCCAAACTCTTTCCCACAACCTCTTTTCCAAGCCTTCCCCACGTTTAAAGGAAGCTTCTTAACACAGAGAGTGGTGGGAGTGTGGAACAGGCTGCCAGCTGAAATGGTAAATGCAGGCTTGATTTTGATGTTTGAGAATGCCCACACAATGTGGGCAAGGCCAGCATTTATTGTCCATTCCCATTCGCTCTGGAGAAAGTGGTGGTGAGGCGCCTACTTGATTTGTGAAGGTATTCCAACAGTTGCTGGGAACGAGACACAGGAATGGTGAAATAGTTCCCAGCCAGGATACTGAAGGATTTAGAGGGAACAAGAAATCAAATACCAGATGCAGTTCCTGAAAAAGTGAAACAGTCCTTGCCTGCCCCACAGACTCTTGTTTGCCCGTCAGCAACCTTCCAACATGATCAGGAAGCCTTCAGCTGGTACCCCTTCAGCCAGTCTCGAGCTAGTCTCCAGAAGTCCACCATCTGGTGTGAGGTGCTCGCCTCGAGCCCACCGCTTGTGTTCTTCAGCCACAGAACCTCTCTCTGGTCCGTCATTGTCCCATGGATCATCTCCTCTGCTTCTCCTTCTTAAACAGGGGATGGTCTCCCCTCTTTCTGGTGCCCCGCACCAATCCTCTGCTTCCCCGGAGACTGTATCCCCTTGAGGCTGCTGTGGGACATAGGCGCCACCATCCTGGGCCCAGACCCTGCAATTGCAGGATTTTAAAGTAAAATAAACCACTGTCAGCTCTTTTAGCAGACAGTTCAAAGCCTGCACTGAGCCGTTGGTAGTTGGACTGGGCAGAACCCTGAGGAAATGAGGTGTGTCTCCTTTCACTGTTCTCCGTGGGTCCGTGTCAGCAGCTCTAACAGTACCGCCATTTTTAAAAATCTCAGCAGAGCTGGTTAAACTCTGTCTAGTTGGAGATGGTCATTGCTGGCACGTAGACATTGTAAATGCCACGGCCTCAGGTTTTCCTGGACTCCTGTCTCAGGCAGGCACAGACTGAGTTTCCTTCCGAGAAGCTGCAAGTGGAATCTGATTTCCAACAGTGCAACAACTCGTGGTATGAAAGCAACTTCTTTCCCTCCTCCTTGCTTTGTCAGTTGCCGCATTTAAAACTTGTGTTGCCCTGGTTACCAGTCCTCCTTCCATTGGGAACCCAATCTCCCACTTGATTTGGTGACGCTGGGTATTATGAATCTATTCTGAATGTCTTTTGTTCTGACCCACTCACATCATTCCACCTCCCCTCCCCACTCGCTCAGCAATTACAATGCCTCCTCTTTACAATTAGAACCTGCTCTCTGTTCCCCCGACTGCCCCCAGTTCTGCTCCTGCCTGTGTCCTCTCAGGTTTGCGATTCTCGGCATCAGTTTGTCTCCCCATCGAACAGGTTGGGGGATGGGTGAGGCAAGGACAAAGGGTCAGAGAGGAACTGAAGTCCCCTCCCATGGGGAGCGTCCTATGGCCTCAGTGATCCATAGCCTGAAAGGAGGGAGTGAGGGATTTTCTCAGTTGAATGGAACTCTGTTCAGAGCAGTGACCGCCCCTCATGACCCTCCACTGTGATACTGCTGTATGTGGGAGAATTACAAGATCCCACTGCCAGACATTTTTTTCTTCTTCTCTCCCCTGGGCCTTCCGTAGAGACCATTCCCTCCGATTCCCTTGTTCACTCATTCCCTCCCCACCCATTGCACCCCTGGCACCTTCCCCTGTACCTGCAGGAGGTGCAACACTTGACTTATTTACTGTATCTGGTGCTCCCTTTGTACCATTCTCAAAATTGGAGAGCCTGGTCGCAGACTGGGAGATCGCTTCACTCAGCACCTCCACTCTGTTTGCAACCACAGCGACCTCCGAATGGCCCACCATTTCAATTCCCAGTCACACTCCCACGCTCATGATTGGCCTTGGTCCTGTCCCACCCTGACCACCTGCAGATTGGAAGAGCAACACCTTATTTTCCATCTGGACACTCTCCAACTGAATGGCATTAACATAGACTTTTTTGCTTTCCATTAAACCTGCTCACCTTCTCTTTTCCCTCCCCCTTTTCCTGTCCTTCCATATCTTTCACCCACACAACCCCATCATCCCCCCTCTCCTTTCTCCACCTATCATCTCCTGCCTTTGCCAACCCCATTCACCACCCCAACACTTTTGTTCGGATGCCTGCTGACATGTGTTCTCATATTTTGATGAAGGGCTCAAACCTGAAATGTCAGTTCTGTATCTTTACTCTTGCTACATGAAGGACCCTGTTTGACCTGCTGGGCTTCTCCAGCATTTTGTGTTTTTACTTCAACCACAGTGTGTTCAGAATTTCGTGATTTACTTTCAAAACCTTGGAGTGCTCTTGCCTGGAGCAGGACAATATTTAAGTAGGATACAGAAGTGTGGAGAAGCATGGAATTGTTCCATTCAAGCACCCAGTTAACCGATTTTTCAACACTCTGATTGAATCCGTCTCCACTAATCTCGCAGGAGAATAGTCCAACCCAAACACTGTGATTAGTGAAGAAAGCCCTCAATTTAATTTTGGTTTTATTGACCAGTCGATGACCTCTGGTTCTCAGCTCTTCTATCAATGGGAACAGTTTTTGTTTACCACTCTCCCCCCCCCCACCTCATCGACCATTCACGAGGTTAAACTCCTCACAATTCCAATTCCAGCTTCACCAGTCCATACACACAATTAAAGCTCTTCAACCCTAGGCTCATTTTGGGAAATCTCCAACATCCTCTCCAAATACTTCCTTTCTTTCTGTAAGTCATTGAGGACCCCTTCCACCCCGCACACAGCATCGTTCAGCTGCTCCCGTCGGGGAAGAGATCCAGGAGGATCCGAGCCAGCACCACCAGGCTGAGGAACAGCTTCTTCCCACGGGCAGTGAGATGCTGAACGACCAAAGGAACTGCTCCCACTAATCACCCGAGACTCTCATATTCATGAAACAATATTTATTTATATCGATGAATACTTGTCCTGCATATGTATTGTTTGTCTGTATGTACGTTGTCTGTCTGTCTGTCTGCGTGTTTTGCACCGAGGACCGGAGAACGCTATTTCATCGGGTTGTACTTGTACAATCAGATGACAATAAACTTGACTTGAAGAAAGGTGGTTTTCAACCTTTTTCTTTCCACTCACAGACCACCTTAAGTAATCCCTTATGCCATAGGTGCTCCGTGATGAGTAAGGGATTGCTTAAGGTGGTCTGTGAGTGGGAAGGGAAGGCTGAGAATCACTCCTCTAGACCCAACTATTACTGAAATATTTTGCTTGAGAAAAATTGTCATTGGCCCATTTCCTTTGGGCCAATAAATGTTGAGTAGAGTCCAAGGGGTGGCCATTGCCAAAAAAAAATTGCGAATGGCTGATCTAAGCCATTTGATGGTTCTGTCCACAATTCTTTCTGGAATTTTCCACAATGTTGAACTTATCTGGTTCATCTCAGGTTACTTCAACTTCTTTTTGAGCAAGGGCGTCCACGCTTTGTCAGTCGAACACCACTCCATCATACCTGAAAACTACCCCAGAGGGCCAGCAGGATACTGCCCGAACTCCTGACATAGGGCCTTGAGCCACAGCATCCGGCCCAGAGGCGAGACAGAACAGAGTTGAATTTCTGATGTTTATCCAGCCTGGGATAAAATTACACTTTAGTTCTGAGATGACAGCTCCTCGGGTGGCACGGTTAGGGCAACGCCTTTACAGCACCAGCGATCTGGACCGGGGTTCAAATCCCACGCCCTCTGTAAGGAGTTTGTACATTCACCCTGTGTCTGTGTGGGTTTTCCCCAGGGGGCTCAATGTACCGGGGGTGCAGTTAAATGGGTGTAAATTGGGCAGCATGGACTCGTGGGCCCATGCTGTTTGTCTAAATTTAAAAATTTATCCTGGAGAGTTAAGGTGTGGAAGCTGCCCTCCCAGGGAATGCTCGATGTTTGGATTGAAGCTGAGCTTTCATATGAACCTTGTTTCTTTCAGGTGGAGAGACTGATCTCAGAGAAAGGCTGGGAGTTTATGTGGAATGAGAGACTCGGCTACATCCTGACCTGTCCATCAAACCTGGGCACTGGACTTCGAGCTGGGGTGCACATGAAATTACCTATGCTCAGCAAGGTACTATGGCCCGTGTAGCTCCTGACATCCAGACCGGGGTGTCAGATTTTGCACTGTCCATAACATTGGAACCACAGTGTACCTGAGCAGTAATGGCTCTGAATCTGCCTGATGGGGCCATAGAGACGCGCCCAACCATTGCTTTCATTCATTATTAAAGTGTGGTTCTGGATTCTGGCCGAGACACAATGTTATATGTTCAGAATACAGACACGTCAAGGCTGCCGTGGTTAGAGAAACACTATTAGGGGGCCAGCAACCCAGATTTAAATCTGCCAAAACAATTTGTATGTTCTAAACACACCCAAAATGCTGGAGGAACTCAGCTGATCTATTCAGGATCTATAGGAGACAATGATATATTGCCAAAGTTTCAGGCCGGAGCCCCTCTTCAAGGAATAATGAGAAAAGGCAGAAGCAGGATCGATCAGAAAGAATTCAAACAACGGGGGAGGAATCTGATTTTTGCTTGAAGAAGAAACATCAACAAAAATAAAAAAATGTATAAAAAAAAAAAAGAAGAAGAAACATCAACAATATTATCAGTCTCCTATAGATGCTAAATTGACGGGCTGAGCTCCTCCAGCATTTCGGTGTTTTTACATCAATCGCAGCGACTGCAACTTATTGTGTTTCTGTGAATTTGTACATTCTCCCCACGTCCAGGTGCTCCGTTTCCTCTCGCCCTACAAAGGGCGGGGTTTGTAGGTTAATTGGTCACATGGGTATAATTGGGTGGCATGGGCATGTGGGCCTGAAGGGCCTGTTACCGTGCTGAATCTCTCCATTAAATCAAAATATGCAACTTTGTTTTATGAATGCCCTGGGATGTATAGATGGAGCTCTATTCTGTTTCTAACTTGCAATGTCAGTGCCTTGACCGTGACTGGTGAGGCAGCGTCGAGGGAGTTTTACTCTCTATCTAATCCAATCTGCCTTTGTCCTGGGGAATCCAGAGAAGTATGTGTTAAATACACTGTGATAAAGCCACAGGCTGAAATGAATGCAAAATCCAAAGGAGAAAAAAGTGACTTCAATTTCACAATGTATTTCTGACAAGAACTGCTGAACTTTACTTCAATCACGATGTCTACAGAATTTTGTGATTTACTTTTGACACATTGCACCCCCAGCACCTTCCCCTGTGCCCGCAGGAGGTGCAGCACTTGCACCCACACCTCCTCCCTCACCGTGGTCCGGGGCCACGTGAACCAACACTTCACGTACATCCAGAGGACATTTACTGCATCCAGTGCACCCTTTGTGGCATTCTCTACGTCGGAGAGACCGGTCTCAGACTGGGAGATCACTTCGCTCAGCACCTCCTCTTCATTCCCAATCACAGCAATCTCCCAGTGGCCAACCATTTCATTTCCGGGTCACACACCCACGCTCACCTGTCTGTCCATGGCCTTATGTACTGTCCCACCCAGACCACCCACAGATTGGAGGAACACCTTATTCTCTGTCTGGGCACTCTCCAGACACATGGCATGAACATTGACTTTACTGCTTTCCATTCAACCTGCTCGCCTTTTCTTCTCCCTCCCCCTTTCCTGTTCTTTACTCACCCACCCTTCCTCCCCTCATTGCTGCTTTACTCACCTATCATCTCCTGCCTTTGCCATCCATCCTCCCCCCCCTAAAATCTTTTGTTGTGATGCTTGCTGGCATTTTCTCTTACCTTGATGAAGGGCTCAAGCCCAAAACATTAGTTCTGTATCTTTACCTTTGCTACATAAAGGACACTGTTTGACAAGATGAGCTTCTCCAGCATTTTGTGTTTTTACTTCATCCTGTGAATTACTTCCAATTTCACAGGCAATGCAAGGTTCCTTATACCACACAAGAAGCCTCAGTGCATTTAGCACATGCTTATTGGGATTTCCCAGGGCAAGGGCAGCTTGGATTAGGTACAAGGATAAAGCTCCCTCTACCCTACCTCAAGAGTAATTGGATTTTCTTGCAATGAAGATCATCTTTAACAAGCTCAGACATAACTCTGCCTTAAATAAAATGGTGCATCTCCCAGCCTTGATGAACTCGGCAGAAGGGAGAAGCAGGATGTTGCAATTATGGGCAGGATAGATGACTAATCGGCACAGGGCAGCAATACTGTTCTACAGCGTCAGCAACCAGGGTTCGAATCCTGTGCTATCTGTAAGAGTTTGTATGATCTCCTCGTGATGCGTGGGCTTCCTCTGGGTGTTCCGGTTTCCTTCCACTATTCGAAAAGTACTGGGGGGTTGTAGGTCATTTGGGTATAATTGGGTGGCACGGGCTTATAGGCTGGAAGAGCCTGTTACCGTGCTGTATGGCTAAAAAAAAAATTAATTTACAATTTTAAAAAATACTCGAGCAGGAGCAGGTGGGAGGTTGGAAATGGAATATCTGGCTGAGATGAAGAGAAGCAAAGAGGGGGGGGCAACCCTTTGGAATACTCTAACTAGAGGCCTTTAGAAGTTAATTACTGTATTGAGTTAATTCAAGATAGAGATTGATAAATATAAATCGGAAAAAGCAGATGAGTGCAGGGATGTGGAAGAGCAGACACAAGAACAGGCTAGATGGGCTGAATGGCCCACACCTATTCCTGGTGATTCCCTTCTCCGATATCAGGGCCCATTCCCATGCCAGGCTTTCTGGGGATCAGGCCCTCCTGTGATGACGGACATCCTCGATGGGGCCTGACAACATCAAACACATTCTCTGTGTTTCAGGACCCCCGCTTTGCGAAGATCCTAGAGAACTTGCGTCTGCAGAAGCGCGGCACGGGGGGAGTGGACACTGCAGCCGTGGGTGGCATTTATGACATCTCCAACCTTGACCGGCTCGGCAAATCCGAGGTCAGTGCCCGCCTGTACCACGGTCCTGGGGATGGGACTTGGGGAGAGAGGGTCAGAGAGGGAGGGAGGGGAGAGGAGGGGGCGTGACAGGGAGAGTGGGGGGGGGGGAATGGGGAAACAGGGAGAGGGGGAGCAATGAGAAGGGGAGAGGGGCAACAGAGAGAGGGAGAGGGGGTGACGGGGAGGGGGTGATGGGGGTGACAGGAAGAGAGGGTGGTAATTGGGAGGGGCGACAGGGCAAAGGGGAAGGGGCAACAGGGAGTTGGAGGGGGGCAACAGGAAGAGGGTGAGAGGGAGTCGATGATGGGGAAAGGGGGAGGAAGAATGTTGAAGACAGAGGAAAGGGAGAGGGAGAAGGGGAAGGAAGGGGAGGAGGAAGGCAGTTAAGTGCGAGGTGAAAGGTTTAGAGAGAAGAGGAGGGATGGAAGAGGGTGGGAAAGGTGAAGCATGCAGGAAAATAATTAAGGAAGGGGAGAAGGTGAAGGGATGAGGGGGGTGTTGGGAAGGGCAGGCTTCCTTGGGCAAGAGTCATGCTCAGATGCCTTCCCACTTTGGGAGGCTCTAGGGATTCGTCATTGGATCCAACACTGAAAGGTTTGTCGCCTCCTCAGGTGGAGCTGGTTCAGCTGGTGATTGACGGGGTCAATTATCTAACCGAGTGTGAGAAGCGTCTGCAGAGAGGACAGGACATCAAGATCCCTCCACCTGTGAGCCACACCAGACGCTGAGATCGAAGTCACATCCTTGTGTCCCTGCGATCAATATGTCGCACACCTGGTACCAAGGCTGGCAATCCTCTGGAACTTCTTCCATTCCAACAGCAGCTTAAATAAACTCCCCAACTGTTCCAACCGACATAATGTGGCTGCTTGTCATCATTTCACTGTGCAGATCACCTGCGACTTCAACTAAGGGTTGGAACTGGCTTCTACCAAAAAGTGGCTTGGTTGGTGTACCAGTTAGCACAATGTTGTTACAGCGCCAGCGATCGAGTCCTGCACTGTCTGTAAGGAGTTTCCTCCCACCCTTCACAACACACCAGGGGTTGCAGGTTAATTGGAATATTTGGACAGCACAGGCTCGTGGGCAGAAGGGCCTGTTACCGTACTACGTCATAATTTAAATTTAAAAAATGTAAACAGTCATTGCAGCTAGAACATCGCTCCTCAACTAGAGAGAAATCACAGCCCCCGTCCCACCACACAGAACTGTCCCACCCCGGGCAGGGGGTAGACCACACAGAACTCATCCCGTCGAGAACCAGGGGACACAGCCTCATTTTAGGATGGAGATGAGGGAGGAACTGCTTTTACCAGAGAGTGGTGAATCTGTGGAATTCTCTGCCCAAGAAAGCAGCAGGGGTTGCCACGTTAACTGTATTTAAGGCAGAGATCAATAAATTTTTGACTAGTTGGGGAGTTAAGGGATCTGGGGAATGGGCTGGTAGGTAGAGCTGAGTCTATGGCCAGATGATCAGTGCTCGTGTTAATTGGTGGAGCAGGGTCTACGGGCCAGATAGCCAACTCCTGCTCTGCTCCTGATGTTCCTCTCCATGGCTGAGGAGGAATGGCAAGAATAAGAAGCAAATGGAAGTGATTTAAATTTGAAGCCTCTGCCATCATTCACAGTGTCTTTGGTGTTGCCAGGGCAACAGGGCGTGGGATTGCTCTGGTGTCTGTGTGTTCAGGAGCTGTCAACAGCAGAGAGGAGGTGTGATGGCCCAATGATGTGGCAGCTTGCACGTGCGCGCACACACAAGTGTACGCGTGCCCACGCACGCCCTCACACACATCCACCCACACCCTGCACCCACGTCTGTACACAGTGTTGTGACTCACCAATCACCTGTGCACAGGTCCAGGCCACAACAGTGGATGGGGAAGAAATTGGTGACGTTAAACAAATTATGTGTACACAGCACCTAAAGCCCTCACACAACATCCCCATTCAGCGCCATCAAGGGTCAAGATGGAAACTCATCAAGAGTCGAGTACACAGTGCAAGAGAACAGATTCATTTTATCGCAATTTCACCCAACCCCGGCCTTTGCACGAGATTTGAGCATGACCTTTCCCTGAGCAGTTTCCATGTACTGGCAACCACATCATCTGTACCCAGTCACCACCAAGGATGATGAGCACATCGGGAGCATTGAGAAGGAGGGGGATGTAGTTCAGTTCTAAATCACCAGCATCACTGCTGTTTCTTGGGCACCTTTTGCACCCATTTCCGGTTTTGTCTGTTTATGGACAAAAACTCTTGCTGCACCGATGCAGTCCATCCCTGGGGTCACTGACTTTTGGCAGCATCTCGATGTCTACCACAGGGAGGTTACTGATGGAGAAGGAGAGGGCAGAGTTGGCACTCATTCACAGGGAAGGGGTGGTAGGGGTGTCAACCAATCTTGCAGGGATTGTCCGGTTCACTGACCATTCCGAAGGAGTCTCAGAATGTTCTCCGCGGTCATTGTGTTTTGTCTCAGTACCCACTGATCATTACCAGGATACGGCCTGATTCCAGGATCACCGACCACTGCTGGGGTCACTGACCTGTCACACAGCTGGTCTGTTCTTGGTGCCTGGCCTGTGGGCCGTGCTACTGGGTCATCTTCCACCAGTGGCAGCTCCTTGCTGGAAAGGAGAGGAGGAATAGAGAGGGCTTCTACGGAGTGGTGAGTCCCCAAGGTTGGTTGGAGATGCTGACCTCTGGAGCTCTGCAAGCAGATAGGAGAAAGACTGTGTCAGCACCTGTCGTCAATTGATCCACCACATCTGACAGCAGATTTTGAAACACTCAGCTATGATTCAGTGATCGCACCTCTGGCCCAGTCTGCAGCAAGGCAGCGGAGACTATCTTAAAAACCCAGCTCACCTTGGGAGGTGTAGTGCGGAGGGAGCGCTGGACTGCGGGAGGGAGAATGCAGAGGGAGCGCTGGACTGCGGGAGGGGCAGTGCGGAGGGAGCGCTGGACTGCTGGAGGGGCAGTGCGGAGCACTGGGCTGCTGGAAGGGCAGTGCGGAGGGAGCGCTGGACTGCGGGAGGTGGGTGCTATTGGAGGGGAGTTGTATAGGAGTAGCTTAATGTTGAAGGGGTGTTCCATGGGACTAGTGCACGATTGGAGAGTTTTGCCATGTGAATGAAACACCATTTACCTTTTATTTTCTCTGGATGCTGTGTGACCTTTGATGAGGGGAAATGTCGAACAATTATTGGGAAAGTTCAGAATACAGCTAAGGACCCATGGGTTGATGAGCGAAGGGGAGACCAGATACAAGAATAGTCTACAACACACAGAGATGCTGGGAATTCAGCTGGTCTTGCAGCGTTCATAGGAAAGAAAGATGTATTACCTTCCTCAAGGTAGAAGCAACAAGCAGGCAGGTGTCTTAATAGAAAAGGGCAACAATGGGAGGGAGAGGAGTCCAGACCAACAAAAGGTGTTAATTGGCTATGATAAGAGGAGAGATGAAAATTGATTTTGGATCTGTGAAAGGAGACAGAGGGAAAAGGGAAGAGAGAGTGTGAGAGACAGAGCTAGAGGAAAGGTGACAGGAGAAAGAGGAGGGGAAGGATTTAATGGAAACTGGAGAAGTCGATGTTTTTTTTTTAATTTTTTATTTTTCACACTATAAACCATACTGACCAAGATACATACGGACATTTTTCTTCTTAAATATATACAGTGTTGTTTTCTCCCCCTTTTTCCCCCCTCTCTTCCCTCCCTCCCTCACCCCCTTTGGAGAAGTCGATGTTAATGTGCCCAGACAGAAGATGAGGTGTTGTTCTTCCAATTTGTGGGTGATCTCAGTCTGGTAGTTCATGAGACCATGGACAGACGTGTCAGAAAGGGAATGGGACAGTGAATTGAAATGGGTAGCCAATGGGAGATCCACGCCCTTCTGAAGGTCAGAGCTGAGGTGCTCAATGAAGTGATCTCCCAGTCTCTGCCCAGTCTTTCTGATGTAGAGGAGGCCACAATGGGAGCACTGGCTGTAATAGATGACCTACACAAAATCACAAGTGAAGTGTGGCTTCACTTGGAAGGACTGTTTGGGGGCACAAAAGGAGGTGTGGGTGCAAGTGGAGCACCTCCTGCGGTCACAGGGTTAGGTGCCAAGAGGGGATGGATGAGTGGACAAGGGAGTCACAGAGGCAGAGACAGAGAGGGGAAACAGGAATGTTTGACTAGTGATTTTATCACATAGAAAGTGGCAGAATTGGCAGAGGAGGATATGTTGGACTCTGAGGCTGGGGGGGTGGTAGGTGAGGTCAAGAGGAATCTTGACCTTGTTGCACATGGGGATGGAGGGGGCCAGGGCGGATGTACAGGTAATGGAAGATATGCGAGAGAGGGTTGAATTGATGGTGGTAGAGGGAAAGCCACGTTGTTTGAAGGAGGAGGACATCTCTGATGAACTGGGATGGAAGACCTCATCCTGGAAGTAGAATGGTCTAGAGAGAGGCAAGAACAGACAGTAGCAGGTATTGATACACGAGATGGTGGGCTTGTTGCATTTAGAGAGAGGACCTCTTTGGGCCTGCCCGACACTCTCTCGAATCTGGCCTGATTTTATTGAAAAGTAAAACCATGGTCACATTCCCAAAAATAAGGAATCGGCCAATCAGGACTGAGACAGACAAGAAACGTCTTTAACCAGTGTGGGGTGAATCCTTTAATCACCGAGGAGATTCAAGATAGAGATTGCAAGTAATTAAAGGAATCATGGAGTTAGGGTGAGAATGTGGTGCTGAAGGAAATGATCTTTCCTCTACTCTTGTCAGTGATGTTCCTATCTAGAGTAATCCTGCCTGTCCCATTCCAACCGCTCCTTCCCTGTGGGCCTGCAAACCATACCTTGTTGATTCTATCCCCTTGACTTTTGGAAACTGAGTAGAGTCCTGACAGACTCAGAGTCAACTTTCACCCCACGTGTACTTTTGGCTTCTTTTCACTTGTTGTGATATTGCCCACTTCCATCCCCTCTCCAGTGATCTACCCAAGCTAAGTCCCAATTGCTTGCATTTGGCACCTAACCTTGTTTATTCTGGGCAGTAGCCTGATTTTGCCCCTCTAACTTCATAGCTGCAATGTTTCATCTCCTCCCTGCTTCTGACCCCGAGGTTGTGCACTGAATTGCTGGTCCCACTGGGCTCCCAAGTGTGAAGAGTGGGATCGTCTGTCTGAGACTGAACCTCCCCTGCTCTCCACAATGAACAGAGCACGGGGGCGAAAGACTACCTTGAGGGAAGAGGAAGGCAGGTGCGTTGGCTCCAACCTTGGTTTCAGCGTTGGCTCTCCTTGCGTTTCGAGATCTGTGCTGGCCAGCTGGTGTTTGGATCTCCGCTGGGGCCTTCTGAGCAGACACTCTGAACCACCAGCCCAACCAACCCTTGGCATGGCGCCTGAACTGTCGGTTCAGCAGAGCATAGAGGACCGGATCCAGGACGCAGTTGGTGAAGGTCAGCCAGGTGACGAGGAAGTCCAACGTCTGGATGGAGTCGCTCTCGGGGTGGGGGGTGGGGGAGTCGGGGCCGAAGTAGGGCAGCCAGGTGAGGAGGAAGGTGGCGACCACCCCGAGGATGGTCTTGGCCGTCCTGGATTCCCTCGCCAGGCCCGGGGCGAACGCGGAGTTGGAGGACGCGAGGCTGGCCCCTCTGCGCGGAGGGGGGGGGGCTGCCCCGCAGCAGACGGAGGGGCTTGGGCTGTGAGGGGACCACCTTGCCCTGGTGTCCAGAGGCCAGGCTGCTGGTGGTCCCGGGTGACTCGCTAGATGAAGTAATAGGACAGGTCCACGCAGGTGTAAAGGGAGATGCTGGAGGCCAGGCCGGGCCCTCCACCTGTCCAAATGGAGTCACGCAAGGCCTTGGAAGGGGCCGACGCCCAACAGCCGGCCCACCACGAGAACGCGATCACCTCCCCCCCGCCCTGGTGACGGTGAGCGCCAAGGGCCGAAGGCCGCGAGCTGGCAGGAGGCGGCGCCCAGGGGCCAGGCCCGCGTCACGGTCACCATGACGACGGGCGGGAGGCCCCGCGCGAGCGGCCCAGCGACGCCACGAACGCGTTGGGGACGCTCCTGGAGAGCAGCAGCAGCACGGCGACGTTGAGGGGAGAGCCCCAGGGCGAGGATGGGCAGGTAGGCCTGAGCCTGAGCCTGGGCCTGGGCCTGGGCCTGGGCCTGGGCCCCCGGGATCCCGTCCATGTTCCCAGGGCAGCCTTCCTCTCGGCGCCGGGAGGCCCATGGGAGCCGGCCTCCGGGGTGGGGGGAGAGGGGGGGGAGGAGGGGAGGGGGGAGGGGAGGGGAGGGGGGAGGGGGGTAGGGAGGGGGGGAAAGGGGGGGGTGGGGAGGGGAGGGGAGGGGGGAGGGGGGAGGGGGGAGGGGGGTAGGGAGGGGGGGGAAAGGGGGGGAGGGGAGGAGGGGGGGGAGGGGGGGTGGGGAGGAGGGGAGAAGATTCAGGGCAAGCTCTGAGAGGAGCAAAGAAACATGGATGAGCGGGGATTCCTGTGGGAAGAGTGGGCCCATCAGCTCTGGAATCCGAGGTGGTCCTGGTGTAACAGCAGGATGGGAGCACTCCACTTCACTCCACTCCACTCCACTCCACTTCACTCCATTCCACTTCACTCCACACCACTCTACTCCTCCTCTCTCCCCCCCCCAAATGCATGAACATCTTCCCAGCCAGCCCAGAAACCGAAAATCAAACCAGAAGAAAATGTGTAAAGGGGGGAGGGGGGAAGAAATGCCCCCCCTCTCCAGAGAACCACACAACATTACAGCATAGAGCCCTGCGAGTCCACCCAGTCCCACAGACCTGCACTCAGTCCGTACCTCTCCCATCCATCTCCAAATTCTTCTTAAATGTTAAAATTGAGTCTGCCTTCACCACTTCAGCTGGCAGCTCCTTCCACACCCCCACCAGAAGTTCCCCTTTCACCCTTAACCCATGTCCTCTGGTTTGTCTCTCACCTTCCCTCGGTGGAAAAAAAACCTACCTGCATTTATTCTGTCTATTCCCTTCATAATTTTAAATATCAAATCTCCCCTCATTCTTCTACGCTTCAGGAAATAAAGTCTGAACCTGTTTAACCTTTTCCATGTAATTCGGTTCCTGAAGTCCTGGCAACATTCTAGTAAGTCTTTTCTGCACTCTCTCTATCTTATTGTTCTTTCCTGCAGTTCGGTGACCAAAACTGCACACAATACTCCAAATTTGGTCTCACCAATGTCTTGTACAACTTTACCATAACATCCCAACACCTCTGCTTAATGATTTGATTTATGAAGGCCAATATGCCAAAAGCTCTCTTTACAACCCTTTCCACCTGTGACGCCACTTTCAGGGAATTATGTATCTGGATTCCCAGCCGCACAAAGCTCTGGCTGGGCCATCACGTGGTTGAAAGTGAAGTAAGAATTCACTGCCTCAACTGCTCTTATTCCAGGTTGTGTCAGACAGGTCAAAGCTTAAACAAGAGCCGGGCGCTGAACTAAAGGTTGGGAGGCAGAATGTTCTCCTGTAGCCCACCCAAACAGGTTTAGTTTTGTTGATGTCGATAAATGCCCCAGGATTTAAAGGTGGGAGCAGATCTGAGATGTCAATTGGGAATGGTAGATGCGGGTCTGGCAGACTGATGCTATCCTGATAGCTCCTGGACAATCTGGTCATTTTATTTCTCTGGTCCCTTCACCCAGTTTTGTTGAACTAAGTTTACATCGAGCGGCACAAAGGGTCAAAGGGCCTGTACTTTTTTGCACGTCCAGTGGCAGACAACTGCACCAGTGTGATGAGTGAGCCACCAGCCTGAACGTTATTGACAATGACGAGGGATTTGAGCACATGACTTGCCATCTACACAGTGAGACATAGGAACAGAAAAAGGTCATTCAGCCCATCAAGTCTGCCTCGCCATTTAATCATGAGCTGATCCATTTTCCCCACTCAGCCCCCCTGCCCAGCCTTCTCCCCATAACCTTTGATGCCCTGGCTAATCAAGAACATATCAATCTCTGTCTTAAATACATCCAGTGACCTGGCCTCCATAACTGCCTGTGGCAACAAATTCCACAGATTTACCTCCCTGTGGCTGAAGAAATTCCTCCATTCTATCTGTGTTCTAAGCAGACGCCCTTCAATCCTGAAGTTGTGCCCTCTTGTCTTAAGGCGACTGTGGGACAACATCAGAGCTCCACCCCCCCTCCCCCCACCGGCCTGATCATTACAAAACACAAAATTGGGGAAGTTTCCACTGAATGTTAGTTGAACTGATGCCTCTTGCTGCCCCTGGCGCACAGTGATGTTAGTTAAACACATACCTGCACAGACCTGCAAGGCACTCAAAACCAAATCTTACACTGCCTTGAAAAGGGTTCACTCAACTACCAAACTATCTTGTGTTCTGACCAACTCTGTTCCACAACCCCTGGCAAAAGTAAATTGCACTTCTCACAGCGGAGGAAACTGCTGGCTCCATTCTCGCCTCAGACGAACTGGGATTTCTGCTGCAGCCTCTCTGTTGCTCCACGCAGGGCCATCGGTGCTCTGTCCTCGGAGAGCGAGCGCCTACTTCTGGGGTGACGGTGACTGGGTCCAAATTGCTCTGCTCCTTGTAAAGGAAGCAGAGCTTTTCCTGCCTCTGACCCCGTGCTCTTTTGTCGAATCGGCCCAGTCCCTCCGGCATTCGAGCTTCCTTTTGCGCACATCACCAGAGCAAGGGTGGAGGGAGAGTATGGGTGGAGAGAGGGCAGGTGAAGGGAGAACACAGCAGAGGAGGGGGAAGACACAGAGTCAACAGGGGCAAGCAGACAGAGGGATGAAGGAAAAGGATCAACGTGGGGCGAGGACAAGGAATTATCCTAAAAGAGTGACCACAAGAGGAGCCACATGGAAAGATGGCAGGGAGAAGCACGGGAGAAAGGGAAGGGTTCCTGTGAAAGGGATCAAGGAACAATGGAAGAAGCCGAAGCAGCAATGAGGGGGTTAAATTTCGGGAGTTCTTATTTCCCTGTTGCATTCCACTGATGCCTTAAGGCAATCCCGCTAATTGTTGTTATTAATCCATTGGCTCCAGAGGGGAGCGGAGGGAGCAGCTGACTGTGGAGAGTGGTGGTTTTAAAGTAAATCTGACCAGACGCCTCGCTTCCTTCAACACTCCCAGCCCCTCTATTACACAGCATTTCAGTCTGGGGTCAGGTTGCAGTTTATGAACAAGGGACCTGCTAGCCATTTATCCTGAAATAGAGGACAAATGCAATCAATGTAATGGGTCCCCTTGCCACGCAGGATATGTATTCTGTCAGTGCCCCAAAATACAAGGGTTCCGCAGCGGACTTTTCAGCTCACTATCTGTAACATTTAAAGTCAATTTGTAGCCAAACAATATTTGGAATCTCTGTGAACTTTCCATAAATTCCCTGCAGCGATAGCATTTACATCCCTAATAGCCAAGCATCTAATTGTGTTACACTACTGGGGTCCCTCTATTACACAACGGATTAAGGACATCAGTTTCTTTATTTAACTGGAGAAAATCAAATACACATGAAGAGGGCCCACCGGAATGTTTTTCCCCCACAAATGGCAACCCTTTGTGTGTTATTTCTGTAAATTACGAACACTTTCAGAGGGTGTACCGACCGGTACAATGGGTAATATACCAATGATATTGTCAGCAAAGGGGCCAGGTGTGTATCTGAGGGTGTTCGCGAACATTTGTGTTGGTTTTTCTGTCAAAAAAATGTAACCAGGTGCACGGTGTACATCTGTATAATGTGTACCAAGTTGTCTTGATGCTCGATCAATACATTTTGAAAGGACAGAGGATAGATTTAGGAAAAAAGAACAAAGGACCCGCTTCTGGGTGAAGTGAACAAGGGGGGAGAGATGTGATTGGTTAACCTGATAACACCGACAGGGTCGGGGAAGGTGTGTGCTCATCTTGTCCATTCACACATGTGTGTGCAAGAGAGCGGCGTGAGGGTATGTGTGAGTGGGCCTCTTTGGGAGCGTGCTAGTCTTGGTTTGTATACTCTCGTCTTCTCAGATGTTTATCTGAGCCTGTCTCTAGAATGTTGTCCTGTTCCAGGAGGCGCCCTGCCCTCCCATCGGAGAGGGGTTGTTTGTGTCTAGTATTTCCTGTTGGGAGACAGAGGCTTCTGTCAACAAGAATCCAAGCCCAAAGCCTGGCCTCATGCAACTTAAACCATGAGCAGGAGATCTCCTTGATCCCAGAGTAAGGCCGAAGTTGACTTCTTGTTGATCTCCATTTTATGAAGTGAGGATTTGGCCCTGGAGAGAATCACAACCGATCTGATCAGTGGTTCTCAACCTTTTTGAACAGAGAACATTGCAGCATAATACAGACCATTTGGCCCTCAATGTTGTGTCAACCTATATATTCCCACAATAAAGATATCTAAACCCTCCCGACCTTGTAACGCTCTTTTTAGTTCATCCATGTGCCTGTTTAAGAGTCTCTTAAATACCCCATTGTTCCAGCCTCCACCACCACCCCCAGCAAGGCATTCCAGGCACCCACATCTCTCTGTGTAAAAAAAAAAAATTTACCCCTGATGTCTCCCCTAAACTTTCCTCCCTTCACTTTGTAGAGTTACTTTAGGTGCTCTATGGTTAGTAAAGGATTACTTAACATGGTACGTGAGTGGAAAAAAAAGGTCGAGAACCACTGGAATTTGACCCTATCCCACAACATCTGCATTTGACAAGGAGTATCAATCAGAACCAAGACCCCATTGTTGATAGTTTTATCCAAGACCAGGCAAGTTGGCTGTTGGCAAGATACCCAGGCAAATTCTTGCTCCTGTCCTTTTAATTCTCGTCCTCTGTTTTAAAGCTGCCAGCTCCTCCTTTCCAATTTCTGTAACGTCTTGTTGAAATGTACATAATTCTTCGAGGGTGGTTGGTTTCCCCATGCTGTGGGGTCATCATCTCCCTGAAATGTCGCCTACTTCATTTCAGGCACTGAATGATCCACTCAGCATTTCCATCTGGTAATTATGTCTCATTTTCTTGAACGGTGTAATTATGTTTCATGATGGTCAAAAACGTGTTGACCCTTCCCATTCAGATCAATGGAGAAAATGGAGAAACAACTCAAATACTTACACTCAATACACATGCAGACACACACATAGGCAGTCACGCAGACAAACAGAGATACAGACGTAGAGACACAAACACAGAGAGAGAGAGACACACACAGACACACGTGCTGCAAATACAGCAAGAACAAAAACAGCCTTTGGTGCTGGAATTAAAAGCAGGAATCATTCTGGGGAAAACAACACATTCCAACAGCATCCGTTGAGAATAAACAGGATACCAATTTAAATGCTGAAGTCTTAATTTTCTGCATCAGATTATACTGAAATACAACCAACCACCTGGAGCATTCCAGCCTAAATTTTATTCATTATTTAGTACAAAAGAAATCTAAATCTAAATCCAGCATAAATCCATTGACAGTCTAACCAGCCCCAAGACTGTAGGTCACTGAGAGGCCCAGGTAGGGGACAAAGAGTTTGAACGAAGCAGCAGTATTCTTGCCTGCAAGTTTAAAGAGAAGTAGCATTTAGTTTAAATACACATCTTTCCTCTCTTAAAAAGCACAGCCACAGTATCGCCTTAGAAAGGCCTCCAGGCAAGTGAGTCTGGAACCAAGACTCAGTTATGCCCTGTCCATCTCATGAGGGTGAAGGAGGTTGTTCAGCCCATCAAGGTCGTTCCAGCTTTCATTCCCTGAAACCTATTCCCTTTCACATGCTCATTAACACCCTCTTGACTTTCTCAGCCACCTGCACTGAGGGAAGCCTTGCGGCTAATAACCTACCAGCCTGCACATCTTTGGGAAGTGGGAGGAAACTGGACAACCCGCCCCCCCCCCCTGCTTTGGGAAAACCCATTCAGACATAGGGAAAACATGCAAACTTCACAAAGACAGCTCCAGAGGTCAGAATCGAGCAGGGGTTGCTGGAGCTGAGTGCTGCTTACTGCAATAGTTGATCAACAGCTGGCATTTTGCAAGCAAATCCGGTGTTCTACAATCCCAGGACACAGAGGCCAGATTCCTGGTTGGTTTTCCCTTGCTTGTGGCACCAGAAACTTGACAACCAGTGGACCCAGACTGAAGCCCCAGAAACACGGTTGGCATAGTAAGTTAGTACATTGCTTTTACAGTGCCATCTATAAGGAGTTTGTACGTTCTCCCTGTGTTTGAGTGGGTTTTCTCTGGGGGCTCCGGTTTCCTCCCACTGTTCAAAAAGTACCGGGAGTGTAAGTTAATGGGAAGTAAATTTGGCGGCATGGACTCTTGGGACGAAATGGCCTGTTCCAGTGCTGTATGTCTAAAAAAAAGAAGACTTGAAAACAAGTGCCCACACCGGAGACATACCCAGGTAGCAACTTGTGGACCAGCTCCTTTCAAACGCCATAGAGATATCCAGATATTCCCACAGTCATTGCTTGACCCATAGCCTCAAAGATGATAAGGGCAGCAGGTACCCCAGCGACCTCCAAGGCTCCTGCAACTCCTGCCTGGACAGACTGCAGTGGTTCAATAAGGTGGCTCACCCCCTAATTCAGGCTGGGTAATGAATGCTGGACTGACCACAGTCTAGAGTACTTCTGTTACCAAGTATTGAGGGGCTGTGACTGAGGGGAAGCCCCTCAATAAACAGTGAGGACTAATGGCAAGGTGCTACAATGGTGTCAATTCTACCAAATAGAAATGAATGTAACAATGTACAGTGATGGAAATGTCTGGATACAAATTTAAATTTAGACACTCAGCACGGAAACAGGCCCTTTCGGCCCATGAGCATATGCCGCCCAAATACACCCAATTAACTTATAACCCCTGGTAAGTTTCGAATGAAGGGAGGAAACCAGAGTCCCTGGGGAAAATGCACGAACTCCTTACAGACAGCACAGAATTCGAATCCAGGTCCCGATCACTGGCGCCTGTAACGGTTTTGAGCTAACGTGCCGCCCATATGAAACTAAGGGGGGGAAGAACAGTGAATGGTGATCCTTTTGTAAATAAATGATGTTGAATAAAGTATTTTATTTTGATTTTTTTTTAAAAAGCTGTGACTGTGTTGCCCATAGGTTTTAGCACACATACCCCTCTGTTCCTGGTGAAGCTCGCCATCATACTGCGCAGCACTGAGAGCTCGCCTCTGCTCCAGACTTAGCTTCTCGTACTGTCCCATGGTCACAGCAGAGGCCTGGACGTTAGTGAAGTAGGACAGCTGATCAGCGCTGAACACCACCTGCCAGAGGGGATTAGAGAGTGATCCTCACCCACTGTACCTCACACACTCCTCCCTCCACCGCCTTCACCGTCAGAAAGTGGACGTGCTGCTCAAGTTCAAGTTTATTGTCACGTGTACTGAGAATGCAGTGACAGGAGGACAAGAGGATTAATTAGGAAAGGTAAAAGGGATTATGAGAGGAAGCTGGAAGGGAACATAAAAAATGACTGTAAAAGCTTTTACAGATACGTTAAGAGAAAGAGGTTAGTTAAGACAAATGTGGGTCCGTCGCGGATAGAAACGGGTGAGTTGATCATGGGGAACAAGGGTATGGCAGACTGTTTGAATGACTATTTTAGTTTTGTCTTCACCAAGGAAGACATAACTAATCTACAGGAAATTATTGAGGATCAGGGATCTATTGTGACGGAGGGACTAAAGGAAATAATTGTAAGTTGTGAAGTTGTATTAGTTAAATTGCAGGGATTAAAGGCGGATAAATCCTTGGGGCCGGATAGTCTGCAACCGAGAGTGCTGAAGTAAGTAGCCCAGGAAATAGAGGATGCGTTGGTGATAATGTTTCAAACCTCCTTGGATACTGGATTAGTTCCTGAGGATTGGAGAGTGGCCAAAGTAACCCCACTCTTTAAGAAGGGAGGGAGAGAGAAATCAGGAAACTACAGACCAGTTAGTCTGACATCGGTAGTAGGGAACGTGCTAGAATCGGTTATTAACGATGCAATTGCAGTACATTTGGAAAGTCGTATCATCTCACAGAGTCAGCATGGTTTTGTGAAGGGGAAATCATGTCTGACGAATCTAATAGAGTTTTTTGAGGATGTAACCAGTAGAGTGGAGAGGGGATAACCAGTGGATGTGGTATATCTGGACTTTAGTAAGGCGTTTGATAAGGTTCCGCACAGAAGACTAGCGTATAAACTTAAAGAGCACAGTATAGGAGGTATGGTATTAAGGTGGATAGAGAATTGGTTGAGGGACAGGAAGCAAAGAGTAGGAATAAATGGGTTCTTTTCAGAATGGCAGCCAGTAACTAGTGGGGAACCACAGGGCTCAGTGCTGGGGCCGCAGTTGTTTACGATATATATCAATGACTTAGATGTGGGAATAGGTAGCAGTATCTCGAAATTTGCAGACGATACGAAGTTGGGTGGCAGAGTTAGCTGTGTGGAGGATGCTGGGAGAGGGCAGGGTGATTTGGACAAGTTAGGCGAGTGGGCCAGGACGTGGCAGATGCAGTTTAATGTGGATAAGTGTGAGGTTATCCACTTTGGAGGTAAGAACAGGAAAGAGGACTATTATCTAAATGGTATCTGTTTAGGAAAAGGGGAGATGCAGCGAGACTTGGGTGTTGCTGTGCATCAGTCGTTGAAAGTGGGCCTGCAGATGCAGCAGGCGGAGAGGAGGGCGAATGGTATGTTGGCGTTCATAGCGAGAGGATTTGAGTACAGGAGTAGGGAGATCCTGCTACACCTGTACAGGGCCTTGGTGAGACCACACCTGGAGTACTGCGTGCAGTCTTGGTCGCCTTATCTGAGGAAGGACATCCTCGCCATGGAGGGGGTGCAGAGAAGGTTCACTAGGCTGATACTGGGGATGAAGAGAGGTTGGATAGACTAGGCTTGTATTCTCTGGAATTTAGAAGATTGAGGGGGAATCTACTAGAAACTTTAAAATTCTTAATGGTTTAGACAGACTAGACACAGGAAAAATCAGAACCAGGGGCCATAGTTTAAAGATAAAGGGGAAGTTTTTTAGGACTGAGATGAGGAAAAATTCCTTCTCTCATAGAGTGGTAAATGTGTGGAATTCTTTGCCACAGGAAGTAGTTGATGCCGGTTCCCTGTCAATATTTATGTGTAGGTTAGATTTGGCCCTTGTGACCAAGGGGATTAGGGGGTATGGAGAGAAGGCAGGAACTGGGTACTGATCAGCCATGATCATAATGAATGGTGGTGTAGGCTTGAAGGGCCAAATGGCCTCCTCCTACACCTATTTTATATGTTTCTATAAGAAAGTCCATTTTGTTAGTAGTACAGCTAGTTAACTCATACAAAGTACAGCAGGTAAAAACAGAATGCAGGGTTATGGAGAGAGATCAGTTGGTCCAGAACAAAGGCAGTGTAATCTCACAGAAGTGAGATTCATTCAGGATATGGATAACAGCAAGAAAGAACCTGACCTTGAACCTGACAGGAGTGGGATGGAGAGCGTAAGGGGGGCAAATCTTTTAACGTGTTGGCTGCTTTTCAGTGTGCAGCAGGAAATGCAGACGGAGGGGAGGGGAAGGGGTGTGTAATGGACTGAGCTGTGAGCTGAGAGCAGAATGAGACCAGAATCATTCAGCCCCTCATCCCTTCTCTCTCCATGCCATGCATTTGCCCTGCACACTTTCCCCTAGTCAAAATGTACCGGCGGTTGCAGGTCAGTAGGTGAAATTGGGCAGCAAGCTTGTGGGCTGGAAGGTCCTGTCATGTATGTCTAAATTTAAATTTAAAAAATCTTCATCCACCTGCACTTTTTAAATATTCTGGAATATTTATTTTATATTTTTAAGTATATGTGTTTATTATGTGGTGCTCCATTGACCGGAGAAATGCTGTTTAGTCTGGTTGTCAGATGATAATAAACTTGAACCTCCATGCCAAGCAACACTTTCAGACAAAAACAACTTGCTACACAAAATCTTCTCCTTTCTGCCTCAGCTGAGTATCCCTAGGGTCACCGGACACAATTCTTCCTTATCTCCCCAGCCAATTTCAGTGGCTCTGTCGAATCTCCCCTTATCCATTTCTACTCCAAGCGAACAGCCATAAGGGATTCAGTGTGAACCAAGGGAAGCAGTGGATCAGGCATTGTCCATGGGAGAACCTGGTCTGCCAACGTCCATGGGTTAAATGTAGTCAGTCAACATTATGTTTGGGAAATCTTCTCAAGTCTTTTCTATTCTCTGGACAACTGACTGCTCTGTTCCTCTCCAGGCTGACAAATATCTTAGTGACATTTCCCAATATTGGGCTGAGAATCAGACACAAGGTTCTGACTGGGCCCAACCAGGACTCTCCCACATCAATACTGGGACTTTCTCAACCATCAGCGACAGAAGAGCTGGGTTATCCTATTGTGTCAGACCTCAAAGGTCATATTACAATAAAGGACAACTCAGGAGGTGAAGGGGAGATTGGGGATAAATAAGATAGAAATAGGAGAATAAGGAAAATGTTAGATGTTGTAGGAATGTTGTCTTATAAAGAGTTGAAAATAAGAAAACAGAAATGGAAAAGGAGGAAAGGTAATGATGGAAAAACGGAAAGAGAAGATAAACAAAATATAAAAGGGCTACGCTGAACTATATGTCTTTAAATATTAATGGAATACATAACCAAATTAAAAGGAAGAAACTACCAAATTTAAATGAATAAATGTATTCCATTAGAAAAAAAATAACATATTGGTTAAGAAATAATATTGAAATATTCGAACAAGTATAGGAGCCTTACATTAAATACAATAGCGAAAACCTACCGGGGACAAACATTACCTAAGTTGATGGAAGGAGAAGGAAAGAAAAGAATGGACTCAGTAGAATTTCTGGTGTAATTTTGTTGAATGACAACATTGTCTGACTGGCTTAATGCAACCTAGATTGTATACCTAAAATGGATGAGAGGGGGGGTGGGGGGGTGGTTTGGGAGGAAAGGGGGGGGGAGAAAAAGTCACTGTATATGTGTGAAAAAGAAATAGTGTATATCATGGCTAATGTGATTTATGGTGTGAAAAATAAAAAAAATTTATTTAAAAAAAAAAAGGTCATATTACAGACATCACAGAGATGCTGGATGGAGAAGGCAAAACGCTCAGGAACAGGTGACTTCCTAGGTCAGAGGACTGCTTCCAGCCAGAAGTGGAGGGAAGGTGGTGTCAATTTCAGCAGGCCAAAGGTGTCAAATGCAGATGGGACAGGGTAGAATGAGGCACCGTGAGTGGTCTTCAGGTTGGTCGTGCACTTATCTCTGCCTTAGCACATTGTGAGTTCAAGAGCCACACTAGAGATATCAGTCTGACCCCAGCAGGCACAGGACCAAGGGAATGCTGCCCCTTCCGTACATTCAATCTGCCTTTTCAGATACAGTAGATACCAAGCTTTGCTTCAAGGAGGAGAGTTCTTCCGCAATTCATTCAATGCCCATGCACAAATATGCTCTGGACATGCTGTTAGTGGGGTCTTGCTGTGCCTAAGTGGGTTGGTGTGTTTCACACATTCCCACAGTGACGATATTATGACATGCAATCCTGTCTTACTTTCCTAACCAAAATATTTCTACCAAAAACTTCAATTTATCATTCAAAAACTCACCGCAAATTTGTCAGGTAGGAGGAGGGAGATGGCGGAAGGTGTGAGCCCTTCAATCTGCTCCTCAATCAGTGCAGAGAGGTCCATGTCGGCCAAGCCAGCTGTTAAGGGAAGAGAAGCGGTGAGCTGAATCTGCCACAACATCCACACCACAGCCAAGAGCTGTCTTGCCCAGTGGCCCAGTCAGCCTCCCACCTTTTCCACTGCTGCACTGTGTATCATCTGACCACCCAGAACAAGAAGGACTTCAGAGACTGTGGAGAGCAGAAATGTTCAGTCTGTGTGCTCTCTTGAGCCTTTAAAGAAACATCACGTGGGGCGACGTGCTCAGTGTGGCTTCGTCTGGGGCTTCCAGCGTGTGAACCCTCCAGCGATTGGAGAAGCATTGTCATACCAGGCTGAGCAGGTCACGAGTTTTGGAAACCATTTGTAACTACACATTTCAGACGTCACTGGGACTATGGTGTCATTTAACCAAGTAACTAGTTTTGAATACATTAATAAATCAGATCACACTACACTAACTGGTCTCCCTTGCTATTGATGACTAACACAGCTGTAAAACTGACATCCATTGGCTGATATCTCTGCAGTTTGAATGGAGTGAGTAATCAATCAATTATTAGCTCAATAATACCCTGTGTCTCTCCCAACTACATGGCTAGACATGCCCCATCCCTTCATACCATCTTGTTACTAACAGGATTAGGCAGAGTGAAGCTCTCTCTTCACCGTCCCATCACACACTCCAAGGCTCAGGATTAGACAAAATGAAGCTCCCTCTGCACCATCCCATCATACACTCCCAGGGCACAAGATTAGACAGAGAGAAGCTCCCTCTACACTATCCCATCATAGGCTCCCAGAAATCAGGATTAGAGTGAAACTCTAAACTACCCTATCACACACTCCCAAAGGTTTAGACAGAGTGAAGTTCCCTTTGTACCGTCCCATCACACACTCCCAGACCTCTATGGTTCAATGTGAGAAGTATTCCCCAATCACCTGGATGTCCTCAGCACACACATTAATGAAATTGTAAGCAGAGAAATGGAGATGCTGGCCAGTGGCCCCACGATTCCTCTCCCAGCCATTATACCTGCAATGGAACCAGTCTCAGTGAAGATTTCGGCCCCCCACTTGCTGACTGGACCAAAGGCCTCAGAATGGGTGGAAAGCCTGGCCAGAGCTTCAAGCTGGTCTTCAGAACATCTCAGCTTCAACTCACCAATGAACAACACAGCTTTACTGAAAAGGAAATAAAAAGTTACAGTCCAATGGGACTAAGTCAGCTGCAAATCAGATACACTCAATGAACAGAGACTTCCTGATGAATAGTTCAGATTTTGTCCAAACTGTATACACAGGATGGCTTCATTATAAGGAATGTGCAGACTACCTACCCCCAGGGCAAAGGTTACATACAAGGTGGAATGCTCGTTATACCACACACTCCTCGGGCAGGGAGAACAGTGGTTAAAGAATAACCCTCCTGATATATTTTCCCATCACACACTCCCAAAGCAAGACCTGTAGTTTGTCCAAGTTGAGGGGGTTGTCTATGAGGAGATATCAGCCAATGGATGTCATCTGGTACTGTATTCGTTGGATTTTAGAATGAATGAGAGGAGATCTTATAGAAAATTATTAAACACATAGATAAGATGGAGGTAGGCAAGTTCTCATTAGTGGGGGAGACAGGAACTCGGGGACATAGCCTCAAGATTCAGGGTAGTAGATTTAGGATGGAGATGAGGAGGAACTGCTTTTCTCAGAGCTGGGGTGGGGGGGGGGGTGAATCTGTGGAATTCACAGCCCATTGAAGCAGTGGAGGCGACCTCAGTGAATATATTTAAGACAAGGTTGGATAGATTTTACATCGTAGGGGTATTAAGGAATATGGGGGAAAGGCAGGTAGGTGGAAATGATACCTCCTCATAGACAACCCCCTCATCTGTGTACCACCCCCCTCAACTTGGACAAACTATAGGTCTTGCCTTAGGAGTTTGTGATGGGAGAATATATCGGGAGGGTTATTCTTTAACCACTGTTCTCCCTGCCCGAGGAGTGTGTGGTATAACGAGCATTCCACCTTGTATGTAACCTCTGCCTGGGAGTATGTGATCTGCACATTCCGTAGAATGAAGCCATCCCGTGTATCCAGTTTGGACAAAATCTGAACTATTCATCAGGAAGTCTCTATCAACAGATCAGTCATGATCTCATTTAATGGCAGAGCAGGCTCGATGTGCTGAATGGCCGACTCCTGCTCCTAGTTCTTATATTCTTGTGGACTCATCACAAACATTCTGCACCATTGCTTTCTCACAGGCCATACATCATGGAGAAATGGCCTACAGTACACCAGATCCATGCTCTCATCAGCTATTTTTTTATATTCTTCCCACCATTTCATCATCTCCCTACTATGCCCACATTGGGGTCAGTTCACCCACCAAGCTACGCACCTGGGATGGAGGATGAAATCGGAGCCCCTGGAAGTCACAGGGAGAACCTGGAGTCAGGATCGAACCCAGGTCTCTGACACAGTGATGTGGCAACTCTACCCACTGCACCACTGCCCCGTCCAACATTAGTCATTGTGGGAACGGGGTGTATGGACCCCAGACACTCAGTTCACACAGTGAAGAGACAACTCATGAATTTTTCAGGACAGACACTCTGAGGAGCAGCCCAGTTTCACTCGGGGTAAATGAATGATCCACAGCTCAAACCTCAGTGGACAGAGGTCACCGGATCAATGCTTCTCAGGAATTCCACCTTGGCATTGACAGGATCTCCGTGGAGATCCCAAGATGGATGGAGAAGGAGAACACAGATAAAGATGAGATATGCAACTATAGGGGTGAGCCTGCAGGAGAACAATGTCCTCCATCACAGGGAGAATGTTACTGAGCTCTCTTTGGTAACAGACCTGAGTTCCTCAGGACGGATCCTTTCAATCTCCGAGACTGACATTCCACAGATGAAGTGCCCCAAGGCTACCAGTGTGGTAGCGTCGAGTTCTGTTACTTGACGTCTCGCCTGCCGCAGGAAGCGGTCCAACACTGCCTTCCTCTACAAGACACATGATGAAATAATTTGCAGAACAGTTACTTTGCCCTTTGAACGAGGTTTCAGTTCAATTTAGCACCAACAAATCTGCCTGCTCCAATAAGCTCCCCTTCACCTGAACTCGGGCCCTGTTCCTTCAAGGCAGCAGTGGTCTTGCTCTCAAGAGTCTGGTGTTCAAGTTCCACTCCAGAGACTGAATGCTAAATCCCTCCATCCACCCCACAGAAGTTTATTATTATCTGCTTTAACATCAATGTCATATGGGCTGGCCCTTTGATCAGAGAGAGTAAAATTAATGCTCATTTAGGAACAGCAATGCAATTTCACACAAAGATCCGAACTCTCACCATGAATTACCTGCTTAAGTTGTAAATCCAGCTCCACAGGATTGGTGGGAAGTGGAGAGAGGGTTAAGGGAGGTGGAGGAGTTGGGAGTTGGAGGAGTTGTGAAGTAGTGGGGGAGGGGGGGTGGAGTAGAAAGGTCTAGGATTCAGCCAGATTGGGGGTTTTACCAGTCAAAATCACATCAGATAATGGGATGCGAAAATGATTCAAAAGAAGATGGTATGTCATCTCAGAATCTTCCAATTGCTGTCCCCCATGGTAGGGATTTGACTCAGTAACGCAGAAGAAGCTTTTCACTGCATCTTGTAACTGTTTGGGGTTCACTGACAATGCCCATCAATCAAACTGCTTCCAACATCTCCAGCAGTTTGGAAGGGAAGGAAGGTTCAGTGGGATACCCGTCCGGAAAGGTGGACGACCATTACCTGTTTCATACTCCATTCCTCCATCTCCCCTAGGAAGGACAGAATGCCCAGGTCCAGCAGATCGAGGGATTGGAGATCCCGGTCGTTGAGCTGCGAGGCCGCTCTGCCCAATTGCATTACCTGCCAGCGCTTCATGGACATCACAGGGCCATACAGCTGGTAAGAGACACAATCAATCAGTCAAAGGTTCACTGCCACCTCCTCCTGCCTTCCTTCAAGACCCCTAAGGCTTGCTCTACAATGAGGTTATAGCCAATCCATGCTGCAACTCCATCTACCCCAGATATGATAGACTGGTCACTCAGGGTTAAGTGATTGGACCAACCCTGACCATGACCCTAACCAATCCGGTAAAGAGGACAATTCACACCATGGCAGTTGTAGTATTTCAATTTTTTTTACTGATGCAAAACTAAGAAACAGCTAATTGCATTAATAACCATGAAACTATTAGATTGTTTAAAGTCTTGTGGTTCAGGGGAGGGAGTCTGGTGTCGTCTGGCCAGTGGGGGACTCCAAACATATCAGGGAATGTTCTCTGAAGAGGCCCAGCAATCCCTCTCTGCAGGGGTCATGAAGGATGGGCAACACAAATTGGTCTCACCAATAGCGTCCTGATTATAGTTTGGGATCGAGGAGGGAAAGGTCAGAAGGCATGTGTTGGACCTGGATCGAGGAATATGAAAATCCAGAGGAATGTTGGAACTCAAGAGTTGAAGTTTACCATCTTTGACATCTTAAAGAATGGAAAGAAATTGCAGCACTAACTGTGGTGGAGAATGTGGTAGTGCGGTTAGCGCAACACCGTTGCAGTGCTAGAGACCCAGGTTAAAATCCCACGCTGTCTGTAAGGAGTTTGTACGTGGGTTTCCTCCGGGTGCTCCGGTTTCCTCCCACCATTCAAAATGTACCGGGGGGTTGTAGGTTAATTGGGTCGAAAGGGCCTTGTGTGATGGCTCAGAGACACTTGCTGAGAAAAAAAATATATTTCAATTTTAAATTTAGACATGCAACAGGTAACAGGCAATTTCAGCCCATGAGCCCGTGCTGCCCAATTACTCCCAATTAACCTGCAACCCCCATACATTTCAAACAGTGGGAGGAAACCAGAGCCCCAGTGGGAGGAAACCAGAGCCCCAGTGGAAACCCAAGCAGACACAGGGAGAACGTACAAACTCCCTATAGACAGCATGGGATTCGAACCCCAGTCCTGATCCATGCCGCCCCCTTTTCTCCCTGAAGCCAAGTGGTCTTCCAAGAGGTACACACAATCCTGAGGGGCACAGAAAAGGCAAATGGACCCAGGGCAGCAGAGTCTAAAACATGAGCAAATAGATTTAAAGTGAAATCAGAAAGACTTTAGTGACCAGGGGGGCAATGTTTCCCACAGAGGGTGGTGTGGAAACAGTCAAGATGCCAGATACGTTGCAGAGGCAGGGACAACCCCCAATTACAACATTTAAGAGACATTTAGACAGGGAAAGGTTCAGAAGGTTATTGGCCAAGAACAGGCAAATGGGTCTAGTTAAGTAGACAGCTTGGTAAGTTTTGATAAATTGCGCCGAAGGGCCTATGCTGTGCAACTCTGTGATTAACTTCCCTTTAGTTATGTTTACACCTTAAACTGCCCTCGTTTCATTCAGAATCAGGTTTATTGTCATGAACGTGTGTCATGCAGTTTGTTGTTTGGGCGGAAGCAGGGTTTTGTTCAGAAGAAGGTGCAAAATGACAATCCCGTAAATACACGATTTTAAAAAATAAATAACTAGTGCAAAAGAGAAAAAAAATGTGAGGTAGTGTCCGTTCTGAAATCTGATGGCAGAGAAGAAGCTGACCTTGTAGCCGCCGAGTGTTCATCTTCAGGCTCCAGTACCTCCTTCCTGATGGTAGCAGTGAGAAGAGGGCAGAGCCTGGGTGGTGGGGGTTCTTGAAGATAAAGGCTACTTTTTGAGGTACCAACTAACGGCCAGGATGAACAGAGCCACGTTCTCGCTCCCTAACAGTCCCACTAACTGGGTAATCAAGGCCACTCAGCACCTTTATTCAGTACAATCATGACTGATCTATCCTAAGCCTCAAATGCGCTCTCATGTCTGTCCCAATTGCCCTCATTCCACAACCTTTCAAAATTTCCATTCCCCCCCCTTTAAAAACTCCAACTAATTTGGCCTCCACAACCCTTCAGGGGAGAGAACTACCCAAGGAAACAGCCTCAAACTCTCAGGGATATTCCCTTCATCCTACTTGTCCCTCATTCTCCCTCCTTCCCAGTTCTGATGAAGGGGTTTCGACCAGCCCTACAGATGGGAACGCCTCCATCAAACCTGCTCTGTTCCCAGGTCTCCAATTTCTGACAACAGTTCCACTGATTGTGAGGAGGCCCTCTCTCACCCTGACTCCTGCTTAACTCGCCTCACTCCCTGCCTCACCCTCTTCATACCCCATGATCCCCACTCTATAACCTCCAGTCTCATCAAACACCCCTCCACACCCAACCTCGCTCCTGAAACCCAAACTCTCCCTGGCTCTCGCTTATTCCAACTCACTCCCCTGACCCACCACCACTCCCAGACCCACTACCACAACCGCCCACCAGGCTCTCCCCATTCCCCTCACCCCATTTACTTCACCCCCATCACCCTGACCACCAGTGGAAAGCAGATTGCCCTTGGACCGCCGGCCATGTGGGCGCCACCCCACTGCCGGGGCCACTGGGTCTCACATGCTTGGCCTTGGACACCAGGACTTTCTTTTGCTCAATGGACAGGTCTGGGTCGCCAGTGAGAACCTCCAGACAGGTAGCAAATTCCGTGTCCGCCATGCTGCCAAGCTGGCTGCTACTCCAGGCAGCAGGGAAGGTGGCCTTGATGTCAATGCAGCGCGGGCTGTCGTCTGGAAGGAAGCAAAGGACATTTTGAGGCATGTGCAGATTCCCACGGCTCAGGTCAAGGGCGGCAGATGCAGGGAAAAACAGCCCCCTCACCCCCCATCCATCTCGAGCTGGGACACATCACCAGTTTCTCATCATCACTGACTAGAACAGTCTAGAAGCTCCCTCCCCATCACCACTGGGGAGAGGGAACCTCAAGCAAAGGGAACCTCAAGCAAAGGTCCTGACCTAAACTTTTGACTGTCCATCGTCTCCAGAAATGCTGCCCCATGCGGGGTCACAGGCGCCCGCTCCCCGTGCAGGGGGTATACGCTCTCTCCTCCACCCCATTCCCAGTGTGGGTACAAGGGGCTCTCCTCCACCCCGTTCCCTGTGTGACCGTACAAGTGCCCATTCCCCATGTGATGGTACAGGCGCCCACTTCTCACCCCATTCCCTGTGTGCTCTCCCCAACCTCATATGGGGGTATAGGTGCCCACTCCCCAACCCGGTTCCTCGTGTGAGGGTACAGGTGCCCACTCCCCAACCCATTGCCTATGTGACGACCAGCCCTTACTGACCTCTCCGCCTCGCCACAATGCTCTTAATGGCATGGCCTGCCAGGATTTGCCTCTTGCTGAGGAGGGTGGTGCGTGCCCTGCGACTCTGCTGCCTTCGACAGATCCTGCCCACCTTGCTCAGTCCCCATCGCTCCTCGCTGTGCAACACCAGCTCTACTGACTCAGGAGTTAGCACTTCCTGCCAGGAAGCAAATCGTTAGGGGACAGCAGCAAGATTTCAAACATGCTTTCACATTACACCTCCTTAGGAAGACAATGGTGCAGTATTGCAGGAAATGCATCAAGCCTGGGACAGCTGACACTTTCCAGTCAGCTGCCTCTATCTCCCAACTCCATCCCTCACCCTCCCCATCTGTCTGTCATCCTTCACCTCTCCTCCAACCCATCTGTGCATCATCCTTCACCTCTCCTCCTCCCTATCTGCCCATTATCCTTCACCCTTCTCTGGTTCACTCATCCCCTCTTGGCCCATCTAACCCCTGCCATCCTGTCCTTATTCTACTGGTTATCTCTCCTCTGCACTCTCAGTCTTGATGAAGGGTTCCAACCCGAAATGTTATCCCACTGACGCTGCTCGACTGCTGACGTCCTTCAGTAGATTGTCTAAGCTCCAGATTCCAGTGTCTGAAGTCTCTCATGCTCACTCACAGCCCAGAAACAGGTCCTTTGGCTCCTCGAGTCCAACCCATCCATCAACTACCCATTTGCAAGAATCCCATTTAATTCTCCTGACATTCCCCATCAACTCCCCCCCCCCCCAGCACCCATCTATCTGCGAGAGGCAATTGAACAGCTGTCTGCATGTCTTTGGGATGTGGGAGAAACTACAGCACCCAAGCAAAACTCACACAGTCACAAGGAGAATGTGCAAACTCCACACAGACAACCCCAGAGGCCGCGATCGAACCCAGGTCTCAGGGAGCAGTGAGGTAGTGGCTCCACCTACTTCACCTCCTTAATTACAGTGGACAACAAAGATTTTCTTTTGGGTGCATATTATGGATTTTGGGCGGCTGATCACAAAATAAATATCACCCTAACATTTTCCTTTCACATACCATTTTTTAGATCTAACCTAATTTTGATATTTCCTGTCATATTTTAAATCTACTTCAAACATCCAAAACCGTGAAGTGTAACATGTCGTTGAAAATTCACTTTCTGCATTTGCACTTGGACTCCTTCCCCGCTGATCTCGGTGTCAAACATGGTAAAAGGTTTCACCAGGATATTGTGAGCCTGGAAAAGCAGTATTAGAGCAACTGGAATCTGTCATTGCTGGCCGACTATTGTTGGACACTGACACAGATTCTGAGTACAAACGAAAATCCGCAGCAAAACATTTTTAGGTCAGTTGAACTAACCCGATGTGTCGGCGTCATTAAACAGGCTAAATCCAATAAAAGTTAATTCAGTGTTTATCCAACTTCCGACGTGATACAGCAAATCTGAAATTATCTTGGTGTTCAGCTTGGACCATAATCCCCAATTTTTTTTTCAGGAAGCAAATCTTTTGAAAAAAAATTGTTGTCCAGTGTATTCAGAGCCTTTTCCCACCTGACCCACAGGTCTGGAATGTGTTGTTGAAGGAGCCTTTGCAGCTACAGTGTGGGAATAGAGGAAGGAATGATCAAATATTTCCAGATAGGTTTACTGTGCGGGGAGTCCCCATTTTATGAACTACATCTGATTTTAAATCAGAACAGGTACATAGGTTCTTATTCAGCATCAATCAAATGTTTGTCTTAGTACTGTAAAAAAAATTTAAAGAAACAGTTCTTAAAACATTTTAATCACGATTAAACGTTGACACTCTCATTCCATTGATGACCTGCATATAGGAAGGGGCATTCATGAGATAACATTACGTGCATGCACAAATTGGGGCACAGTTTGTTCGCGAGTTTGAGTTGTCCACAAGTCGGACATTCGTAACCTGGGGACACCCTGTACAGTCAAGGGTTTAAATCAGAGATGCCATTTGCCCAGTCTCCCAGATCTCTACCTTTGACAGTTGGTGGATGTCCTCAGGTGCAAGGGTGAGGACGAGTCTGTCCACATATTCTACCTGTGATAGATTCCAGCGCGAAGCAGCCCTGTCAATCAAATAAAGTCAAACTCATTTTTCATTATTCAAATCCCTGTTCTGGGCCGAAACCCCATGGTAAATGTAGAAAGGTTGTTTCCTGCAGTGGGAGCATCTAGGACAAGAAGGCACAACTTCAGGATCGAAGAGCGTCTGCTTGGAACAGAGATGCAAGGAATTTCTTCAGCCAGAGGGTGGTGAATCTGTGGAATTTGCTGCCACAGGCAGCTGTGGAGGCTCGGTCATTAGTTGTATTAAAGGCAGAGATTGATGGGGAGAAGGGCAGGCAGTAGGGCTGAGTGGGAAAATGGATCAGTTCATGATTAAATGGCGGGGTAGACTCAATGGGCTGAATAGCCTATTTATGCTCCTTTGGCTTATGATCTCTTGCTGTTCTGGCCTCCTGCCCATCCTCAAATTTTATCACATCACTGCTGGCAATCGTGTCCTCAGCAGCCAAGGGCTGAGCCTCAAGAACCCCCTCCCTAACCCAGACGTCTCTCCGTCTGTCTTCTCAGAGCACTTTGACTGAGATTCCAGTCACCTGCTTCAAGATTACCATGCCTGTGTAACTTTTTGTGAGGTCACCCACATGAAACACCATCGAATGTTCTGCCGAGCTAAAGTGGCTATAGAAATGCAAGTTGTTGTTGCTGACGTTGCCCCTACCTTTGTATGCATCGCAAGGATGAGGTGAATCGTCCAAGGGACTGACTCAGGAGGAAGACATTCTTTAAGCTTGAAACTGGGAGATTATTTTGCTGAGCACCTTTGCTCTGTCCACATCAGTGGCAGGGATCTCACCAGTAGCCAACACTTCAATTCTGCACCCCCTTCCCGTGCTGACAAGCCTGTCCATGGCCTCATGTACTCTTCCACCAAGGCCACCCATAAACTGAAGGAGCAACACTTGGCACTCTCCAACCAGATGGCATTAATGTCGACTTCTCCAGTTTCTGCTAGCCTACTCCCCATTCTCCTTCCCTTCCCCATCCCTTTGTCTTCTTTCCTCCAGCTCCCCTTCCCTCTCCATTCACAGAACTATACCCCATCCCCCTGTGGCTGGTGTGCCGTCCCTCCCTTATCCACCTGTAACCTCCTGCCTGTGGGACTGTCCTCCTCCCTTGCCCCCCCCCCCCACCACTATTATGTTCAGGTGCCTGCCTACAGCCTCAGCAGGTCATACCTTGATGGGCTCAAGCCTGAAACATTGGTTCTGTATCTTTAGCTTTGCTACATAAAGTACCCTTTTTGACCTGCTGAGTTACTCCAGCATTGTGTTTTTACTTCTATCATGGTGTCGGCAGACGTTCAAGTTTCACTCTCTTTCAGCTTTCCACAGTTCTATTTTTCTTTTCTCCTCCCTTCCCTGTTGCCTGTGAAGATCGGAACTTACGTGGTGTACAACTCCACAGAGATTAGCTACTGAACGCTACCTGGCATCAGGTGCGGGGACTGGGGTGGGGTTGGAGTTGTGAGTTGAATCCTACCCCAGCACATCCTCCTTTGTCAACATCCAACCAAACGACTTCTGATTTTGCTCAGGGATGCAGTAACCCTTGACCTCGTCAAGGTGAAGCAGCAGATCAGCTTGATCGATTTGTTTGATCTTCTCTTCCTCGATGAAGGCGAGAAGAGGTCCCAGGCTATCCATGATCTCGCCTGAAATTTCATCCTCTGTCCCAACACCCTGTCAACAAGGACACAGCCATTTTCATCAGTTGTTCAAACAACCAGCTGCCAGAAATGAAGAACCCAGATCTTTCTGAGCCCATGGACACCCTCTCCTACCAGAAAATGACTGAACTTCATTCAGTCAGTGGACATTCATTCAGTGGATTCTTTATTGTCACAAGATACAGGAGCAGAAGTAGGTCCATCAAGTCTGCTCTGCCATTCTATCATGAGCTGATCCACCCTCCCACTCAGTCCCTCTACCTGGCTTTCTCCTTTCAGTGCCCTGACTGATCAAATACCTGTCAATCTCTTCTTTTAAAGTACAACAAATGACTTCGCTTCCACAGCCGCCGGTGGCAACAAGATCCACAGACTCCCAACCCTCAGACTAAAGAAATATTTCTGCATGTGTTTTAAATTGATGCCCTTTTATCCTGAAGTTGTGCCCTCTTGTCCTAGACTCCCCTACCATGGGAAACATCCTTGCCACATCTCCTCCGTCCAGGCCTTTCAGCATTCGAAATGCCTCTAAAGAACCTCCTGCACTCTGAGTATGGTCCAAGAGCCGAAAAACATTCCTCTTTACCCTCTCAATAAATCTCCTCAATAGAAGAACTTCATTAAGGTGAGGGTCCTTACCCTTCCATTATGCAACGTGATATTAACTGAGTCAAGTAAGTCAAAAAATGATTTAAGAACAAAAACTGGAACAGATTGAAAAAGATAAAAATTTAGGTAATATATATAGAATGTAGCAAGATAATTCTCCATAAAAATATGTTTATTATTATTTGTAATTGTAATACCAAGATAGGTAAATTGATTTTTAACCATCCTAAAAGGAGAGCCATCATACTTTGATGCAGGGGAATTTTGCAAATTCAATTTATATCCTAAAAACTGACTGAATTGTGAAAGAAATTACATCAGATGGGGGGGGGGGGAGGGGGGGAAGAGAGGAAACTGGATCCGAAATGAAAAGTAGGAGATCATGTGCATAAAGGGAGATCTTGTACTCAATCCTTTCTTAATTTTTTAATATAGATTTGGTGCAAACCCTTTGGTGGCCCTCTTTGTTACAATGGGAGGAAATTCTTCTTCCCTGTCTCCAGTTCAGCGTCGCGCGCTCTCTCTCTTTTGCCTCTCATCTGGCGAGGCGAGCGATTTTACTTAAATGGAGGGAGTCCTTATGACTCACTGTCTTACTTTATAATGTTACTCCAATGTTATTCAACTGTCCAACTCATACCTTCTCCAAGTTTTTTTTCTTTTCCTCACCTTTCTTATAATGCTAATCATATCTAACACCTGGCGACGCAATTACAGAGGGGCACTCAGTTTTCTCTCTCTTTGTTTTGCTTCTTTCTATAATATTCTTTTCTTTCTTCCTCTATCTTTTTATTTATTGGTTTCTCTTTTTTACGAATTCTGAATGTGGTTGACGTTTGTTTTTGACATACCAATTGTTTTGTTAATGATGTGTAACCCTTCATATCATCTCATTGTATTTTATTATTTATGTTCTTTATTAAAGTCAATCAAATATTTCAAACCAAAACTAATAAATCTCCTCCAGAGCACGGAACCCCCAGAACAAGAACAATGGGTAATGGTCTGCCCTCTCTCCTCAGGGTCACCTTCTGGCATTCCATTCCCTCTCCATGGCCTGAATATACTCAGCGACTGAGCCCTTTGAGGGAGAGAATTCCAAAGATGGTTAACCCTCCTTGGGGGGGCAGGGAGGAATCATCTCTGTCCCACCCCCTCACTTTCAGACAGTGCTCTGGTTCTCGACAGCCTGACCAGGGAAAGTATAATCCTCGCGTCCACCTTGGCCAGCCCCAGAGGTTATTTTGTGTGCTTCAATGAGATCACCTCGTTCTCAGGAGAGCACAACCCCCTTGTCAGAAGGCAAACCCCACTGACCAAGAATCAACCTGGTGAATCTTTGCGGCATTCCCTCTGTCACAGCCTCCCTCCTTGGGTAGGAGACCAGACCTGCACACAAGATTCCAGCCACATAAATGGAGCAAGATGTTTCTATCCAAATCTTCTTGCATCTGAACTGTAATTTAATTTAATTTTCAATGATTCGTCTATATTATATTTGCCAATCATTTCTGTTTTGACAATAAAGTTCATAAATTCACATTTTCCCACATTGTATTCATCTGCCATGTCCTTCCCCATCCATCCAGTCTTATTGTAGCACCCTGAAAGGTGCCTACATCTTCTTCACAACCCACCCAGGAACCTAGCTTTGTATCATCAATAACCAGGAAATATTACCTCTGGCCAACACAGATTTCACCAATCTGTGCTGATCCTCCTCCAAAGAAACCCATCATCACAATATAATATATATGGCCCTTTTCCCTTCTGCTGTTGTCAGTGCTAGCAGTACCTCTGCTGTGATTATCTCTGTCCACCCAATCGATTGGTCTCCACAGCCCCTGATGGCCTCCCCTCCACAGCCCCTGATGGCCTCCCCATCACTGAAACTTCAGCCGATGTCTTTGTGTGAAATACTCGTACTTATTCTGTAGCTAGTGCCCTGATCACATACACAACCAAACTATTTTCTGATATTTTTCCTCAGAGCCAAGTACAACCCAACGAAACAGCGTTCTCCAGTCCTCGGTCCAAAAACACGCGGACACACAACCAGACAGAACACACATATAGACAGGTAATAGATATGCAGGACAAGCATTAATCTATAGAAATAAATAAATATTATTTCATGAGTATGGGAATCTTGGATGGTTAGTTCCTTTGGTCGTTCACCATTTCCACTGCCCCAGGGAAGAGAGAATGCTGAACGAGAATGCTGTCACAAAACAACAAATTTTGTGACGTGTTCATGACAATAAATTCTGATCCTGAAAAATATTTCCTCCAATTCATCATTTTGACGCAACTCGTGAAACCCAAAACCTCAGCCCTCAAACTCAACAATCACAAAACAGCGTCAGTGCTCGAACCATGAGCCAAGCCCTCCAATCTAAATGGTCAGACACAGACTGATATTAATGGAGATCGCCAATTTGTTGCAGGTGAAACAACAGGTTCTTACAATGCAGTGGGAAGCCACTTGACCCTTTGTGCTGACATCAGATGTCCAGAATCCAAAGGTCTCCAGTAAGTGTGGTTCCCTTCAGGAAACGAGAGGACGGAGAGGGATATACAAGAGTGAACCACATTAGGATGGGGAGCAATGGAAATGGGAAACATGTTTCCATGAAAGGAAATGATAAGGGAAGCTTACCAGAAGCTGGAGGGCTCTCTCTGCCAGGTAGCTGCGCTTATGGGGCAAGAGTGTTAGCAGGTGCAAGGTGTGTCTTGTCAAGTGATTCAAGGTAGTCCTCACTGAGTCATTGGGAAGATGGTTCAAGATCTTCAAACTGAAAGCACAGAAAAAAGAATTACTCTGCAGTGGGATGAGAGTGCAGTCGGGTCCATGGCAAACTCTTAACATCACTGGACAGTGAAGATTTTGCTTCCTGAACATGTTTGGGGGTATTTTATGGATTTTGGGCTGTTTTTTTAAATATAACCTATTTTAGCGATTCCCTGTCCTATTTTAAGTCTACTTTGAGCAGACAAAACCGTGAAGTGCAACATGTCATTGAAAATTCATTTACTGCATTCGCACTTGGACTCCTTCCCCACTGGTCTTGGTGCCGTTGGTGACAAACACGGTGCAGTCAGGACATTGCGACCATGGAAAAGCGGGATCAGAGCAACTGGAATCCATCAATGCTTGCCGACTATTGTTGGACATTGACACGAGAGGCATCAGATGCTGAGCACAAACAAAAATCAGCGGCAAAGCATTTTTAGGTCAGTTGAACTAACGAAACGTGTCAGCAACATGATGTGATAAACAGGCTAAATTCAATAAAAGTTAATTTAATGTTTCTCCAACTTCCTATGTGATACAGCAAATCTGAAATTATCTTTTGTGTTCAGTTTGAAGTTGTCTATCACAATCCGCAAATTATTTTCAGGAAGCAAAGAATTTGAAAATATTTGTTGTCCAGTGCAATCTGAGGGAAGGTCGGGACTGAGATTAAAGCCACCTCTTTGAGCATTTTCCAGCCTCCAACACAGTGGATTACACCCTGACAGCTTGAGGGCTAAGAATTAGCACAGAGGCTACAACAAACCTAGAGTGAGCAGAGCCAAGGTATGTGGTACTGTTGGAGGAGCCATCCTTCAGACAAGGCATTACACTAAGATTTGACGTACACAAAGGTGCAGCAGGTCTAAGTTTCTCCAGCACTTTTGTTTCTTGCACTGGACCCTCTTTGGAGTTGGACCTGAAAGGTCCCCTGGATGTTTTAGAGGAAAGCAGGGCAGTTTCCCCACCAGAATCCTGGTTGGCATCACTAGTTACCCCATCATTACTTCACTGCTGTTCAAGGGAGTGTGGGTGCAAGTTGCCGGCCGAGTTTCCTACATGGCACAGGTGACCCCACTCCAAGGATGAGAAAGGTGCTAGAGAAATGCACTGATGACTCTGTTCTCACCCTCAGGTAGAAACCAAAGTGTGCACAGTCTTATATCAGTTCTGACAGAGGGTCTCAAATCTGAAACACATGCCATGCATGAATTTACATTAGAAAAAGGGACACTGCTCTGAAACAGACATTGAGGGAAGGAAGTCCTTTCCGGAAGAGGCCAGTCACCATGGGGCGCATAAGCTACGTATCCACGATAAAAAGAGAAAGAGGTACAATGAGCAGACACTCACGGTAGCTCAGCCATGATCTCTGGGCCCATGAGAAGGATGTTGTTCTGGAATTTTTCAGGCCAGCGGCTGAGCTCCTTGATAATGCATTTACGCTGCAAGAGATATAGGTGAAGTTGGGTTACAAGGGCTAACGGAGGGGGTTGACACAAAATACAGGCACAAGGGTTGAGAGCTGGAGAGAGGAGTGAGGAGATCGGGGAGTGGGGGGAGCTAGAGAGGAGAGTGGGAAGCCAGCAAAGGGAGGGGGAAAATGAGGAGCTGGAGTGGTGAGTGGGGGGGGGGGGGGGAGTCAGGAGAGGGGAGTGCGACCAGTTGTCTAACAAAGTCTTGTGAATAGTCTTGGCCCACTTAGCACAAGATAATGGGGCTGTGTTAATTGACCTACATAAAATCAGCTTTGTTTCCATGACAAATCCACCTCCTTGCAGGAGGAATGAGGGATGAACTATTAATGCTGACCTTGCTTGGGTCACGTCCCAAGATCAGATGAGTTTAAAAAATCCATCAACATTGCTAGGTATTTTGAACAATTCTATCAGGTTCACCCTGAACTTCTCAGAACAACATAATGAACTTCAGCATCTTCCAGTCTCTTGACCACCGGTGGGGGGGGGGGGGGTTTGTGACATTTTAATTTGTGAGAATAACAGCCTGTGTCGATGGGAACTGACAGCTTGACTGTGGTGGCCAGGTGCCAAGATTAGCAATGACACCGGCATTGGAAGGACACACATTGTTAGGATCCCATTGGGTGGTCCAGGCCAGTGAATCAATGGGCTCATTGTTTGTACAACATTGGGACAAATTTGAGGGGCCATGAAGAGGGATCCTCACTGTACCAGAGATGGCCTAATTCCACCATGGAGACCACTGAGAGACCCAACCATTGCCAGGAATTCGGGCTCCATGGCTCGTTGATGGAGAACTTTACAGTCCACACCTCTGGCCACGTTCCCCAAAGACCTGTGGGTTGAAATGAAAGCAGAATCAAGAGACCTAATCAGGACCAAGCACTTGGCACAGCTGACCCAATCAGCACCAGGACCTTGGCATAGCCAACCCAATCGGCATTAGGCACAGGGCAGCCAAGACCCAATCTGCATCAGGCACAGGAGAGCCAATGCTAATGCAAAGGAGGCTAGGCCCTTCCAACTTTCCCAATCAGGAGTGATTCTAGGAGTCACCCTCTGACTCCTAGCTCAAAGATTCCCATGACCAACATTGATGTCCCAACCCAGTATTGAGGGAACGCAGCACCATGAGAGGTTCAGCCTGGCCAACTACATCTTTCTGCTCTTGTCGGTGTAAAAGAGACAAGGCTTCACTGGAACAAAGTCCAACTGCTCCAGGTCTCTCCCCATCTTACCCCTGCTCATCCCCACTCTCTCCGTCTCACCTCTATTCATCCCCACACTCCATGTCCCACCCTCAGTCTCTCCCTATCCTACCCCTCGTCATCCCCTCTCTCCCTGACCCCCTTCCCGTCCTCACTCTCCTCATCCCACCCCTCCTCATCCCCACTCACCTCTCCTCATCCCCACTCTCCCCATCCCACCCCTCCTCGCCCCCACTCTCCCCCTCCCACCCCTCCTCATCCCCACTCTCCCCGTCCCACCAATACCATCCAGGAAAGCCCACAAACGTACAGTTATTTGTACTCACAGAAAGGAATCATTGGTTACGTTTGATACTTGCTGAAGCTTCTTGAAAATAAACTGGACCTGAATTGACAAAAAGATTTGTAACCAAGTCTCTGTATGATTCTCCACTCAACTTTTCCATGGTAATCTGCTGTTGTAATTTTGGCCATAGGCCCTCTCTACATAACCACAAACACAAGGCTCAGAAGGGGGAAAGAGCAGAGATATAAAGTTGTAAAGCATACACCAAGATCACATCCAAGCTGATGTTAACAAATCTGCCTGTATTCTTCCAGACCAATGTCTCATAAATGTGGTACTTGGATTCAGAAGCACCAGTCTAATAAGGAGAAAGCAATCTCCCATCAAAACAAGTTCAGGGCCTAACCTCAACTTCCACACTTACCTTTGCAATAGCTGGGGAGATTATTGACGAGATATATCCCACCCCTGGTGCTCACATCTGCACAAGGAGCACGCAGTCGGGAGGGGGAAGGGGAACTGGGGGTGTGGGGAAGCATCTAGAGAAGATTGGAGGGAGAAGGATGGGGCTAGGAAATAACTCAAGGAAAATAGAAAGACAAAAATCATCCTTCTAGCCAAAAAATTAAGTTCGATTCTTAGCCAGCGTTTCTCCCCACTCTTGTGCTAACTGAAGGACGGTGTTGGGCAGAAATCTCACACACCGAGCTCACCAACCTGGTGCTGTGACCACGCCCAGTCCCCGAACAGGCCACGGTTTCTCAGGAAGGTCTCAGGTTCAAAGGCGAGGACTTTCAAGGGGACATATGGAATCAGGCAGCCAAACCGGGCGAGCTGACTCCCGTCATCATTACCCTGAACCTGTAGGAGATATCAAAGCAAAGAGCCGCCGTCATCTGTTTACGTGTGGATTCCTTAACCCTGGGCTTTGAGACACCGTTACCCCCAAACCTCCATCTCCTTTCCTGAACAATCCCTTTATTTTCAGGGGCACGATAATGGTGAATCATCTTACCCAAAATTCTTACTTGCTGCAGCCACACAGATACTACATAAAAATGCAATTACAATACTTTGCTTACAATACAGAAGAGAAAATAATTACAAATAATAGATCATAAATATTCCACGTTACTATGCTGCAAGAAAAAAAAGGGGGCATTAAATCTTTTTAAAATTTAGACATACAGCCCGGTAACGGGCCATTTCAGCCCACGAGTCATAGGCCCAACTTACACCCCATTAACCTACACCTCCAGTACATTTTGAACAGTGGGAAGAAACTGGAGCCCCCAGGGAAAATCGAAGGAGAACATATGAACTCCTAACAGACAGTCCGGGATTCAAACCCCGGTCCCAATCACTGGCGCTGTAACAGAGTTGCGCTAACTGCTACACCAACTTTCAGTACCATAGGTAACCATAGAACATTACAGCACAGAAACAGGTCCTTCAGCCCTTCTAGTCTGTGCTGAACTATTATTCTACCTAGCCCCACTGATCTGCACCCAGCCCATAGGGGCTCCATACCTTTCCCATCCATATACTTGTCCAAATTCTTAAATGTTAAAATTGAGCCCGCATTCACCACTTCAGTTGGCAGCTCGTTCCACACCCCACCATTCTCTGTGTGAAGAAGTTCCCCCTCCAAATATCACTTTGCATCTCGACCAACAAGCCACATCAACCCCGAACCCTGACCATGTGACCGGGACAACCTCAAGCTGTCCTACCTGGAGAACATCCAGAATCACAGCCTTCTGAGTTGAGGAGAGGAGGGCCAGGAAAGGGCTGAAGCATGAACAGGCACCAGCCAACGCCTGGGCAGGGAGGTACCCCAGAGCCGACGGACTGAACCCTGGCAGCAGATGAGCCAGGCGGCAGAGGACATCCATGGTTACCTGGAATATTCAACAAGTTCCAAATATCATATTACTCTCCGACATCTCCTTCCACCTTCACCAGAGCCACGAGAAACTTGCCCTTCCATCCTCTACCTCTGCTCAACATTGACTAAACTCCGCTTTCCTCCTCTCAGACAGTTATTAACTTTCCCAGTTAACCAGAACCACTTCAGTGTCAAAATAACAAAGAATGTCAGATTGGATGACTTGCAAGAAAGGAACAAAATTCCCTGCACGTTGGTTCAATTATCTTTAACTTCACCTCAGTTAAATTTTCCTCTGACTGTGAACAAATGCAAATCCTGGACATCTATGGATGTCACCCTCAATCCTACCCCCATTCACAGAACCATCCCCCCCTCCCCATGTTTGCTGCTATGGCCTCCCTCCCTCCCACCTATTACGTCCTGCCTTTGGGACTGTGCTCCTGCCCCTCCCCTTTACCTTTTTATTCAGGCGCCTGCCAACATTTTCCATACCTTGATGAAGGGCTTAGGCCCGAAACGTTGGTTCTGTATCTTTATCTTTGCTGTGTAAAGTACATTGACCTGCTGAGTTTCTCCAGCATTGTATTTTTACCTCAATCCTGCCCCCTTAGATCCTCTTCTCAAGGCAGAAGCCACACCGGGCAAATGCTTCCAGGGCACTAAATGCTGTCTCCCATCTCAGCCAGGTACCTTCGAACCTTGGTGAGGATTGTCAGGCACCCATTGGTCCATCGAGGTGATTCACCACAGACCAGCCCTGCCCTCAAGCTTTCCAACTAGCAGTCAATGGATATGGAGCAGGAAGGAAGGTCATGAGTCAACAACCTTTCCACAGCATTTTCCGATCAGCTCACCAAGGACCTGCAGAAACCAAGGGTGGGTCTCTCGTTCTGAGCTCTATTAATCAGAGTCCAGCACAGGTCAGTTTACTCTAAATGACACTGAAGTAATTCAAAGGTCTAATGTTCTGAACAGATCACACAAGTGGAAAACTGTCATGTGTGTTCAGAGGTGCACCAGAGGCTAGAACACTGAGGAGGCAGAATACTCACCAAGTAGGTGGCAGGACATTAAGGAGAGAGTTTGGCTCCTTGTCTAACAGCCCTGGCTGTGATTTTTTTTAATTTTTAATTTTTCACACTATGAACCATATTAACCAAAATACACACAAACATTTCCCTCTTGAATATACACAGTGTCATTTTCTCCCCTTTTTCACCCCTCCCATCCCTCCTTCCTTTCCACCCCCCTCCCCCCATTAAACATTAAACAATAAACCCATTAAACCATGTCTTCACACAATGAAAATAAACAAGAAAATTGTGTCATCTACTTTTACACACTGGGTCAGTTCATTTCGAATTCTTCTCATTCTATCATTTTAGGGGGTGGAGGTCCACAGTAGACCCTCTCTGTTGTGTTCCATGAACGGTTCCCAGAGCCCTGGCTGTGTGATGGGACAGCATAAAGGGAGCTGAACTTGTGTCCAACCAAGGCCTGGGAGAGTGTGATGGGACAGTATAAATGGAGTTTCACTCTGTGTCTAACCACTGCTGGCCCTGCCCCAGGGGTGTGTGATGGGACAGAGGGAGCTTCACTGTATCTGACCCTGGGAACGAGTAGTGGGACATTGTAGAGGGAGCTTCGCACTGCCTGACCCTGGGAGTGTGTGATGCGAAAGTACAGAGGAAGCTTCACTTTGTGTCAGATCCGGGAGTGTGTGATGGGACGGTGTAGAGGGATTTTTCACTCTATGTCTGACCTTGGGAGAGTGTGATGGGACGGTGTGGAGGGAGCTTCACTCTGTGTCTGACCCTGGGAGAGTGTGATGGGATGGTGTGGAGGGAGCTTCACTCTGTGTCTGACCCTGGGAGAGTGTGATGGAAGACCAGATTACAAAAAGTTCCATTGCCAAGAACAAATCTTGAACCAAATACAGGATCACAGTGGATAAAGTGGATGGATACTTACATTAATATCCTGGATCATTTCAGTCACAAGCTGATCAGCCTACAAAAAGTTTGCAAAAGCAACAAGAATTTTAAAGGATTGAGTCATGAAGTGGTCACCAACTAGTTTAAATGAGTTAAATTCATCTCTCTCCATGTCTCAGAGTACAGCTTGATTTTCACCACATTTCGGACCAGGACCCTGGACTTCATTCTTTTACCAACCCACACTTGGTGACATACTAATCTACACACGTTTGGGATGTGGGAAGAAGCTAGCTCGAACCCCCAGGACAACCCCCTCGACCACAGGAAAAACATGCAGACTTCACCTCGGCGGCACCTGAGCTCAGGATCGAACCCAGGTTTGCTGCAGCTGAGACATCAGCACTACCTGCTGAGCAACCACGCCTCCCTCCAGTTCAGGTCTTCTTTCCCAACCAATCACTCACTGGAGGGCAGTGCTATGCTGATGGTACATCATCCCTGGAAACCCAGATATTCTCTCCGTCAACATATTCAGCAAGGTAACTGACCTGGGCAGTGGTGAGTGACTTTGAGTCGAGGCCAGAGACAACCGTTAACCTTTGTTGAGCTGACAGGTTTTTTAGGAAGTTCACGCCAAGGACAGGTAGGATCTGGCCGAGAGCGAGCAGATCCTGGTGGGTCAATGAGGTCAGGTTCTGTCCCCAGAGGTGGGAAGCCAAAAGGTGTGCCACCTAACCGTGAGAGAACACATGGTCACAGCTCCAACACAGGCCCACCTCCCTGTCAGAGACCCCAGGCCAGAACCCACCCCTCAAGAGACCCCCCCCACACAGACCACCCCCTCTGTCATAGAACCCCAGCACAGACCACACCCTTCTGTCGGAGACCCCCAGTACAGACCCTACCTCTCAGAGACCCCACTAATGTGAACAACTCATCAATCTCAATCTCATGAACACCTTTCATAATTTTATACATTTCTATGATTCCTTCTCATTCTTCTAAATTCCATTTAAGTACAGTCCCAGACAACCTCCAGGTTTGGAGAATTTTAGGGAGATTTCCAGTTATCTACCACCCTTTCAGGAAGGAGATGTATCCTGACAATAATTCTGAACTAGCTGGCTTCAGCCCTATGCCTGATTGATGTTGGCTCTCCACCCTCGAGGTTGAACAGTGAATGATCCAACAGTATCCGTGGAGGCGAAAGCAGTGATTGACATTTCAGGTTTAAGTGCTTGCTCCATCAGGAGCTAGCATCTCTCGTGGGGTTGGTTTGACCTTTGGGCCATTCACAAGGAGAAGGAGTTTTACTGAGCAACACCTGGTCTCAAAGAGGCTTCATTGTAACGACCAGGTGCAACAGTTGGGCAGGGAAGGGTCACAAGATCCAGTCAGGGAACGTGAAACACGGAAGTCTGCAGGCCCTGAGATTGTAGTAAAAGCACACAGTAAATGCTGGAAGAACTCAGCCGGTCTCGCAGCATCCATAGGAGATAAAGATATATTACTGATGACTCGGGCCTGAGCCCTTCCTCAAGAAATAAGCAAAAGACAGGAAGGAGTCTGGGGGAGGAGTCCAGACCCACAAAAGGTGTTAGTTGGATATGATAAGAATTGGTGAGAATTGATTTTGTCTGTGTGAAAGGAGACAGTGAAAAGGGAGAACTGGGGGAAGGTGACAGGGTCATGGGGTTGATGTTAATACCATCCAGCTGGAGGGTGCCCAGACGGAAGATGAGGTGTTGTTCCTCCAATTTGCAGTGGTCTCAGTCCAGCAGTGCATGAGACCGTGGACAGATAGGTCAGCAAGGGAATGGGATGCAGAATTGAAATGGGTGACCATTGGGAGATCCACGCTACTGCGGCAAACAGCTGAGGTGCTCAACAAAGTCAACACCCATTCTCTCTGATGTCGAGGAGACCTATGACTATACCTTGAAGGAGGTTCAAGCCCAAAACATCGGTAATATATCTTTACCTCCTCTGGATGTTGCGAGTCCAGCTAAGTTCCTCCAGCATTTACTGTGTGTTTTCACTCTGACGCAGAGACAGGGCACCTCCCGACCTCACTCAGGGCCTGTAATTGCCGGTGAAATACACTGGGGAGAGGCCAAAGGCCAATGAAGGAGATGAATATTCTGGAAAGATCTTCAGTGAATGCTCCACTCCCCGGCAGGTTCTCACCACCACTGCCAGGGTAATGTCAGAGCTGCCAGTCTGCTGGGACTTACCCCACTGCCAGCATCTATGGTGCCCTCCTTGATGCACTCCAAGAGTGTGCTGGAGATAGCGTCTGCCTTTGGCTGGGCAGCGAGGAAGAGCCGGAGATCCTCCTGACTGGCAAAGCAAATCAGCCGACCGAGCCTGGGAAAGAGTGGGAATGGATTGATCAGTGAATGGGTTCCTGGCCTGCTTCTTGCTACTCTGCCCTAACTACAACAAAAAATATTTATTTATCTTTTCTTTCCACAAATAGATTTTATTCACAACAAATTACTTACAAAAAAAGATAAGCATTCAAATTATTTTTGCACTCATAATGTCAGTCATATTTACACTTTCCCATCAATGTACACTGTAACATTGTTCTCTCTACCCCGTTACCAACCCTGTGGCAGCTTGTCATTTCTCCTCCCCTCTGTTGTTTGAGGGATTTCCCCTCGGTCTCATCCCCTCAGTGCCCGGTAATGAGAGGACTTGAGACTGTGGTCCTTCCCCACAGCTGCGCTAAGCCTCAGTGCGTCCCTCAGCACGCACTCCTACAGCCTGGAATGTGCCAGTCGGAAGCATTCCCTCACTGACATCTCTGTGTGCTGAAAACCCAACAGGTTACAGGCAGAGCAAAGGGTGTCATTCACCGAGTTGATGGTCTTCCAGAAGTTCTAGATGTCTGATTGTATGTGTCCCCAGGAACAAAAACTTGGATGAATGCCACAAATAGATCGTAATGCCTTCACCATTTGTGAGTTGTTAGGCCACTAGGACCTCTTCCATCCTTACCAAGGGAAGTGCCTACCTTCTCACCTTTCATACAATGGACACAACTGTCCTGGTGGGTGAGAATTCAGAACCCACTGCACAGTGCAGCCCCCACACTACCCCCAATAAGCCAAGGTGACACAAATTTCTGCACCTTTAATGCAGGGTGAAGGAGGGAGACTGGGGAAGGCATTTACCATGTACACTGAGGTAATAATCAAGTTATGGGGACTAATTTTCAGATCAAATGGGGGGGGTCGACTTATGTGCATACTACTTTTGACAGCAGTAAGTACCTGCGTTGTTCGAGACGTCGGGGGCGAGGATTTGCATTTGGGGCATCAGGAGCTCAGATGGGTGGGCGGTTGAGGCCAAAAATGGGGGGGGGGTTTCAACTTTTACATGGGATCGACTATTACACGAGGACATGCAATAGGCAGGAAGTCAAGAGTATTGAAGAGGGAGGACATGGGGAAATTTGAGATGTTTTTAGGCTGGAAGCAGGTGACTGGCGATGAGAGAACAGTGGGAAGCTTCGTTGTAGTTGTCCCAGTCAGCACTGGGATCTTCAGTCCTCGAGGTGACAAAGAATGAACTGGTCAACCATGGAGGTGATGCCGACCCCAGGGGAAGCAGAGAGAAGCTCATGGGAACCAGGAGGCGTGAGATGAATGAGTCAAACCAGGGCAGGACTTGCGCAGCAGGTGGCATGGCAGATGTTGTAGAGCAGAGAGACTTTGGGGTATAAGTGCACGGTTGTGTGAAAGTGGCAACTCAGTTGGACAAGGTGGGGAAAGACTGGGTCACCATAGCTAAAGAAAAAACACAATGCTGGAGAAATTCAGCAGGTAAAATAGTGTCCTTTATTTAGCCCTTCATTAAGGTGGGGGTTGGGCTCGCTGGTCTTCATAGGGTGGGGGATAGAATTCAAAAGTTCCTGATTCAGCTGTACCAGGAGATGTGAGACCACACAGAGCACTGGGCACAGTTCTGGTCACCCATTATAGGAAGGGCAGCAATAAATTGCAAGGGGAGATTCCCCAGGATGATGGTGGGAACGGAAGGGTTGGGGTAGAGGGAGAGGATAGATAGATTGGGCTGTTATTTCCAAGTGCAAAGGAGGCTGAGGGATGATCTTATCAAGGCTTACGGATCGTGAGGGGTATGGATAAAGTGAATGCTCGGTCTTTTTTTCTGAGGTAGATGATTCTTAAACTAGAGGGCATGAGTTTAAGGTGAGGGGTCCTGAGAGGCAATTTCTCACTCGGGTGTTCCATGTCTGGAATGAGCAGACAGAGGGAACTGCAGAGGTGGGCAAACATCAACATGCAAAGGCAGTTAGAAATAGTTAAGGTGATGGACCAGTGGCAGGTAAATTGTCGGCATGGACTAGATGGGTTGAAGTGCCTGCTCTCTGCTGCGTGACCGAGGTTGTTGATGGCAGACTTACCCCTCTACCTGCTGGCTGGTCAGAGTGTGGCTGGAGTTGACCATAGTGCGGATGACATGCCTGCCTCGGGACGGATCCAGGTTGCTATTCCTCAGCAACTCCTTCACTGAAGCCAGCTACAGCAGGGAGAGAAAGTGGGGCAAGATCCTTGGGCCTGGAGATCCGGCTCGCCCAACCCTGCTGGCCCCTCAACCCACCCTGCTGGCCTCTCACCTCATTCCACTGGCCCCTCACTCCACTCCACCAGCCCCTCTCCCTACCCCGCCAACCAATCACCCTTCCCTCACCCATCACCCCATCAGTCCCTCTCCTCGCCAGCCCCCAACCCTCACACCCACTGCCCTACACACCAATTCCTCATCCTCCCTGCTTCACACTTCATCCCTCACCTCTCCATCCCTCCTCCCCTCCCTCCTCTCTCTTCCCTCCCTCCCACCTCCCCTCACCTGCTGGGTGGTGAGGTGCTGGAAGTGACTGGTTGGTAAGTAGGGTAAGAGTGTCTGGACTGAGGCCAGGAAGTCCGAGCTCCAGGTGCCCACCTGGCCGAAAGTGTTCCCTTGAACCAGCCTCCTGGCAAAGGCTTTCTTCTGACTGACCTTCATCTGGGGGCTGTGATCCTGGATGGCAGCCAACCTGCCAAGATAGACAGCGGTCAGTATGGGTGAACTTCCATGGCGCAGATACGCCTTACTCTGCACCACCACACCCTCCCTACCACCCATTGTTCAGTTGTAGATACAGCACTGACCCTCTCCAGCACCTTTCAGCAGGAGACAGTCCAATCCCATCCTGGTTCCACTAACCTCCCCACCGCTACACATTCCACCCTCCCCCCCCCCCCCCCCCCCCCAGCTATCCCCACATCTCATGGGCCCACAGTTATTGTGCCATGGGGGGAGCATAGGGCATTCAGCCCATTGGGACTAGGCCAACCTTTAAGATGGCTACCCACTGGTCAACATAGGCATATGGCCTTTTTCCGGCTGACACTTTTTTATCTTGATCACGTTTCATTCTCCCCACATCAAATGGCTGTTGGAAGTCAACCTTGTTCCTGATGCTTCCCTCCAACTCTGCAGGACTCCCTCATCTCTGGAATGATAGCCCAGATATCAAGGTATCAGGCGAGAGAGGTTCCTCTGTCCCACAAGTGAGTGCCCCCTGATGAACTGGCCACTTGCTGGTGAGGTCGTGAGCTGCAAACCAGGCCTCTATAATTTCAGGCCTGCATAAAACCAGGACTGCCTGTTTCAGCCAGTGTTTCACTAGGCCCCGTGTGGACAGGCTGGCGTCGAACCAGGCCCATGCGCTGGTGAACTCACACACTGTCGTTGAGGAGTAGCGAAGCAGGCAAACCCAGGATGTCAGGAACAGTCAGGAACGGAATGAATTGCGACAGATCCACAAACAGTTCGGGTGTCACCTGGGGGAACTTGTGGAGGAAGGACGCAGCGAGGGTTTCCAGAGCTGGTGCATCCCGCTGCGAAATCTGGAGGGAGAAACAATTATCGGTAGAAAAGCTGGAGGAAATGCAACATGGAGGAACTGGACGGTGCTTCTGTCAATTCCCACCTTCCCACAGGACGGGAGGTAGCCATTCAGCCACTGGCTCTCGGGAGGAGCAATCTAAAAATAAACTTTATTAATAATAACAATCATTCAAAGCCTTTTCACACCAAATGTCAAACATATCGATACATTCCCATCAATGCACATTGTTTGCTCTCTACTACCCCATCTCCACCTTGTAATTTCTCTCCCCTTAGTCTCAGCCCCTCAGTGCCAGTAATAGGAGGATTCTAGACTGTGGCTCTACCCCACAGCACCCTCATTGGCTGCACCAAGCCTCTGTGTGTCCCTCGGTACGTACTTCTGCATCCTGGAATATGCCATTCGGCAGCATTCTCTCACCGACATCTCCATGTGCTGGAAGACCAACAGGCTTCGGCCCAACCAGATGGTGTCTTTCACCAAGCCGATGGTCCTCCAACAGTTCTGGATGTCAGACTCTGAGTGCATCCCTGGTGGATCAGAGAGTTCACTCACACTCCTGCAGGGCGTGAACTGTGACAAGGACCCTTACATCCTTCTCCACATACTCTTTGTGAATCTGTGTTCTGCAAAGAGGCGGGAAACTGTCTCCACTCCACTGCAGTCATCCATGGACCGTGCAGGTGGTGAGTGATGTTCCGGTTCTACAGGAAGTATCTGACTGTGAGGGCTCCTCTCATCACCAGCCAGACCAAGTCCTGGCGCTTGTTTATGAATCCTGGCAATGAGGTATTCTGCCAGAACAACTGAACAGTCTGCTCAGGGAACTACCCCACCGGGTCCATCGATTCCTCAACTCTCAGTTTCTACAGGATGTTCCGTGTTGACCACTGCCTGATGTCCTTGTGGTCAAAGGTGTTGGTCTGGAAGAACTTTGCCATGTAGGATAGATGGTGTGGCAAAGGCCCATGCTTCGCAACACCTGACGCAGGTAGAACCTTAGCACATCGCGGCACTTGATGCCCTCATAATTTGGTTCCACGCACAGCCTGATGCAGCCACACATGAAGGGTAGTCATCAGAATGAGGGCCATGTTGGTTATGCCCTAGCCTCTGTTGTCTGGCAACTTGAACATGGTGAGGATTTGGACCCTTTCCATCCTGGATCCTCACATGAACTGGAAAACAGCTCTGGTGACTGCCAGGGTGGAGGTGTGGGGTTGGCCACACCTGTCCTGAGAGCACCTTGCACCTAATGACCAGGTCCTTCCCTGTTAGTGAGGAGTGCTGCACCCACAGACCTCATTTCTGATGGACCTTTGCTATTGGTTCTGACCAATTCTTGCTGCCTGCCTTGGCCCTTCCTCATTCTCCTCACAGACTTTTCTTTCAGCTGCAGCTCTCTCCAAGTGGAATTTGCGTCCACTTCTGTCCTGGTCCCACCACTCACTGCATGAACTGTTAACTTTGCTCAATGTTCCCTACATCTTTCATCCCCTACAGATGGGAAAAATTTTACCACATATACTTCATCTAGAACCTTCTTGATTTTAAATCCTACCATTAGACCCCCTTGCAACCTGCTCTTTCGAGACAAACTGTCCAGAAAACCCCAGCAGGTCCCATTACCTTGTAGAGGGAAGCTTCCACTAATTGGTGAGATAGGACCTGGGGACACAGCCTCGAGATTCAAGACAGAGATGAGGAGGAACTGCTTTTCTCAAAGATGAGGGCATTTGTGAAATTCTCTACCAAGGAAGCAGTAGAGGATGCCTCATTGAAGATACAATTAGATAAATTTTTCCGTAGTAGCGGAATTAATGGTTCTGGGGAATAGGCAAGTAAGGGGAGCCGAGTCCACGCCCAGATCAGTCATGAAATGGTGGAGTCTGGATAGGCCAGATGGCAAACTCCTGCTCTTGTTTCTTTCATTCTTAAGTAAAAGTGGACCCAATCCTTGCCTGAATACGGGGCAGAATGGATTATTATGAATAACCCTGGTAGTTGGCTATAATTATTAGCAAGGTTGTCAGATGGATAACATTACAAAAGTTGCAGACATGTTCCAAAAAACAGTTGTATTTTTCCCATCAGATTCTCTTGAACTAATCTCAATTTGTTATTTATAGTATTTTACATTAGATTAGTTACCGTGTTAGTATTTTCAATGAACATTTTGAACAGTCCTCAATTGTGCTGCTCTGTGGTTGTGGCCTAACTTAGCCGTACTGAGGCAGGAAGTGTTCAGCAATGAACACAGGTAATTATAATGACAATGTTCCAACAGGGAAGTGGTGCAGGCCTGCTCAACACCCACCTGAAGTTGATGCCACATCCTGTGCATGTACGAGAGCAGTTTCTTGACAGCATCCTTTTCAGCGGACATAAGAAGCTTCTGGAAATTCTCTTGGGGCATCTGCAGGTACTCCTGGGAAGAACACAGGGAAAGGAATCCATCATTGCAGTTAGAGCCCCACCTACTCTGGCAGCACCCCATCTGGATGCAGGGAGCTCTCCTACATCTGACGGCCATTTGTACCACCCCTCCCGGACTGCACCGTGGCCCCTGCAGAGTCCGGCGGTTCGTGGGTTCAAGCCTCCTGAAAAATGAGGCTGCTCCCTCAGCTGAGACACCGAGACCCTGTCCCTCTCAAGTGGGCCTAGCTGACATCACTCACACCATTCAGAGATTTCACTCTTCCAATTACACACTCAGCTGGCCAATATTTAACCATGTCGAGAAATATTCAGGTACCTGAAAAAGAACTTGTAGAGCTGGAAAATCATTCTCACTCTGTAACATATCCCAGAGCACTGGCTGAGGAGACAAAGCAGTTGAGATGATGTTAATATTTAATTGCAAGAGACAGCAAAGAGCCTGGCAGATATTAAACAATGTTTGTGGGATTTTGCTGTATGAAAATTAGACACTACATTGTCACAGCGACAATATCGAGAGGATTAGGAAACAAGAAATAGAAGCAGAGTCGGCCATTTGGCTCATCGAGCCTGCTTCGCCATTCAATAGGACCACGACTGATCTGATGATGGGCTCATCTTCACCGACCTGCCTTTTCCCCATACCCCTTAATTCCCATACTACGTAAAAATCTATCCAACCTCGTCTAAAATATATTCACTGAGGTCGCCTCCATGGCTTCAATGGGCAGCGAATTCCACAGATTCCCCACCCTCTGGGAAAAGCAGTTCCTCCTCACCTCCGTCCGAAATCTACTCCCCTGGATCTTTTATTTAAATTTTTTATTTTTCACACCATAAACCACATTGACCAAGATACATACATTTTCCTTTTCAAATATATACAGTGTCATTTTCTCCCCCCCCCTCCTCCCATCCCACCCTCCCTACCTCCCCCCCTCCCTACCTCCCCCCCCCATTCATTTAAAGTACAAAATCCAAGATATACTCCCCTGGATCTTGAGACTATGTCCACTAGTTCTGGTCTCCCCCACCAATGGGAACAACTTACCAACTACTATCTTATCTCTGCCTTCATAGTTTTATACATTTCTATAAGACCCCCCCCCCCCCCTCAATCTTCTAAATTGTAACAGTTACATTCCCAGATTCACTTGATGCAAGTGGAAGGGCACATCAGAAAAATACTGGAGGAATTCAAGATCCTTTGAATTGATCTACAAAGGCTCCAGCCAAAAGAATCAATAAGAGACCAAACTTCAGGGAATTAATCTGATATTATGCAGCAAACACCATCTTGCTGGGAAAAAAATTCATACCCTTCTATCTATAAAACTAGTTTTCACTTTCTGGGTCCTGGCCTGTTCGGTTGGACTCCTCATAGAGCAGCCATGTGGAAGGTCTGAAAAATTAAAACCATTTGCTTCAATTCCTTTGAGGTGGTATTGTTTTTCGCCCTTATCTGGACACTGGGCTGGTCAAATCCCTTCTTTTATTCACTCCAAAGAGGAGCGGCCAAGAGACATTGAGGTTAGGATTCAAGAATTCATAGAATCTCACAGGAGAGACAAGGCCCATCATGAATGCACCAATTCTTTGAAAACTTACAAGCTTCCCATGATCCTGTGCAGCCTTGTAGATTTACCCCTTTGAAGTCTTTCTCCAGCCCCACACCACCCCCCCCCCCCCCCACCTCCACTTGCTGTGGTTTATTTTTAGACATACAGCACAGTAACCAGTCATTTCGGTCCACAAACCATTGCCGCCCAATTTGCACCCCATTAACCTACACTCCCAGTACGTTTTGAACGATGGGAAGAAACCAGAGCACCCAGAGAAAACCCCTGCAGACATTGGGAGAACGTATAAACTCCTTACAGACAGTGAGGAATTCAAACCCTGGTCCCGATCGCTAGAGCTGTAAAGGCGTTGCGCTAACCGCTACATCAACCATGCCACCCTGGAGTTCAGCAATGCACACTAACTAAATCCTCTTCTCCCCTCTGGTATTCTCCCCAATGATCTTAAGATGGTTTTCACTGACCACCAGTCTACTTTTTTCTCTTCCATAATATCACAACAAAATCGCCATCAAGATTCCAAGCAGGTTTTCGCGGGAGAATGGGTGACTAAATCTTGGTCAAAGTTGGGGTGGGGGATGTGTGGATGTAGAATTCTAGAGCACAGAAATCTGCCAACAAAGGAACCGCTGCCAGTGGGAGGGGGGCATACTAGAATTGGAGGACTGTGGAGATCTCAGAGAATGTGGGGATGGAGAAGGTCACAGAGAAAGTGGAGACGATTTAAAGAAAACAAGGCAGAGGGTGTTGCCTAACCTGAGACCAGTCCAAGTCAGTCAAGGAGGGGTGGGTGATGACACTGGCTCAATAGTTTAAGGGAGAAGGAGAGAAACCAGAATGATGGGCGGAAGCTGGAAGTGTAGCAACGTTCAGGAAAATACTGAGTAATCAAAATAGAGAGGATGCGGAGTTGGGCAGAAAAGTGGCAGGTGGAGTTCAATCCAGATAAGGGTGAGGTGATGCATTTTGGAAGGTCAACCAGAAGGCTGAGTACAGGGTTAATGGTTGAATACTTAAAATTGTGGAGGAACAGAGGGGCCTTAGGGTCCCAATCCATACATCCCTCAAGGTCACTGCACAGATTGGTGGGACAGTTAAGAAGTCCGATAGGATGCTGGGCTTCATTAATAGGGGGATTGAGTTCAAGAGCCGAGAGGTCATGTGGCAGCCCTACAAATCTCTGGGAGACCACACTTGAGTATTGTGTTCAGTTCTGGTCACCTAATTACAGGAAGGACATGGAAGCTATGGAGAGGGTGCAGAGGAGATGTACCAGAATGTTGCCTGGATTGAAAATAAGCCTTAGGAAGCAAAGTTAATAGAGCTGGGATTTTGGAGCGAAGGATGAGAGATCTACAAGATTCTGCGAGGCATAGATAGGGTGGACAGCCAGCAGCTGTTTCTCAGGGCAGGACCTGCAAATACCAGAAAGCATCTGTACAAAGTGAAGGGAAGGAAGTTTAGGGGGAAAAAAGTCAAGAAAGATTTTTCCACACAGAGAGTTGTGGGTGCCTGAAATGCCTTGCATGGAACATTGGGGGCATTGAAGAGACTCAGACACATGGATGTAAGAAAAATAGGTTACTGGGAAGGGAGTGTTTAGTTTCTTTTTGTAATAGGCCCTCACAACATCGAGGCCGAAGGACCTGTCCTGTGCTGTCGTGCTCCATGTTCTCTCACTTCTGTTCAACTAATTCCACCGGAACACCAAGAGGGGGCGAGTAGACACTGGCCTGGAGAATCTGAATGGCAGCAATGTTTGATAAGAAACATCTTCTGAGCCCTAGATTGGCCGGTCATATTCCAATTTGGGAAGGTGGTGTGGGAGGGGAGAGGAGAACGATACAGGACATGCAGAGAAGGTGGGTAATTCTCCTTAATGCACAGGGGGAACTCAAGAGTTGGGACCCCTTTGCTTCACCAACGCTCACACTGAAGCAACTGAGGAGGTCCTTCTTCAGATCCGCATTTGTCTCTTGCTTCAGGTAGGTGTCCACCGTCTGCAAGATGCCAGCCGATGCGTTGGGGTTGAAGGTGACCCAGAAGGAAGAGTTGTCCAACAAGCTGGAGAGGAGGATGGCTTGGCTCAAAACCTCTTGGACCTCTTGGTCAGCGTGCTCCAGGCCGGATGGCCCCTGAAGGCGCTGGAAGACACGAAGGATGGAGCTGGCTCCGGAAAGCCAGCTGAAGGCTGGGTCATCGCAGGGGTAGAACTGATCCACGAGGTCCTTGAGGAAAGCCGCCGGGTCCTGGCAAAGTTGACTGGTGTTGACGCTCAAAGGTTCAGGCAGCAGATCGACCAAACGCTGGGCAAGGCAGTCGCCCCCGGCCGGGGCACAGTCTTGGACGAGCCCAGGGTGGTCGCGGGAGACCCACTGATAGACGGTGGTGTTCCGGCAGAGCACCTCCTTCAAGGCTGCCGCGTCCCGTTCCCTGCACTGCTCCACCAGCTCGCCGTCCACAAACATGTCCAGCGACCACGAGTTGTAGTCGCACGGCGGGGACTCGGCGGCGGGCAGCAGCTGTTGGCAGAGGTCGGCCAGCCTTCGGGAGGACGTGTGGGTGCACAGGTCACGGACGGGGGCGAGCAGACACTGCTGCAGGTCGCTGGCCGTCACGTTGGAGCTGGCCAACAGGCCGAGGCAAGGGCCGGCCCCTCCGCTCTCCCTCTCCGGAGCTCGGGCCACCAGCGCGCACAGCTGGTTGGCCCAGGGCCCCTGGGCGGTGCCGTCGGTGCAGAGCTGCCGGAGGTGGTCGGAGACGCAGTCCCCAGCGCTGCCCAGGGCGCTCCAACGCTCCAGCAGGCGTTGGCAGGTCCCCCCCGGGCGGCGCCAGGCGCACAGCCAGCGGAGCAGGGTCCCGTTCCCTCCCGCACGCTTCACTCGGGAGCACAAAGGGTCGAAGGAGGCTGAGAGGGGCTGCCCGCTCGGATCCGGCCCGTGCAATAGGCTGCAGAGCTCTGCCACGGCTTCCTGCTGGTTGGAGCAGAGGATCCGCAGAGCCTCGCCGCACCGGCCCGGGCCGAGCAGGTGGCAGGGGCCAGTGGAAATGTTGGTGCTGCGGGGGCCCCTCGGCAGCCCGGAGCAGAGCGGAGCCACCCAGGCGCGACCCAGGCGGCGAGCGCTGCCCAGGGACTCCTCGCTGCACAGGCTGGAGGCCATTTCGTCCGGGTAGAAGCGCCTGCACAGCCTCGCCCAGTACAGGTCTCCCGGGGCCGCCGAGAAGTACCAGGCAGCGTCTGAGCAGCTGGCGCGGAGGTCGGCAGGGGTCTTGTCGGAGCCGGCACTGCGGTTGATCAGGTTGCAGTAGAGGTGCACGGTGAAGTTGGAGATCCCCGGCAGCCCAGGGCTGGAGTCGTTGCAAACAGCCTCCAGACTGGCCTCCTCCTCCTCCTCCTCCCACCTTGGGGGGACGTGCCTCGGCTTCCTCGCTGCCTCCTGCACCTTGTCCCGCTGCGGGCAGGGCACGAACGGCGGCTCCTTCCCAATCTCTCGCCAGCCGGACCCCAGGACGCCGACGTCCCACGTAATGTTGTTCTTGATGCCCCTGCCAGCCAGAGAGAAAGGAAGCAGAGCTTCAGGAAAAGCCGGCACATCTCGGGAAACGAGCAAACAACATCATGGAATAATTACAGCACAGAAACGGCTAGTTGGTGCCTCGTCCCACTGACCCGTACCCAGTCCATCGTCCTCCATACCTCTCCCATCCAGCTACCTGTTCAAATTCTTCTTCAGTGTTAAAATTGAGCCCTTGTCCTCTGGCTTGTATCTCACCTACCCTCAGTGGAAAAAGCCTGCGGTCTATCTCCCTCATAATTTTAAATACCCCTACCAAATCCCCACACATTCTTCTCAGGTTCGGGCAATCAAGTCCTAACTTGTTTAACCTTTCCATGAAACTTGGTTCTTGAAGTCCAGCAATATCCTAGTAAATCTCTGCACTCTTCCAATCTTATTCCATCTTTTGTTCATTTACTTACTGGCATTTTCTCAAACTTTGATGAAGGGCGCAAGCCTGAAACATCCGTTCTGTATCTTCACCTTTACCCCGGTTTGACGTGTTGAGCTTCTCCAACATTTTATGTTTTCACTTTATTCCATCTTATTGATACCTTTCCTGCAGTTTGGTGACCCACAATTCTCCAAATTTGGCCTCACCAATCTCTCATGCAACTTTACCATCACAGCCCAACTCTTATACTTTGATTTATGAAGGCCAATATGCCAAAAGCTCACTTCACAACCCTATCCCACCTGTGACACCCAGATCCCTCTGTTCTACCCCACTCCCTATCATTTACTATGCATGCCCTTTCTTGCTTTGTCCTTTCAAAATGTAACACCTTACACTTGTCTGCATTAAATTCCATCTGCCATTTTTCAGCCCATTTTACCAGGTGGTCCAAGCTTTGAAGATCTTCCTCAGTGTCCACAACACCTCCATTCTTAGTTTCATCTGCAAACTGCTGATCCAATTGACCACATTATCATCCAGATCATTGATACAACTGACAAACAACAATGGTCCCAGCACCGATCCCTGAGGGACACCACTAAACGCAGACCTCCAGTCTGAGAAGCAATCATCCACCACTACTCTCTGGCTTCTCCCATCCATCGAATACCCAGAGTTTGAAACTTCCTGAGTAACCTCCCTTGTCAAAGGCCTTACCAAAGTCCCTGTAGACAACATTTGCAGACTTTCCTTCATCAACTTTCCTGGTAACCTCCTCAAAAAACTATGATTGGTTAAACACAATCTACCACACACAAAGCCATGTTGACTATCCCCTAATCAGTCCAAATAATTGTATATCCAGTCTCTTAAAAGACTTTCCACTGATGTCAGGCTCACCGGCCTATAATTTCCAGGGTTACTTTTGGAGCCTTTTTTAAACAACATGAACTACTCTCCGACACCTCACCCATGGCTAAGGACATTTTAAATATTTCTGCCAGAGCCCCTGCAATTTATACACTCGCCTCCCTCAAGGTCTGAGGGAATATCTTGTCAGGCCACCCTTATTTTCTTTAAGACAGCAAGCACTTCCTCCTCTTTAAACTGTATCGGTTCCATGACCAAACTGCTTGTTTTATTTACTTCCCATAAATCTGTGCCCATTTTCTGAAGGAAAATAGAACAGAAATAGGAGCAGATGTTTAGAAGAAAAAAAAACACCAAAAATTAACTCACCATAAAAGAAGTTGCCTTAAATTCCCTGCAAGAGAGAAAAAAAACATTCAAAACACTTTGTCTTAAATTTAAATTTTGCAATGGCATTTCAGCCCACAAGTCTGTGCCGCCCTATTTACACCCAATTAACCTACAACCCCCGGTACGTTTCGAATGGTGGGAGGAAAACCCACACAGACACGGAGAGAACGTACAAATTCCTCACAGACAGCGCGGGATTCGAACCCCAGTCCCAATCACTGGCGCTATAATGACATTGTGCTAACCACTACACCAAACGTGACACTCCAGACATCATGAGAGGTTCAAAAACTCATCAGTTTGATTGAAGTTGGAATATTGGAGGCAGGTACAAGAAGAGTAGGAGAACTAATGAGATTACAGAACAAAGGTTGATTTGATGTATACCAGGAATGAAGGTCACAGATAGAAAGAAAACATCCATAGTATCTGGGTCTTTTAAGAAAGAGCAGGAAGAGTGAACTAGATGTGGGACAATTAGAGATGGTCATGTGTTGCAATTCCTATTGTAACCATTATTTACCTGCAGAACATTTCCCATTTTGATCTGACTGAGGAATTCCAATAACAGATGAAACCTCGTTCACCAGAGATTTTGTCATCCGTGATATCTTCCTCTTGAAGTTCGTGTAGACAGAAGTCCTGACCTTGCGTAAAATATTCTGCCTCAGCTCTTGCAGTCCACCCCACAAGGTGTCCTCACCCCAAGCGTTTTCGGATCGATTCACCGAGGATGGCCCCTCCGAGCTGCTCCTCCTGCCACTGGGCTTCGAAAGAATCTGCAGAAGACTCTGCACAGGGTCCACATTCTCCACTGGGGTCCTGCCCCCCCCAGATTCTCCAGGCTCATTCCAAGGTTGGAATCTTTCATTTTGGGCTTGTGGACCATTTGGCTGGAGGTTGACCACCGATTTCCAGTTGAGCAGCTTGCCGAGACTTTCAAACCAATCCACACCAGTGCTACAGCCTCTTTGTCTGGTTAGAGGACACAGTAGTTCCTCTATACTACCTTTGGCTTGAGCAAACGTCCCACTGAACAAAGTCTGGGAAAGAGTCTCAATCAACCCAACCAGAACCTCCCAGTTCTCCTTTTGAAGAATCCATCTGAGCAGCTGGGGGTTGGTGAACAAGTCCAGGATACTTTGCAGAAGTTCAATGAGACTTTCTTGGTTCTGGCTTGCCCTCAAAGAAATAAAAATGTCTTTCAGTTCTAGGGTTGCTCTGGGTGGAGACCCCATCTCCACCTCTTCTGAATCCATGGTATTCAATGTTAAACTTTCAGCTGCTGGATCCTGGGGATTGTTGCTTTGCAAATACAATGAGATGTTGTAGAGAAATGCAGAGAGTCGCTCATTGCCCAGTGCACCTCTAGTCAGAAAAGAGGGCACTTTCCGTTGAGGTCGAGCACTTAAGGTCCTGAATCCTCCCATTAAAGTGGAGATAAGAGATTGAATCATTCTGGGATCTTGAGGACTTGATCTTGCATAGGCAGGGATTGAATCTCCTTCTTCTAAAAAGTGTGAAATGCCTTTTAACAGTTCCACGTATTGGTTAATCCCATTACCTGTAAAATCAAGGATTCGTGTGCAGCATTTAGTAAAGGCTCGGGTGGACATTACTGTCCTGCTTCAGGGTTAATTAGGGGTATTTAAAAAGGAGGTAAAATGTTCATTGTTAGTTTATTGTCAATATTACAAGTACAGATGCATTGTATCTGCAGTCAAACAATGACCATGAGTTACTCGTATAATATCAGATTTTTCAGGTCAAATTTTGAGGCGGGGGAGAGGGGGAAGGGGACTAAAATTGACACAAGAATCCACAATTACTGTGTACTTGTGTATAATCAAATTTTGGGAACCATTTTTTCGGGTCCAATTTGTGGGAGGGACCCCTTTTACACTGATACTACTTTTGACCATGTACGTTAAGGCACCGGGAGTTCGGACGACTAGGGCCGGGTGATAAGACCAGGATAGCTAGGACCGTGTAAGGGCAGCACAGTTAATGTAGGAGTTAGTGCAATGCCTTTACAGCGCCAGTGATTGGGACCAGGGTTCCAATCCCGTGCTACCTGTAAGGAACTTGTACGTTCTCCTCGTGTCTGCGTGTCTGCGTAGGCTTTCCCTGGGGTCTCTGGTTTCCTTCCATCATTTGAAACGTACCGGGGGGGGGGGTTATAGGTTAATTTGGTGTCATTTGGGCAGCACAAGGCAAAATGTCCTGTTATCATGCTAAATGTCTAAATTTAAAGTCCACATTCAGGGTGTCCTGAGCTTGGGTGTGCAGGCAGCCGGGGCGAGGATTTACGGTCGGGGAATCAGGTGCTCCGGTGGGGTGCTCTGGTGCATTGGGTGCTCTGGTGGGCAGGAAGCCAGGACGAGGTCCATGATTGGGGCGTCAGGATCTAGGATGGGTGGGCAGCCGGGGCTTTTACAGATCAACCATGATTGTATTCATTGGTGGGACAGATTTGAGGGGATGAATGGTCTAATCCTACTCTCTTGTTCTATATACGCAATATATAAAGCACATAAACAGGCCATTCTGTCCATCTCGTCCATGACAGCAATTCTGGTCCTCTCATGCCCGGTCCTGTCTTACCTCATCTAAATCTTTCAAGCTGAACCTTTATTTTCTCCTCCCTCATCTTTTTATAGCATGAGAAATAGGAGCAGGGGTCGGCCATCCGTCCCATCGAGCCTGCTCTACCATTTAGTGCGATCATGGCTGATCTGATAATGGGCTCATCTCCACCCACCTGCCTTTTCCCCAGATCCCTTAATTCCCCTACAATGTAAAAATGTATCCAACCATGCCTTAAATATATTTACTGAGGTCGCCTCCATTACTTCAATGGGCAGCAAAATCCACAGATTCACCTCCCTCTGGGAAAAGCAGTTCCTCCTTATCTCTGTCCTAAATCTACTCCCCCTGAATCTTGAGGCGATGTCTCCTAGTTCTAGTCTCCCCCACCAATGGGAACAACTTACTTACCTCCATCTTATCATAATTGCATATGTTTCTAAAAGATCCCCTCACATTCTTCTGAATTCCAGTGAGTACAGTCCCAGACAACTCCACCTCTCCTCATAGACCAACCCCCTCATCTCTGGAATCGACTTGGTGAACCTCCTCTGCACCCCCTCCAAAGACAGTACATCTGCTTATTCAGCCTCTTAACGCCTTGACCAGTCCTTCTGAGAGTAAGTTCCACATTCTCACCCATTTCTCAGTGCTTCCCTTGTGTTACTGTTAATGGCCAAGGGTTGAAACCTCTTTTTGCATCTCCCAAAATCATTCATTTTAAGCACCTGGACGTTAAGCCTCTTAAAAGCTGCCCATTCACGAAAACAAACCGAACGGTTGTTGAACTGCAGACTCTCACCTGCACACCGAGAGGTCAGCAGCAGGAGGAAGGTCAGACCATGAAGGAAGGGAAATGCCATTGCTCCTGGGGAGTGGGAGCTCTCCCCTCTGGGTAAACGTGGCTGTTCAGTTTCTGGCCGCATGTCCTTTCAGCGCAATCACACCTCACCCTCCTGTCATCATCAGTCCTGCGCCTGTGCAAAAATACAATCAGAGAATGTGAGCAGGTCCCTTCTTGAGCTTCAAACATTAAAGTCACGTTTACTGTCATCTGGTTGTACAAGCACAACCCGACAAAACTGTGTTTTCTGGTCCTCGGTGCAAAGCACGCAGACACACAACTAAACATAACACACACACAAACCATATGTATGCAGAACAAGTAACATCTCCTCACATGTCAGGAAGGCACAACAGCAACTGCACTTCCTGAGGGGACTGAAGTGGGCAACCTCTAGCGAGAGCATCCTGGCCAGCTGTATCACAGTTGCTGCAGAGAAATAGATCGGAGGTCAATCCACAGGACCATAAGAGCAGCAGAGAGGGTCACTGGAGCCTCCTCTCCCCTCCCCCCATCGACGTGATCGACCGAGATCATTGAAGAGGGCGCAAAAAATCAGTGAGGGCCCCTCCCACCTCACACACAGCATCTTTCCACTGCTCCCTTCAGGGAAGAGATCCAGGAGGATCAGAGCCAGCTCCACCAGGCTGAGAAGCAGCTTCTTCCCACGGGCAGAGAGAATGTTGAACGACCAAAGGAACTGCTCACAAAATAAAAATAATAATGCACGAAAAGTAAGACAGTGTCTTTGGTTCATTGATTATTCAGGAATCTGATGGCAGAGGGGAAGAAGCCATCCTTATGCCACTGAGTGCTCGTCTTTAGTCTCCTGGACCTTTTTACAATGTATAACACATTGACAATGCGTCAATAAGGCAAGGAAAGATGAAGTAATTACAGATTCCTGACGAGCAACTGAGAAAGTGTTGAAATCCAAAGAACCCTAATTTAACAACATCCCAAGGCACCTCACCTTCTGATTAGAACATAAAGACCATTCACCCCATCTGTCATTATATGTGGCCATGGCTGACCTTTCACTTCAGTATTAATCCCATCTCCTTTCACTTATTGAAGCAGAGATCATTAGTGCCCATGGTCCAGGGCTCTACTAACTCCACGGAGCTCCTGGTTCACATTCACACTATAACCTTGCCAGGCTCACTCGAATTTTTACAATATCGATTAAAATAGATGAATAAATTAAAAGTGCATTGGGACCTAAACTTGAAGATCCAATCATCTAGAAATCCTGCCATTTAGAATCAGAGTTGGATTATGGACCTTCATTAATGATTTAACCAATGGCAATTTCTTCAAGGTCATGTTAAACCTGTGTTCACAGGTTTGCACAATATTTATGGTCCTCTATGATACTGGGATACAGTACTGATGGGGACAGGTCTGTCACTGTGGAACACTGGGGTACAGTACTAGTGGGGACAGGTCTATCACTGTGTAACACTGGGGTACAGTTCTGGTGGGGACGGGTCTGTCACTGTGTTACACTGGGGTACAGGACTAGTGGGGACAGGTCTATCACTGTGTAACACTGGGGTACAGTTCTGGTGGGGACGGGTCTGTCACTGTGTTACACTGGGGTACAGTACTAGTGGGGACAGGTCTATCACTGTGTAACACTGGGGTACAGTTCTGGTGGGGACGGGTCTGTCACTGTGTTACACTGGGGTACAGTACTGGTGAGGATAGGTCTGTCATTGTATTACACTGGGGTATAGCACTGGTGGAGACGGGTCTGTCACTGTATTACACTGGGGTACAGTACTGGTGAGGATGGGTCTATCACTGTATTACACTGGGGTATAGTACTGGTGGAGACGGGTCTGTCACTGTTACACTAGGGTACAGTACTGGTGGAGACGGGTCTGTCACTGTTACACTGGGGTACAGTACTGGTGGAGACGGGTCTGTCACTGTGTTACACTGGGGTGCAGTATTGGTGGGGACGGGTCTGTCACTGTGTTACACTGGGGTACAGGACTAGTGGGGACAGGTCTATCACTGTGTAACACTGGGGTACAGTTCTGGTGGGGACGGGTCTGTCACTGTGTTACACTGGGGTACAGTACTAGTGGGGACAGGTCTATCACTGTGTAACACTGGGGTACAGTTCTGGTGGGGACGGGTCTGTCACTGTGTTACACTGGGGTACAGTACTGGTGAGGATAGGTCTGTCATTGTATTACACTGGGGTATAGCACTGGTGGAGACGGGTCTGTCACTGTATTACACTGGGGTACAGTACTGGTGAGGATGGGTCTATCACTGTATTACACTGGGGTATAGTACTGGTGGAGACGGGTCTGTCACTGTTACACTGGGGTACAGTACTGGTGGAGACGGGTCTGTCACTGTTACACTGGGGTACAGTACTGGTGGAGACGGGTCTGTCACTGTGTTACACTGGGGTGCAGTATTGGTGGGGACGGGTCTGTCACTGTGTTACACTGGGGTGCAGTATTGGTGGGGACGGGTCTGTCACTGATACACTGGGGTGCAGTACTGGTGGGGACGGGTCTGTCACTGTGTTACACTGGGGTGCAGTACTGGTGGGGACGGGTCTGTCACTGTGTTACACTGGGGTGCAGTACTGGTGGGGACGGGTCTGTCACTGTGTTACACTGGGGTACAGTACTGGTGGGGACGGGTCTGTCACTGTGTTACACTGGGGTACAGTACTGGTGGGGACGGGTCTGTCACTGTGTTACACTGGGGTACAGTACTGGTGGGGACGGGTCTGTCACTGTGTTACACTGGGGTACAGTACTGGTGGGGACGGGTCTGTCACTGTGTTACACTGGGGTACAGTACTGGTGAGGATGGGTCTGTCATTGTATTACACTAGGGTACAGTACTGGTGGGGACGGGTCTGTCACTGTGTTACACTGGGGTACAGTACTGGTGGGAACAGGTCTGTCACTGTATTACACTGGAGTACAGTACTGGTGGGAACAGGTCTGTCACTGTGTTACACTGGAGTACAGTACTGGTTGGGAATCCAGAGATCTGTATCTTAGCAGTTTTAGGCACCATCGATGGTAGATTGATTACATTCCATGGTGATGAAAATGTTTTGAGACCTGTAGACATCACAATTATAAGACTGAAAGAGGTGAAAGAAATAGGGAGGAATAAGTCAATGGAGAGATTAAAAAACAAATTTAACCATTTTCAAGGAACAGCTGCTTATCGAGACCCAGAGCAGGTCACATGGGCAATGTTTACAGGATCTGTTAATAGTACAGTAGAAGCAGCAAAGATTCAACGCGTTTCTGTTTTGAGCTTGATAGTTCAGTCTCGGAATTATAAAATATTCACAACTATCTGATGTATCCTGAACCCATTAACAGAATGGAATGAGCAGAATTAAATTCATTATGTTGCCCCCTTAAATATGATCCTGTCAGAGACAAATTTTCAACCATATTTCTTGCAAAGTATACAGAATACTTTTAGAAATAAAGCTGTTGAACATGATTAACAGTGACGGAGCAACACGGCTTTAATTTCATCCCTCAGGGTCAGTTTTGGCGTGAAAACATATGGGGGTTGTAGCTTAATTGGTGTCATTGGGCAGCATGGACTCATGGGCCAGAAGGGCCTGTTACCATGCTGTATGTCTAAATTTAAATCGCTGAACCTGGCATCAGCAATATGATTTGAACATTGCTTCCACACAGCATCAGCTTGTCACTGACAATACTGAGTAATTCAGTAATACCTCTGCTCACTCCCCTATCCCTGAATCATGAACTTTGGTAATAAAATTCGGCAGAGGGAGAATTTGCCAAGGTCCTTTTTACCTGTTAACTTGCAGCTTGATCTGTGATTGTCATTTGAATGAACGTCTCCCCATTCCTCTGACTGCAGCCCACAGCTTTTTCTGCACAAGTTTCCATGAGCCACAGAGAGGAGGTCACATTTCCACAAACATCATGGGGTAAAATTACTTATTATTCTAATCAAGCCATTTTCATTCTATAGCATTGATCACACACAAAGGTATCCAAGTGAAATTTGCACCTTCAAGTGAGATTTTCCAAGTGAATTAACAGAAAAAATAATGCACCACTACGTATTTGTGAAAATAATACAGCAATATGTTCTTGTGCCATGTCAAAGAACATTCTTCCAGACACGAGACAAAGGTCAGAAAGGTCTAACTGTCCACGATTACCGAGGAACATTTGAAGTGGGGTCACAAGGGGACACTGGTAGATTTTTCATCAGATAGGAAACAGACACACATGGAAACCACAGAACATGACAGCACAGAAACAGGCCCTTCGCCCCTTCTAGCCTCTGCCAAACTATTATTCTACCTTGTCCCACTGCCCGGCACCCAGTCCAAAGTCCTTCATAACACTCCCATCCAAATTCTTCTTAGAGGCTAAAATTGAGCCCAAATTCACCATTTCAGCTCCCACCACTCTCTGCGTGAACAAGTTCTCCCTAAACTTTTTCCCTTTCACTATTTAACCCATGTTTTCCAGTTTGTATCTCACCTACCCTCAGTGGAAAAAGCCGACCCATATTTACTGTCTCTCCCCCTCATAATTTTAAATACCTCCCAAATCTTCCCTCGTTCTTCTACGCATCAGGGAATAAAGTCCTAACCTGTAACTCAGTTCGGGCAGCATCTTAGTAAATCTTCTCTGCACTCTTTCCATCTTATTGACATCTTTCCTGTGGTTAGGTGACCAAAACCGTACACAATATTCCAAATGTGGCCTCACTGATGTCTTGTACAACTTTACCAAAACATCCCAACTCCTATACTCAAAACTTTGATTTCTGAAGGTCAGTATGCCAGCCCCTATCTAACATGTAGACCATTCAGCCCCTCAAATTTACTCCATTTAAACATAGTTGTTCAAGTGCCTCGTGGCCACTTTACCGCCCCCTCCCCCATCCCACCCCCAGCTGATTTTACAGAACTCCGCTCGAATGCAAAGCAGAACATCATTTTTTTAAAATATAAAACATTTCATACATTTATTGATGAAATAGAAAGTGCAGGAGACCACAATTTTACTGGAATTTAATACTGACAACCAGAACTCTATCATAATCTCACCGTCTCTAACTTTTGCCGTTGCTCTCAACTCCCAGAGATCAAACATCAACACTTCTCCCTCTCTTCCAACCTTTCAGTCTTGAACAAAGAAATACAATGACATTTCAGACACACTAAATGATTGAGGAGATTTTCACTTGTACATCACTGGCGAGCTTTCTCCACACCCCAGCCTTCCATGTGGCTTCCTGCACCATCAGTCGAGCGAGGTGAAATTGAAAGTTATGAGCCAGGTACGTAGCGATCGATTGGAAAAGGACAAATTAATCAGTGCAGTGTTTTTTTTTAGAAAAAGACATGCTTTCAAATGTTTTATCCAATCATTTAATTGAATTTGCAATCTGAGAAGACAACATGAACCAAGCCTTCAATCTCCATTCCGTCATCACGAGAGGCTTGTATGCCTCAGGTACAATGCAGTGCACTTATTACTAGATAAATAATGCAGCAGGAACCAGTCTGTTTACAAAGGTCTTTGGTTTTGGGAAACAACAGAAAAGAAACCAAAACCCATTTGATTCATTAGCCAGTTCAATGAAAGCAGCCCCAGTTGCTACGACGACTTGTATTAAAAAGTAAATGTTGGCAAATTGACATTCTGTTATACCAAAAAACACTTGTGCACGATCAGATAACTCTGTGACTTTATTAACTGAAGTATCTTTATCAATAGTGCTCCGCTCTTCCGTGAGGATAACCTGACCTGCACCTTTATTCTTACTCGATATTACTGATGTGGCCAGCATTTAACCATCCTTGAGAAAGTAAGTGAGCTGCTGCTTTGGGAATAATGTGTACAGATGTGTATCCAGCTTCAACTTCTGGCTAACCCCACCATGGAATTAGAGCCACAGTCGTTGTAGATATTATGTTTAGCAAGGTTGGTCACACCACCAAGGTGAAACATTGGGCGCTTTCAAACTGCCTTGTAAAATGGGGTTAACTGGGCAATTTGCCCGGTTAGCGCCCCACTCACAAGGAAGCTTGAAAGGGTCCGATCCGGTCAGCATTATCCAAAGTCAACCTCAGAGGTAGTCAGGGAACCCAGTTAAACTTACCCAGGACATGTCGACCGGCGGATTGAACAGCAAAAAGTGGCCAACCCGGTTACTCCTGTGACGCGCCCCAGCTGAAGTGTCTGCGGGGGGAGAGGGGGTTGCTGCCAGGGCCCGGGGTGAAGTGGGGTTGGGTGAGAGGTCACTGCCACGAAGGGGAGAGAAGGGGTCACTCTCGGGGAGAGTGAGGTCGCTGCCGTGGAGGGAGAGGTCGATTTTGTGGGGTGGGGGGGGGTGTTACGATCAGCAGGAGAGGGGTCCCTGCTGCGGGGGGGGAGAGAGGGTCGCTGCCGCAGGGGCAGAGCGGTCGACTACCATGGGCTAGGGGGGGAGCGCGATTGACAGTGGGAGACTGACAGCTGATGGGGGTGGATAGGGAAACTAGCTTAGATGATAGGTCACTTACCCCGCATCATCGCGGGGGTGGGATCCTCCTTAAATCTCCAGGTTGGCGATTTACTGGGACTATCCCCCCTCAGCTTAAAAGGTACTGGAAGCACCTTTGCCCCACTAATGACACCTGGGTCCCAGGAGGGCTATCCGGGTGCTGCAGCTTAAAAGCACCTATCGAAGACTGCAGACGCTGTGATGGTAGTACAAACACACAGTAAATGTTGGAGATGTTTTTGGCCAGAGCCCTTCAAGGTGTAAGCAAAAAGCAGCTAGCCACCTGGATAAAGACTGGGAAGGAGAGGACTCCAGGCCACAAAAGCTGTTAATTGGATGATATGAGGAACGGTGAGAGGGAAAAGAGAAGAGAACTAGAGGAAAGGAGGCAGGAGTCAAAGGTTGGAGGTGGTTGGGGGGGAGAAAAGTTTAACAGAAACCAGAAACATCTAAGTTAATACCATCTGGATAGAGGATGCCCAGATGGAAGATGGGGTGTTGTTCCTCCAGTTTGCTGGTGGTTTCAGCCAAGGAGTGCATGAGACAGTGGACAGTCGTCAGCAAGGGAATAGGGAATTGAAGTGGGTGGCCACTGGAAGATCCACACTATTGCAGTGGTTCGAGCAGAGGCTCTCAACGAAGCGATCTTCACCACAGGTTCTGATAACACACAGGAAAGGGGTGGGCCATGACTGGCTAGTATAGAGGCTCAGGCAGCTGGACAAGGAATCCCTTGTGGATCCCCCCTCTCAAACTCCAATCAGCAAATTCTGTTGGGTGGGAAAGGTTTTCCAGGGGAAACAACAAGTCAGGTGCTTGCCATTGTATATGGCTCGCTGGGAGGGACAAGACTGAGCTAGCTATAGTGCAAGGGGATTCATTGTAAGGAGGGCATTCAAACTGGAAACGCAACGAGATGAATGCACGGCTTTCACAAGAAAGCGATTTAGGTCTCTGGAACGTCAGTAGCCATTAAGGACAGTGGGACTGGTACAAATGGAACAGGATACATTCCTCCAGGACAAAATCAATGTACTGCAAGGCGTTTGCTAGCTGGGGAGGATTTACACAAGTGGGAATGGGAACCCGAGTGGGAAGAATGATGAAACCAAAGATGGAAATAAAACAAGACAAAAGTTAGAAATGAAGCACAAGAAGCGGACAGGTTAGGTGTGAAATAATGCAAGGATTTACATTATAAAGGCTAAAGAATGCGACAATATTTAGAGCAAGTTGGACAAATTAACCATGCTATTAGAGGCAGGTGCATGTAAGTAAGGTGGTGATGACAGAGACGAGGCTGTGAGGTAACTGAACATCCAGCATATTCAACGTTGGTGGTCACAAAGGGAAAGAGGAGCATTGTTAGAAAGGGGTCATTGATAGTCAGACACCACTCAACTTCTCTGTGCAGCTGAGGCCAAGTCTTCAGATAAAATAAATGGCTCAAAAATTAAAATATTGGTGTTAATCTCTTCTTGGGAGAACGACTTCTATCCACTCCGGGTTTACGGGGATTGAAACTGATGCAAGAATCACAGATGGGCATGCCTTCTGCTAATTATTGCAGGGCTTCTGCGTTCTCTTGCTATATGACCACGAGGTTCTCAATAATGCCCCACTGTATGTAGCTGGATAGCCTTAATAGTTTATGATTACAGCTCAGCGTGAAACCCAAGAAGAAGTGTTGTTTTCACCACTACTCTGATCAGGTGTCACTTGTCATTGAGATCCATGGACAAGCTTTCACCCTTCCAGTCACATTATTCCCAGTAAAGCACAAAATTTCACATTATTGACTAACAGGAAAAGTAACTGGATACTTCTTAAAAATTTTAAAAATCCACTTCTTTAAGCTGTTATCATTTAACAATGTTTAAGTCTGGAGGTCAAATTTTGGTCACTTGGTTCCAATTAACAGCTTTTAATGACTTGAGCACCACTTGCAATCGGGCAAATTATTTGGGACTGTCTTAGCAGCCAATGAGTTCTATAGTTGGAGCAATTTAACTTGCTGCCCAGTTGACATAACATTGTATTAAGCGCCATGGAAACAGCAAAGTTTGTCCAACAGAGAGCAAATATTCCACAAAGAGCTCCAAACTTCAACTCGGGCTTTGTTCAATTGCCAGATACAGGGAAGTCATGTTCAAACATCTACCGTAGTTGGATATATGGCCAGTGACCTTTTATCTGAGTGAATTCATTTTTCACAGTTAGGTTATTGCTGTGGCACACGTCTTCCAAAGAAGTTTGCTGTTGAGGTTAGGTTTGCCGTCCTTTATTTTGGCTCACCGGATTCTTTAACATCTTTAATTTTCTATCTGGTCCCTGCCATTCACCAAAAATTGAACCATTTTTTGGTTAAGGGGCCTATAAAAGGAGTGAAAGGGGAGGGAGCGGCCAGTGAGGAGTGGGGCAGTGAAGGAGTGGAGACTTCAGACTTTGGCTCGAGGGACTTCGGTAAGAAGGAGCTCCCTGTGTGGTAAGGTGTCCTTTTTGGTTCGTCTTTTAGTTTTTCTTTTTAAATAACCTATATACATTGAGAAGGGAGGCAATGGAGTCAGTTGGGGTAGTCAAGTGCTCCAATTGTGGGATGCAGGAAGTCGGAGACAGCACAGCTTTCCTGACGACTACACCTGCAAAAGGTGCATCCAATTGCAGCTCACAAGCAACCGTGTTAGGGAGCTTGAGTTGCAATTGGATGAACGGAGGATCATAAGGGAAGGAGAGGCAGTGATAGAGAGGAGTTACAGGGAGCCAGTCACGCCTAGAAGGGAGGAGTCAGGTAAATGGGTGACTGTGAGGAAAGGAGGGAGCGTGCCAGTGCAGAGTACCCCTGTGGAAGTGCCCCTCAGCAACATGCATTCGGCATTGGATACTGCTGGGGGGAACAGCCTATCAGGGACGAGTCATGGGGGTCAGGTCTCTGGCACAGGGGCTGCCCCTGAGGCTCAGAAGGGAAGGAGGGATAAGAACAGGGTAATTGTGGTTGGGGACTCACTTGTCAGAGGGACAGATAGGAGGTTTGTTGGACGAGATCGGGGATCTGTTGCTTTCCTGGTGCTCGGGTCAGGGATGTCTCTGATCGAGTTCACAGAATTCTGCAAGGGGAAGGTGAGCAGCCAGAAGTCGTGGTCCGTGTGGGGACCAATGACTAGTTAGAAGTGGGGATGAGGTCCTGAAACAGGAATACATAGAATTAGGCAGGAAGTTAAAAAACAGGACCTCTAAAGTAGTAATCTCTGGATTTCTGCTGGTGCCACGCGCTAGAGAGGATAGTAATAGGAGGATGTGAAGGGTGAATGCGTGGCTAAAGAGCTGGTGCAGGGGGCAGGGGATAAGATTTTTGGATCATTGGGATCACTTCTGGGGAAAGTCGGACCTGTACAAAAGGGACGGACTCCACTTGAACTGGAGGGGAACCAATATCCTGGCAAGCAGATTTGCTCGAGCTGTGGGGGAGGGTTTAAACTAGTTTGGCAGGGGGGTGGGGAGCAGAGTTTGCGAGCAGTGTCTAGGGTGCATGGCTACCTAGTTAAGAATGATAAAGATAACAAAGGAAGGATGAAGGTTAAGGTAAAAGGAAGAATAGGGAATATATGTGAGGGTCATTCTCTGAAATGCGTGTACTTTAATGCAAGAAGCCTAGTGAACAAGGTAGATGAGCTTAGAGCGTGGATTGGCTCTTGGAATCGTGATGTTGTGGTAATTAGTGGTTACAGGAGGGTCAGGACTGGCAACTAAATATTCCAGAATACAAATGTTTTAGATGTGATAGAACATGGGCTAAAAAGGCGGAGGAGTTGCTCTGCTTGTTAAGGAGGACATTACTGCCGTGAGGTGGCAGGATGGTTTGGAGGGATCGTCCAGTGAGGCTGTTTGGGTGGAATTGAGGGGTGGAGGAGGCATGAGGGCACTAATAGGAGTGTATTATAGACCACCAAATGGACCAAGAAAATTGGAAGAAAAAATTTGTAAGGAGATAGCATATAGGTGTAATAAACATAAGGTAGTGATCATGGGAGATTTTAACTTCCCTCACATTGATTGGGATACCCATACAGTAAGAGGGCTGGATGGGCTAGAGTTTGTCAAATGTAAACAAGATAGTTTTCTTAATCAATTCGTGGAGGAACCGACTCAGAACGGTGTAATACTGGATCTCCTGTTAGGGAACGAGATAGGTCAGGTGTCTGAGATTAATGCTGGAGAACAAATTGGGTCTAGTGATCATAACTCTATTAGTTTTAGGGAAGAGCAAAGAAGGGCCTAAAGTTGAGGTTCTGGATTGGAGAAAAGCAAATTTTGAAGGAATAAGAATGGATTTGGGGAGTATTGAGTGGGACATGATTTTTTTCAGGAAAGGACGTAAATGAAAAATGGAGAATATTCAAAGAAGAAATTTTGAGAGTACAGTGAGGATCAAAGGAAAGGCTGGAAGTCATAGGGAGCCTTGGTTTTCGAGGAATATTAGAAATTTGGTTAGGAGAAAGAGGGAGGTGTACAAGAGGTATAAAGAGCAGGGTGATGGGAAATTGAAAGAGGACTACAAGGAGTGTAGAAAAAATCTTAAGAAAGAAATTAGAAAGGCCAAAAAGAGACACGAAGAGGCTTTGGCAAACAGAGTAAAAATAAATCCAAAGGGTTTCTATAAGTACATCAAAAGTAAAAGATTAGTGAGGGATAAAATTGGACCCCTTGTAGATAGTGAGGGAAGGCTGAGTGAGAAGTCAGAGGAAATGGGGGAAATTTTAAATGATTTCTTTGCCTCGGTATTCACTAGGGAAAAAAATATTATACCAGTTGAAGTAAAGAAAAATAGTGGGGAGGTCATGAATCATATAAGGATAACCGAGGAGGATGGCAATGTTAAAAAATATAAAGGTGGACAAATCTCTAGGTCCGGACAATATATTCCCAAGGACACTCAGGGAGACTAGTGTACAGATAGTGGGGCCATTAATAGAGATATTTAGGATGTCACTGGTCACGGGGGTAGTGCCAAGGCATTGGAGGGTGGCGCATGTGGTTCCGCTGTTTAAGAAATGGTGCAAATGTAAACCTGGGAATTAGAGGCACGTGAGTCTGACATCTGTGGTGGGTAAGTTGATGTAAAGTGTTCTGATGGATGGTATTTACAAATATTTGGAAGAACAGGGATTGATAGGGAGTAATCAGCGTGGTTTTGTCAGGGGTAGATCATGCTTAACAAACCTGATTGAGTTTTTCGAGGGGGTTACAAAAAAGGTTGAAGGGAAAGCTGTGGATGTTGTCTATTTGGACTTTAGTAAAGCTTTTGACAAAGTTCCCCACAGGAGGTTAGGAAAAAAGGTGGAGGCATTAGGTATAAATAAGGAGGTAGTGAAATGGATTCAGCAGTGGTTGGATGGAAGGTGTCAGAGAGTAGTGGTAGAAAATTGTTTGTCAAATTGGAGGCCGGTGACTAGTGGAGTTCCTCAGGGTTCGGTCCTGGGTCCACTATTATTTGTTATATATTAACGATCTGGAAGAAGGGGGGGGTGAATTGGATAAGTAAGTTTGCGGATGATACAAAGATTGGTGGTGTTGTGGACAGTGAGGTAGATTACCGTAGATTAAAAGGTGATTTAGGAAGGCTGGAGGTGTGGGCTGAGAAATGGCTGATGGAATTTAATATGGATAAGTGTGAAGTGTTGCATTTTGGAAAGGCAAATTTAAATCGGTCATATACATTGAATGGTAGACAATTGAGGAGTGCAGAGCAACAAAGGGATTCAGGAATGATGGTAAATAGTACCCTCAAGGCTGATACTCAGGTAGATAGTGTGGTGAAGAAGGCATTTGGAATGTTGGCCTTCATAAATCGGAGTATTGAATTCAAGAGTAGGGAGGTTATGATGAAATTGTACAAGGCATTGGTGAGGCCAAATTTGGAGTACTGTGTGCAGTTTTGGTCACCAAATTATAGGAAAGATATAAACAAAATAGAGAGAGTGCAGAGAAGGTTCACGAGAATGTTGACAGGATTTCAAGGTTTGAGTTACAGGGAAAGGTTGTGCAGACTGGGGCTTTTTTCTCTGGAGCGTAGAAGATTGAGGGGGGATTTGATAGAGGTGTTTAAGATTTTAAAAGGGACAGAGTAAATGTGGATAGGCTTTTTCAATTAAGAGTGGGGGAGATTCAAACTAGAGGCCATGGTTTAAGATTGAAGGGGGAAAATTATAAGGGGAACATGAGGGGAAATTTCTTCACACAAAGGGTGGTTGGGATGTGGAATGAGCTTCCGGCAGAGGTGGTTGAAGCAAGGAGGTTATTTACATTTAAGGAAAGACTGGATAATTACATGGAGGGGAGAGGATTGGAGGGGTATGGACCGAGTGCTGGTCAGTGGGACTAGGAGGGTGGGGATTTGTTCCGGCATGGACTAGTCGGGCCGGACTGCCCTGTTCTGTGCTGTAAGTGGTTAACAAGGTTAGTTATGCAAATATCTTATGTGCATAGTGAGAATAATCAAAATTAATGTCGGCATTGTAACATAAAATTGTAAAGTCAGAAGTTCCCTGTTTGCATGTCACAGGTTAATGACAAATTACAATAATTTTGAGGCTGGCAGACTGTAACATCCAAGTCCTGCTGACGTCAGTAAACCAGCCCAAAGATGGCTGCAATTGGACCTTTTGTAACATCCAAATGGAATTGCGACTGGGTGTATTTGTGCTCTTTGAAGTCTGGTGTTTGTAGCTTGTTGTCGTTTAGATAGTAACCAATTTATTCTTAATTGTATGCTCAGCACTTTGGATCAACATGTGTTGTGTTAAATGCGCCACACTGACCACCGCCAGTGGGCTGATCTCGCCTCCAACCTTGCATCTTGGCGCCTCACAGTTTGGCGGGCAGCAACCTCCTTTGAAGAAGACCGCAGAGCCCACCTCACTGACAAAAGGCAAAGGAGGAAAAACCCAACACCCAACCCCAACCAACCAATTTTCCCCTGCAACCGCTGCAACCGTGTCTGCCTGTCCCGCATCGGACTTGTCAGCCACAAACGAGCCTGCAGCTGATGTGGACATTTAGCCCCTCCATAAATCTTCGTCCGCGAAGCCAAGCCAAAGAGAAGAAAAATAAAATTGCACATCATTCATTACTCATCCACTTCAAAAAAAACCAGGTACTGCAACACTTTAATGACTGAAATAGGCAATTTTAATGTCAGGAAAGTCCACAGACCACGGTGACTGCAGTACGATACACAAAAATGCTCTGGAGAAACTCAGGAGGTCACGCAGCATCTATCAGAAGTAAGGGTAACCGACGTTTCAGGCCCGAGCCCTTCATCAGGTTTTTCTTTTTCAATATTTTTATTAAATTTTATAATAGTATAATACATCCATGATGTGCAAAACTAATGCAACTGTAATAAAGCAGAGAAGCACAATGTCACAGAAAAAAAATATTAGTCATAGGTAAATTGAAATAAAAGAACATAATTAACAAATCTAAACCGCAAACCATTGCTAAGTTGCGTGGCAATATAGAAAAAAACTGCCAGTAGAAATATTAAAAAACCCACATGATCACAAAGAACCTGAAGACAATTCTCATTAGGAGGCTGTGAAAATCATTCAAAAGAAAATTGGAAAAGTTTAAATTCAAGCCACTTCTGGAACATCTTATTTCTCCAAGGTTAAATATGACATCATGTAACTGTTGATATTGTGGGCAGAACAGCAGCTTTCCATCTGATCAAAATAACTCATCTCCCAAACGAGGCCACCAAACAGGTCTGGTGCCAGGTTAACATTAATAATTATTGATAAAGTATGAGAAACCTCTTTCCAATACTCGGTAAGGGTCGAACAAGACCAAAACATATGAATTAATGATCTGTCTTCATTCTTGCATCAGTCACAGAAAGAGCTAAAATTAGGATAGATATCATCCAATTTGAATGCCGGTTTTTATGTGGTCCATGGTGTGTGATAATGAGAGGAGGGAGGGGTGGTAAAAACGGGGCTCGAACTCGATGGTGAAGCTTGTAAAAAAAATGACTAAGTTTTGATGAACGTTGATCACTGTACGAGTTTGAAAACTGAAATATTTAACTCTGGACATACAAGCTCTATGAATTGTAGCAGTGAGGCACAAAAAGATGCATTAACCAACTTAAAAATAAACTTCTAAGATTCATCAGAAATAGAAATGCGGAGGCCCCGCTCCTGGGCTCTTTAATTTTATCTACTGAAACTTGCTTCTTCAGGGTTTGATGCTTTTTGCTCATTTGTCGACATTGATTATTCTTTGCTTCCTACAGATGCTGCATGGCTTGCTGAGTTTCTCTAGTAGTTCTGTGTTTTGCAATTCCAAAGGTCAAGTTTTCTGCTCTATCATGGTGTTCACTGATCAAAGGATTCTTCTGATCCTTGCAACCCCAAATAATTACCCAAAGGGGTAGCACAAGGGTGGGCAATCTTCGAATTTAGACATACAGCGAGGTAACAGGCCATTTCAGCCCACAAGTTTGTACCAGAGCTGTAGGTTAATTTGGCGGTTTAGACTCGTGGGCTGAAATGGCCTGTTACCACACTATGTTTAAATTAAAGGTTGCCCAACACTGCAGCACAATATGCCCCTTAAGCCATTTTTCAATGAAAAACTAATTGCTATTCTGTTACCACAAACCCACATCATTTTCAGTTTGGGAATACCAGCTTTAAAACAAGTAATTATTCAATTCACAAGCGGCATCAATACAAATAGTTTTCCATGGTTTGCAGATAGCATGGAAGCAGTTGATTATTTGCAATGGAATAAATGAGCAGATAAACAAAGATTGCTCTATTTATTACATAACATTGAATAACGTAAAGACAAGCTCCAAACAATGGTTGGAAGACTGACATATTTCAGTGTCCAATGTTATAATTTACACCCTTGAAGCACCATGGCACCTCATGTCCTCCCCACCACCCAGTACCTCAGAATGTCTGTCCTCAGCCCCAGACCCAAGAACAGTTCAGCAAGGTGCATCTCAGTGACATGTGGCCCATGCTAAACATCACAGTTTACAGACAAGGCACAGAAGTCCTGCTTGATTTCACCTACCCACTCTCTTAGCTCAGGACATTGAAGGCAAAGACAGTTCCTAACACCACTGAGTGAAATTGGGATGGTTGAGCCTGGTACCAGACCATAGCCAATCATACGTCTATAGAATTTACAGAAAAGTATTTACAATTTATTTTTAAATACTGTAAAAGAAATAATGCTCAGCATGTTAACCTTTTTATTGTTGGCAAAAAAATTTGAACATTTGTGAAGTCCCAAAGTCTAAAGAGACAGGTGGTTTGTAGATGCAGAGATACTAGACCATAATCTAATTGTGTCTGTCCATATATTTCTGATCTGTGAAATGAATTGTCCTAAGCCTGCACCTTTCTCCACAACAGCAACTACAATGGGGAAGGAAAGAAACGGAATCTTTCCAAGTATGTCACTTTGCACAAACCAGGTTTTTAAAGAGCCAGTTTTTTGTTTGTGTTAAAATCAAGCGGATTCACAAGGGCAGAGAAACAATTTAGGTTAGATCTCTTTAAATCAAAGTTTAATCTGTGAGAATTTCTCATCTCTGACAGCCTAGCATACTTGCAAATAATCAATAATTCGGAAATGGACTTAATTTGGAATTACTCATCAGATTTATTTTTGTCCACACATCAACAGTGACAAATTTCATACTTTAAGATAATTCTGGATGACTATAAAGCAAACTTGATTTTAAAAACCTAGCCAAACCAGGTCAGAAATATCTTTACTAGTATGAACGTTAGCAAGAGCTAGTTTTTTTCACATATCCTCAAGCTGTTCCACTGACAAAGTGGTGCTCTCACGCACTGCCCGACTTTCAGATTAGTTTAGAGGTGGCATTGTCGAAAACATTGGACAGTTCCCTAGAGCAAGGTCTAGAAATTCATTAAACTCAATCTGATGGGACACCACAGTTCAAAAAGGAACAAAAAAATCTTTTTTTTAAATCTACACATTTCAGAACCCTTCTCTTTCCCCCCCCCACCCCATTTTAGGATTGATAGATTTTGATTCCAAGATGGAATAAAAGCGTACCTTAATTCATGAATAGATTGATTCAGACATTGAGCAAACATTATGCCAGACGAGAGTAGTCTATCAGGTATCAACTAATAAAGTATCTACAGTACATTACAAAATTACAGTTAGTGTTTAAAGGCTTTCCTTACTGCCCATAACTATGACATTTGCTTAACTTTAACAGAGAGATGGCCATGACAAGAATAAATAAGGGAAAATGCAAAAAGGTGCAAATTTCATGATTAGCTTAAAAGAATAAAAACAATTTCAATGTGCAGAACTGGAAATATATAAAACCACAAGATCACATGAAAAATGGCCCCACAGTGAACCATGTGCTGGTCATATCAAAATATCCACCAAATAACCAGAGAGCTTCAAAATTCCCCAAACTCAAGCAAGACTCAAGGTCATTAGATGCACCAGCCATCTGGTTGGCATACCAACTATGTGCTTTTGCCACTTGCTAACAATTTTACAAACACGTGGATTTTGCTTAAAAATAGTTTCGCTCTCTGGACAGACTAAAATTAGCAAAACATATTTATTACCAGCGAGGTTTGGGATCTCCTAGGATCTGGACAGTCAACTTCTGCGAAATCTCAAATTGATTAGATCAAGAGGATCTAAAAAAATCAGAAACACGAGTTGGCAGTCAAACATCACCACATTGAAAAAACCCCACTAAGATGATTCAAGATCAATAATCTACTCCAGTTCAGCTCAATTATAAATCACCCCTTCCCTCATCTAATGGCAACTCGGAAAGAGAATGATGCAACATGATGATCAATGATGTGGTATCATTCAATTTCCTTGTATAAAAAAGCTCTTCCTCGCTGAACATACTTTGGTGACCTACTTAATGCCCCAAGATATCTGCAGACGACGTAGCAAAGTGAAAATTTCCATTCCCTCCGTTCATCTGTGGCATTTTTCACGGATCCCGTTAATTAAAGTAATAGATCAAAACACGCCAACTCTACTGTAACATGTTCATTTTGTGCACATAAAATTGGGGTCTCCTTCAGCTCACTTCTGAGCTGTCCTGCTTCTCACTGGAATTCCACGGTTTAGTCAGATGTGGATATTGGTTGTTGTGGAGTTGAGAACTTGCGACTGGCAATCAGACTTGGAAACTTTTGAAAGTTCTCGCTGAAAAAGGAAAACACAAATAAGGCTGACAGAATAACTATACAAAAAAACCCACAAAATTAAGAGAACATGAGGACTCACTCATTTTAAAATTGGATTATTTAACAAGCAACCAGAATCAACCAAAACCTTGCCCCCTATTCTGGATGTTTTGACGAAGATGCAAAAGAATTTATAATACAAAAAAGTAGAATTGAGAATGAGATGCGTGAATAGGAATACCTTCACTAGAAAATGAATAACTGGTGTGAACCAAGAACTTTGTAGTACATCTTCTTAGAAACAGTTCAGTTTGTAACATGGGTCAGACTTTACATCGAGCTCTGCCATTGAACAATAAAATATTTATTTGGCTCAACTAATTTAAAAAATGTACAATTTGAATTTATGATCCAAACAGATGAAAATTTGGGAGAAAGATTTTTTTTTAAATTACATCAAAAAAAAGGAAGGAAAGATTTTACAGATTTGAATGCAAAGCCTGGACCATTAATGACAAATGCAAAAGAATTTTAAGTGAAACATGAAAGTCTGTTGACACTAGAGTTGAAGTAAAAACACAATGGTGGAGAAACTCAGCAGGTCAAAGTGTTCTTTATATAGCAAAGGTAAAAATACATAACCGATGTTTTGGGTTTGAACCCTTCATCAAGGTCCTAATAAAAGGATATGGGGGGTGAGTACGTGGTCCCAAAGGCAGGAGGTAAAAGGAGGAAGGGCACAGCAGAAAGCAGGGATGGCTAGATGAATAGAGAGGGGGAAGGGAAGGGGAAAAGGAGAGCAGGTTAGCAGAAACCTGAGAAGTCAATGTACATGCAATCCGGCTGGAGAGAGCCCAGACGAAAAATCAGGTGCTGTTCCTCCAATTTACGGATGGTAAAGAAATTTACATGTTACTCCAACCTCTGAAATGCAACCTTGCATACCCCAGGAGAAGGAATTAGTAATTGGAAAAAACACCATCAGTAAGAGCAATGTAATTTACAATTATTTTAAAACTTTTCAAGAATGATTATTTACAAATTCTATTTAATCAAGAATACAAATAGAACTAAAAGAATATGAAATCTAATTCTAGAACATTTCCAATCCTTTCCACTTAAGCAGTGTTGATTTGAGATCATTACAACAGATCAGGGTGTTCCACATCTGGAAGAGCAACAGGACACCAGAATGATTTCAAGGGGAACCACAAAGATAAATCATTAAAACTTACTATCAGAACAGAGAAGTGATAGGATTTTGGAATTTCTGGTTACCCAAGTTTTCAGGCTTCCTATCAGCGGCGTATCTATGCAAAATAGCGCCTATGGCAGGGGTGGCCAATTGCATCAAAATAAACGGCAACAAGGAGACCTGGCCTCGATGGCTGCCATGTTGTACTTGCCGTTATACAATTGAGATCGAACGCTAGGACAAGGAAGAAGGACAAGTGGACCGAGCATGGAAGAAACAGGTCTACGTTCCTTGAATGTCCAGGATAGCGGCAGTGATGCTCAGTAGGGGGCTTCCCTTCAAGTGGCGCCCCAAGCATATGCCATGCCCGCCAGACCCTAGATTCCCATCCTTTCCTGAAACATTCCAATGAATTGTTAGTTATACTTAATGAGTCTTCCTTCCCCAGTCTGAACTCAAATCATTTGCTTTAGTGGCTTCACAGAAGTGACCCCATAGCAAAGATGCAAAGGAAAAACGGGTCCTTTCCAAGTGCACCTTTTACTTAAATAATGTTAAGCATAAAATTCACACTGACTGATAAAGCAGCACCATCTACCAATCGCTGGTACAGAATATTAAACTTCTCCTGACCTACCACACTTGTCAATGAGTGGATTTAATGAACAGGAATAGAAAAACAGAACAAAATTGCCTACTCGAACGTGCACAGTACACAGAATAGGAAAACTAGAGGTCAAGCCAGGAGTGAAATAGAAAATGAAGTCATTACTCTGTGTGAGACCATGTGAATTCTCTGTACAATATCTTACTTTATAAACACAAAAAGCAGAATGAAATCAAAGTCGTGCAAGTCAGCAAAAGTAGCTTTGGACAACCTTCTTCCGCCCAGAGCAATTTTTGATGATCATTTATCACATGACGCACTAGAACTGCAACTTGGGGAAAAACACCATGGAATATTAAAAAGTGAACAGTTTAATCCACAATGTGTAAATCAGAAGGAAATTGGTGATTCTGAAAACAATCGCAAATCCACCTTAAAAAGGTGCACATTTTCTTTTTTTTTTATTTTTTATTTTTCACACCATAAACCACAGAAAAGGTGCACATTTTTGATGTACAATATCACTTGTAACCAATACTGTACCACATTTTACAACCTTACAAATTGGGATGGGATCAGAACTCTCAAAAGCCCCGATTCCAAGAAGCAATGCAGATATCAGAGTTGGCTAAGGAGTAGGATGTGGACAGGATTCTCAATAGAATCAAGGCACACTGCACATGGCTTCAGGCCAGCCATTCTCATCCTTTTTTCAGCTACAGCCCCCTTTGGACTCTGCTCAAAGTTATGGACCCCCTTCCCATGAACCAGTCAAATTTTGATTTCTTCCTTACTTCTACCGACAATATATTAAAAAAAAAGTTACGCGAGACAAGAAAACAAGCTTTGACTTCAATGTGCTGCAGACCAAGGGGTCCCTGCTGAGAATGGCAACTCAAGGTAAATCAATGTGAGGGCCAGTTGTGCCCCAACAGTTAACCATTAAGTACACTGCAGGATTTCTCTTCTGGGGAAGGTCAGACCTGTATAAGAGGGACGGACTCCACTTGAACCGGAGGGGGACCAATGTGCTGGCAAGCAGATTTGCTAGAGCTGTGGGGGAAGTTTAAACTAGTTTGGCAGGGGGGTGGGGAACAGAGTGTGAGAGCAGTGGCAAGGGAGTATGCCCACCTCGCTAGGAATAAAAAAGAACAAAGGTAGGATGGAGATTAGGGTAGAAGGTAAAAAAGAGAATATATGTGAGGGTCATTCTCTGAGATGCATATATTTTTAATACAAGAAGCATAGTGAACAAGGTAGATGAGCTGAGAGCATGGATAGATACTTGGGGTCATGATATTGTGGCAATTAGTGAGACCTGGCAACAGGAGGGGCAGGACTGGCAACTTAATGTTCCAGGATACATTTGTTTTAGATGTGATAGATCAGGGGGTAAAAAAGGAGTTGCCATGAGGTGGCAAGATGGTATGGAGGGATCGACCAGTGAGGCTGTTTGGATGGAATTGAGGGGTGGAGGAGGCAAGAGGGTGCTAATAGGGGTGTATTACAGACCACCAAATGGGCCAAGAAAATTAGAGGAACAAATTTGTAGGGAGATAACGTATATGTGTGAAAATCATAAGGTAGTGATCATGGGAGATTTTAACTTCCCACACATTGATTGGGATACCCATATGGTTAGAGGGCTGGATGGGCTGGAGTTCGTTAAATGTGTTCAGGATTGTTTTCTAAATCAGTTAGTAGAAGAACCGACTCGGGATGGTGTAATACTGGATCTCCTGTTGGGGAACGAGCTAGGTCAGGTAGCGGACATTAATGTTGGAGAACCAATTGGGTCTAGTGATCATAATTCTGTTAGTTTTAGGGTAGTTTTCGAAGGAATAAGAAGGGATTTGGGGAGTATTGAGTGGGACAGGATATTTTCAGGTAAGGATGTTAATGAAAAATGGAGGATATTCAAAAAAGAAATTTTGAGGGTACAGAGTAGTTATGTCCCAGACTGGATCAAAGGAAAGGCTGGAAGTCATAGGGAGGCTTGGTTTTCGAGGAATATTGGAAATTTGGTTAGGAGAAAAAGTGAGGTGTACAAGAGGTATAAAGAGCAGGGAGCTGAGAAGTTGAAGGAGGACAACAAGGAGTGTAGAAGGAATCTTAAGAAAGAAATTAGAAAGGCCAAAAAAAGGCACGAAGAGGCTTTGGCAGACAGAGTAAAAATAAATCCAAAGGGTTTCTATAAGTACATTAAAAGTAAAAGATTAGTGAGAGATAAAATTGGACCCCTTGTAGATAGCGAGGGTAGGCTGAGTGAGAAGTCTGAGGAAATGGGGGAAATTTTGAATGATTTCTTTTCCTCGGTATTCACTAGGGAAAAAAATGTTGAACCAGTTGAAGTAAAGAAAAATAGTGGGGAGGTCATGAAGCATATAAGGATAACCGAGGAGGTAGTGATGGCTGTGTTAAAAAAGATAAAGGTGGATAAATCTCCTGGAATGGACAAAATATTCCCTAGGACACTCAGGGAGGCTAGTGGACAGTTAGTGAGGCCATTAACAGAGATATTTAGGATGTCACTGGCCACGGGGGTAGTACCAAAGGATTGGAGGGTGGCGCATGTGGTTCCTCTGTTTAAGAAAGGGTCCAAATGCAAACCTGGGAATTAGAGGCCTGTAAGTCTGACGTCTGTGGTGGGTAAGTTGATGGAAAGTGTTCTGAGGGATGCTATTTACAAATTTTTGGACGTACAAGGATTGATAGGGAGTAATCAGCATGGTTTTGTCAGGGGTAGATCATGCTTGACAAACCTGATTGAGTTCTTCGAGGGGGTTACAAAAAAGCTTGATGATGGGAAAGCTGTGGATGTTGTCTATTTGGACTTTAGTAAAGCTTTTGACAAAGTTCCCCACAGGAGGTTAGGAAAAAAGGTGGAGGCATTAGGTATAAATAAGGAGGTAGTGAAATGGATTCAGCAGTGGTTGGATGGAAGGTGTCAGAGAGTAGTGGTAGAAAATTGTTTGTCCAATTGGAGGCCGGTGACTAGTGGAGTTCCTCAGGGTTCGGTCCTGGGTCCACTATTATTTGTTATATATATTAACGATCTGGATGTAGGGGTGGAGAATTGGATAAGCAAGTTTGCGGATGACACAAAGATTGGTGGTGTTGTGGACAATGAGGTAGATTACCGTAGATTAAAAGGTGATTTAGGAAGGCTGGAGGTGTGGGGTGAGAAATGGCTGATGGAATTTAAAAACAGATAAATGTGAGGTCCTACATTTTGGAAAGGCAAATTTAAATAGGTCATATACATTGAATGGTAGACAATTGAGGAGTGCAGAGCAACAAAGGGATTTAGGAGTTGTGGTAAATAGTACCCTCAAGGCTGATACTCAGGTCGATGGTGTGGTGAAGAAGGCATTTGGAATGTTGGCCTTCATCAATCGGAGTATTGAATTCAAGAGTAGGGAGGTTATGATGAAATTGTACAAGGCATTGGTGAGGCCAAATTTGGAGTACTGTGTACAGTTTTGGTCACCAAATTATAGGAAGGATATAAACAAAATAGAGAGAGTGCAGAGAAGGTTCATGAGAATGTTGACAGGATGTTAGGGTTTGTGTAACAGAGGAAGGTTGAGCAGCCTGGGGCTTTTTTCTCTGGAGCGTAGAAGATTGAGGGGGATTTGATGGAGGTGTTCAAGATTTTAAAAGGGACAGAGAGTCAATGTGGATAGGCTTTTTCAATTAAGAGTGGGAGATATTCAAACCAGAGGCCATGGTTTAAGATTGAAGGGGGAAAATTATAAGGGGAACATGAGGGGAAATTTCTTGACGCAGAGGGTGGTGGGGATGTGGAATGAGCTTCCGGCATATGTGGTCGAGGCGGGATCATTGGTTACATTTAAGGAAAGACTGGATCGTTATATGGATAGGAGGGGACTAGAGGGGTATGGACCAGGTGCTGGTCAGTGGGACTCGGAGGGTGGGGATTTGCTACGGCATGGACTAGTCGGGCCGAACTGGCCTGTTCTGTGCTGTAAGTGGTTATATGGTTTATATGGATTTTACTCAGTAAGGGTCCATAAAGAGCACACAACTTTTCTGAAGTCGTAAGGATTTTGTATGTAACATCTGGATTATGGGTTTGGCAAACATTTCTGCAAAGAATATTTTGAGTGCAAGTTTTAGTGGATTAATAATTCTGGGCCCTAAGAAGAACAGAAATGCTCAGGTTACAACACCCATGTCATGAATGTTGGATAAATCCAGTTTGACATATCTTGCTACTTATTTCATTGTACATTTTAGAGCAGTTCTCAACTAGAAGTACAAGATGTATTAGAATTTTTAAACCATTAAGTTCAGAAATTCTCTTTGTGAGTTGGTTCCTAGAATGGGGTTGAATCTCTCTCTTCAACTAAAATGCCATGAGGATTTCTGGAGTAACTGGACAGAAGCCCGGAGAAAAGTTGTCTTGTGAGCATGAGCAGAAAAGAAGATGTACAAATTGCTGGGCATAGTATTGACACAAAAACAGCACCGACTGCCGATGGGTGGTGGTGACTAGGCCAAACATGCAGTCAAAATGGATGGAGAAAGGCTGCTCAGGCCAAATGCCTTTTTTTTTGTTCCAGACCTCCAATCTACTTGTAATAATTTCTTTTAAATCCCCTCACAGCAGGTACAGCTGCTTTCCTCACAATGCCTGTGACTTGGGTTCAAATCAGCTCCAATGCAGTGTGCATGGATCGCCTTAGCTCCCATTCCCTTCCACATCCCCCCAGAAATATGCAAATTGGTCATTAGTCATGATAAATTACCCCAAATGTGTAAGTGAATTGTCAAATCTGTCAGGAGTTGATGGAATGTGGGAAGAATTAAATGAATTTAGTGGATTAGTAAAAATGTGTTTGATTGTCAATGAGCCAAAAGGCTCCTTTTTATGTGTATGACAATTTGAATTAAGGTTTTTACATATTAGTCTCCTGGTTATTGAAATTTCTGATAAAAAAGTCATTTTGTACTCCAAACATCAATGTAAAACTTCCAAGAAATAGTGGATCAGAAGCGAAATGCAAAATATCACATGAAAAATTTGAGAAAGTCGTCTCGGAAGCAGGCCAAATTAACAGGTTTGAATTGACTAATTTTGGCTGCTTTTTGCTATGAAGTACAAACCCAACCTCCCCCCCCCCACACCCCCCTCCGAGGTTCAATCCTGGCAATATGTTCAAAATTTACCATGCAACTTTTGTTCTATTTTTCTTTAAGACCCCACAATCTCCAGCACCAAGTGCGTGCTGCCACAGTGATTGGTAGATGACTGCAAAAATTGAAATTACCGCAAACTCAGAATAAGTGGTGGCAACTGAATTTACGCTGAGATTATGCTGTGGAGTGTAGATGCCAGCAGACGCACCACTCACTGCTGTTGCACTTAGGTGAGAAATATTTTCTTTGTTCTTTTCAAGGAGAGCCTGGCGTGGGAGCTTTGTAGCCGAATATCCTGGTGCTCGCCCTGATTGTCCTGGCTAAAAGAGGAACAGGAAAGAGAATGAGACTGAATAATGTCAACATAGCAGTGGTCTTGGTGCACGACTTGAAAGGATCACATTATAGCATTTTGACATTTTTATATTGTGCTTAGCCAAATTATCAAACTTGGTTGGCAGGAATATTACTGAATTGACGTAACAGGGTGAAGCTTTAGAAAGAACAATTAGCTGGCTGTGACTGCCTTTTCCTCAGGAGAGCTCAGTATACAAAATGTAGGTGTTAATCTGTAGCATACAAAAATTGAAGTTCAATCAAGTTTTAGTTGAATGAGAAAACTAATTGCATTTCACACGTGTAACTAATTTCATAGAAGGGCTGCACGATTAGCGTATCACTATTACAGCACCAGAGATTCAGGTTCGAATCTGGCACTGTCCATGGAGTTTATTCTCCTGATGACCGCATGGATTTCCTCTGGGATCTCCAGTTTCCAAAAATGTACGGGGTTTGCAGGTTAATTGGTGCATTTGGGTGGCACAGGTTCGGAGGCCAGGTCGGCCCATTGCTATGCTGTTTCTCTAAAAAAATTTTTTAAATCTCATGCACCACGTGGAACAACATTAGGAACCAGAAGACATTTGTGTGTCTTGACGCAAGTCCAAAATTCACAGCAAATTCATCCAGAGTAGAGATTAGCAGCTGTCTCAAATATCACAATTTCTATAATTGATAGAAATGACTTAAAAGGTTTATGGTATGTTGTTTAAATAGAAGACATTGGTTTTTTTTGAAGTTATAAATGAACAACTCAGACACCCAAGATAGAACATTGCAGCACAGTACAGGCCCTTCGGCCCACAAAGATAACAAGCTTGCAGGGCGGCGACTGACCTTGCGTCCAGACATTGGGGGCCGAGAGATTGGTGAGAAACAAACACTACCACCAATAGCAGAGCGAAACGTGCTGTTGGGTGTAGCAATTGAAGTGCCATTTAGCTAAGACAAAAGCAGGAAAGAGCAAGTATTAATACAAAGGTGGTGAAGTCAAAGGCACATCAAGATTTTAGTGTCAACACAGGAACCAGAATTATTAACAGCAAACTGTGCTCTTCTAATCCATGCTTTGCAATACTGTATATTAGAGAATGTGTAGCAATAAGCACAGATTATAGCATACGTGATCATTAATGATAACAATGGAAATCATGAGATATGGAAAAGTTACAAGTTTGTGTACCCATACGCTTTACGGTCATCAATGGGAGACATCAGAATGTATTCACTGCTTTAATTCAGACACCATCAGCTAACAGACAAATCCCAAAACTGAATTAACAAATTCAGAGCCCTTACCTTCCGTAATTTCCCAGGTGTATTCATCGCATTAACCCTTCGCTTGCTTGGTGTTTTCGGGGCACTGCCATACAACATTTCCTCCTCAATCAGCCTACTTTTTTTCAGTTGCTGCCAATATAAACAATATCCTATTAATCACTAATCAGATACATGTTGGGGTTTTCGTTCATTAATCACAATTAATGTGGCTCTTCTTTCTGCTGGTTACATATTCTGTTAGAACACAGTCATTCCAGTGATTAAAAAGCCTTTAGACTTTTAATCGCAGACATTAGTACTGCTGTAAAATAAACAGCGTAGCCTTACCCGCTCTTGTTTCTCACGTTCCTTCTCAAATCTATGTTGCTCCCATTGTTTGGATACATAATCCATAAAATTTTGTCCATTAACCAAAAACCGTGAACAATGCTGCTGTTCCCAGGCATCAATCTGCATTTTTAACTCTTCTTCCAGCTAAAATAAAGAGGTACTTCAGCAACAACAATTAAAATGTAAAACAATGAATGGAGCTTTCACTCCAGAGACTCAACGCCTTCAATTCCAACTTTATATGTTAAGCAATCCAATCCAAATCAGACAAAATTAAATGTTATTAACAATGAGATACTATACAAGTAGAAAATCAGGCACATGCACTCAGCAGAGTTTTGAAGATACAAATGGAAAGTTGGTTCACATATAGATAAAATGGCTTTGATTACACCAAACACGGTCAGACCCTCTGTGGAGTACTCCATTTCAGTTGTAGGTGTTGAAAGTAAACCGATTAAAACATTTAAAGTGACACTTTTAACAGGACAGGGGCAAATTTATTAACAAGATGACAATGAGAAAATCAGATGAAACCAGGAAGCATTTTCCATTACATAGAAATGGCAACACAATGAAGGTTCAACTTCAAGCCCTAGGTTAAAGGTTCCATTATTGTCATAATACTACATTTAGAAGGTAACATACATGAATTTTTTTTTTAATTTTTAAAAAGGCTTTGTCTACCCTAAGGATGGCAGAGAGTGACCACTTTGTCCAGCACCCCTCACAGAAATCCAGTGATTGTTACCAATATTAATTTAGCAATTAAAATATAGAACAAAACAGTTAAGCCGATGAGTGACATATCAATTATAAATGGTAAAGTAGGCTTAACATTTGCAGTAAGCTGTACTGATTCTTTATCAAAACAATGTTCGTTGAGAAAATTTAAAAAATTAGACAGAGCACAGTAACAGGCTCTTCCAGCCATGAGCCTCCACCCTCCCCCCCCCCCCCCCCCACGCCCATAACAGTAATTTTGAAAAAAAGAGCACCCAGAGGAAACCCACAGAGACACGGGGAGAACATACAAACTCCACCCCCCCCAGACAGTGCCGGATTTGAACCTGGGTCGCTGGCACTCTAATACCATTACGCTAATCCTGCCACCAAATTTTTGAATACTATGTGCTATCTTATCAAAATAAATGCCTTCCACTTCAGAAACACCCAGGTTTCTCAGTTTTAAACTTTAGCTACTCCTTGTTTACATCACTTAACCCACTCATACTATAACTGTTAAATTCACACAAGTTGGAGATTTCAATTTGTTCAAGGTGTAAAGTACACAATTACATACTTTAGGCAGCATTTTGAATAGCTTGGTTCGCTGCTTCTCCTCCTTTAAAAGGTTGCCTCCTCGGTTGGTGAACCGGTTTGGGTCTGACGCCTTCTTCTGTAAGCAGAGAATTTTAAACTCTTACTGTTTGCCTCAATGAAATTGCCTTCAACTTGGTTAATTACAGTAAAAAGAAAAGTGTATATCATGGCTAACGTGATTTTATGGTGTGAAAAATAAAAAATTAAAAAAATTTAAAAAAAACTTGGTTAATTACAGTGAGGATCCCTGGGTTATGGTAGATCTGACTTGCAAAAGTTTTACTTTAGCAAATTCTCCCATAGATTTTTAAAGAACTTTTCATGATAGCATAATTATTTTTTTCTGTCGTATTCACAAACTGGACAAAGTTTTTATTCTATTTGTTTAATAATGGAAAATGTTTGGGTGAATTATGCAATAGAATCAAATAATTACAAGTATATGCAGAACATTCTGACTAAAAGAAATTGGGCACAGTTCTCAGTAAAAGAACTCCTATTTTATTCTAAATTCCCGATACTTACCTCAAACCCCAAGTAAAGCTGCCAATTTTCTTCCCATTTCCAAACACTTTCAAATAGCTGATGGTGTACTTGATAATACTGCTTCAATCGATTCAGCTCCAAGTCATGAAGCTGCAACAAATCTGTGGTGTAATTCTCTAAGAGAAAGCAAAGGACATTTAACATTGCAGCCCAAATCAGTTTTTTGAATTAGAGTTCCAATAAAAATTCAAAACAGATAGCAATTGGAATAAAAGATTCAGCGCACAAACAAACAGCAGCATGAATCTGCGTAATAAGTCGGCAAGTTCTTCAATCAGGAAGAAGACCTTCCATTTGTATTTCCATTATAATGGCTGTCCAACATGTATCACCCCACATCTACAATTGAGAGTGTGGCCACAGCAGATTAGACAATTCCTTTAGCAGTAAAATGTTAGAAATCAATAGTTAAACCTTCATAATATGGGACAAAAGCTTGGCGCTGTTCAGAGCTGAAGAAACATTTGTCCCAGTAGGATGCCAGCTCTTGTCGGACAGCTTCAATCACATTTTTCAGATTTTGTATTTTCAGGACTTCGAGACGCTCCAACTCTGTCTGTAACTGATTCACAACATTATTTTTCATTAGCCATGCAAGGATTACAACTGAACTCCAACCACTGCAGTGTGGAAAATAATTATTGAATGAGAGTTCTGTTTTTTTAAAAACTGACTCAAGGAACAAGACTTCATTAGTAACATTATCAATATGACAACAGTTGAAAATATTCAATAACATTAAGATAACTTTGGTGATCAATATTTAGCACAAGTGTGACTCGTGGGGGGGGGGGGGGGGGAGAAAGAAAGCAGACAACAATTTAAATATTTCAACATTCATGTTTCCTGAAAAATGCACCATCTATACTCAAATAACAAGCACCATTTGTCTCATCATTCCTTAAATGATAAATGGCAATGTTACACATCAAAATACTTACTGCTTGCATTGTTTTACTTCTGGATCCAACCATGTGTACAGCAAAAGTATCCCGTTCTTCATCCGAAATCTTCAACCAGTCCCACAGGTTAATTATTTGACTTCTCAACTCGGAGCACTTTGCTTCATTCTGAGCCCTCTTCATCTCAAGCTAAAGAGAAATAGGAGCAAGGCTCTGTGATTAGTAAGGTGGCATCAGTGAAGTCGGAGATGCTCCAAGATTGAGAGGGGAGCACTAGAGGTTAGATTTTGCATGCATTATTTACCTGTTCAAGTAATGTTTTCAGGCCGATAATATTCTCATTGGACAGACAGAATGCATCCGCGTCCTCACATACAATCTCCCTCTCAAAGCTGGTGTCAGGCAGTTGATCAAGTTCATCCATGCACAAAATTATTTTTTTCTTTGTTTCCACAAACTCAGTCCTTCTGCGTTCCTGAAAATAAAAACATGCCTATTGGAGAATTCAGCAGTTCTGAGCAACGTATTAACACAATAAATTTATATCAAGAAGAGAGTTTGCACAAGACACGAAACACTACAGTCCTTATTTTTACACTTCTCCCATCATGAAAAATGAATTGCACACATTGCAGGAGCGCATACACGGAGGCCAACTCGGCCTGTAAAGTTATATCTACCTTGAATTAGACCATTTTTGAATGGAATCTCAGACTAACTTAACCAGCTTTGTAACTTCAAACTTTTAATTATTGGTTAACAAATTACTGAAAGGTACAATTGGTTAAACACCCAAAGCCTTTTTGTCGACAGCAGATTTCCATACCACAGCATCGTACCATTAAACTTTAAACTATTCCAAGTTCAAAATTCTTTGTGTGATGACCAAAAAAGTAAAGTTAAAGCCATTTAGACAATTTTAAGGTACAAGTTTGTCTAGGGTCTCAGAGATGGAGATCCTCAAAACAATGTGGATCATCTGCAAGATACCCAAGTAAACATTAGTTAAATTATTATTAGATGACATAGATGTGGACTTGTATTTTAATATCCCTAAATTGCTTTTTACCTTTTCTTCATTAAGTGAAGCAATGTGCTGACGAAATGCATTTAGCTGTTCAACGCTGGGGACGGCATCACAATCAATGGAGTAGCCTGTTGTACACAATATGTCACAAAGCTCTTCATCTTCCTCCTTAAGGCCCTTTAATTTTATCATCCTCTCTTTCTTCTCCTTCAAAAGGACTCCAAACGGGTCCGCAAATCTTTCTCCATCTGCAGCATTGTGCAATATTCTTCTGACTGCTATAAATACAAGTTTGATTTGCCAATCAGACCGTTTCGGAAAAAAAAAAGTGAAATCTCTTAACCTTCTCTCACACAAGCACTTCAAAGATTGGAGGGCAGTGAGGTTTAACTCTTACCAGCCGTGCATCCAAACCGAGTTCCTGGCACACTGTGTGAAGCTCTTTCTGGCACACAGCAATGCTCTTTTTCAGCCGTTGTCTCAAATTTTCTTCCTCTGCAATCATCATGTCCAAAAGCCCCTGTATGGAAGTAGGAGACAACTGATTTTTCTTGAAAGGATTTTGGCACTCATTCACGCATTTTAAAACCTTTAAACAAAATCATAACTCTCAACAATATACTATTATTTTACTGTTGAGTCCATTTTAATGGAATCACAATGAGGAGCCAATACATGTTAAAGAATTTTTTTTTAATCTGTAGATTTAAAAAGACAAAGTATCAACATAGTTGCAGTTGAAACAGAGGGCTGTTTAAAAAAAACATTTATAATAAAAAATGTGCTCATCTTGCAGAATCAAGAGAATATTTAATATAACCCTAGTATTCTGCATATTTCATTTGCTGGTAATAAAAAAGTCTTAAACAATCCCCGTGGCAATGTTCAGCTGGAAGGAATGAAATGTCACACCTGAACATGCAGGCCACAGCAGCCAGTCCAGATCATGTCAAGCTTTGTGCTGCAATTTCTTGCACAGCTTTGTGGTATTTCGGATTCTTATTTCCCAAGAATAATTCAGATTCCTTATTCCCAAAATTAATTCGTGCCACTTGCCTTAATATGCTTTTTAACAACTTCTGTTCTTTGCAGTCTTTGATCTTCTGGAATTCCAATCTCTTCCCAGATATTTCGAAGATGGGAAGTGCTGCATTGAGACAGGTGACTGACTCGCTGGCCAGTGCATCACTGGGAAAGAAGTTGAAACATTTCATGTGTGGTGTGAGCCAAGAATTAATGTAATATGAACAGAAAGAACACTCAAACCCACAAGTGACTGATCAGAATATAAATTATAAAATCTTACATAAGGGAAAAACGTATATTTCTACGTACTTAAGCAGGAGTAAGGTTAAAGTTCATTACTCTTGCCCAATCACCAATGAAGCAGCTTCAAAGCTCAGGTGGAGAACAGCCACTGAAAGAAAACTTTTAACATGTAGAAATTTCAATTGTAGAATACTCAAATTGGATTAAGAATTTAGTCACCATTGTAGAGTATTATTTAACATGGATTGATTAGAGCAAGGCAGTCCTATGGCACACATTAACATCCAGAAGGCATTTGGCAAGTGGAGCTGCAGACCGGCCACGCAGAGGACCAGCACAGGGAACTAGAAAATTCTCCGGTTAGAAGGAGAAGCAGAGGAGACAAACCACAGGCCAGTGACCACACTGGCAAACCAGAAGGGGCTCCAAGGCTGAAGAACTGAGGAGAGGTACGCCCGCAAGCTGCGGGGAACTGCGGTCACAGAACGGGATGTGAGAGGCTTCCTCATCGTGTCAGAGACATACATCTGGAGCTTGTATTGCTAACGGTTCAGATGGAAGGCTGTGTGGCTACAAAGGCTGCAGGTGCACTGGGGGGGGGGGGGGGGGGGGGGGGGGGAAGAGGTGTCTCTCTTTTGCTTCTCTATCTCTGACTGAAAGGGGCACTGGACAATTTCGGCTGATAGCAAATCTGTCCACCTTAAGGAAGAGGACGGCTCAGCCACATCCTCGCAGATGGGCATAGAGAGGATTTTCAGAACCTTTAATGCTGAACTGTATGACATGAAGGGTACAGGCAGAATACCACCCCCCCCCAAAAAAAAACCTCCTGACTAAGACAGAGAAAGTCTGGACTGCCAATTACCCTGGGGAGCTGAATGACTCCATCTGTTTCTTTGGGTCCCCAACAAGTCTCCGGAAGCAATGGCTGACTGACTGAATTGCACACGGCTCTGTGGGACTGGAGGAGGGCCCAAACCAGCTCGAAGAAGACAATGCTGTGCTCCTGGCAGACTCCATGATGAAGGGCATCATCATCATCATCAAGAAGGAGAGATCAGGAATCGGAGACCCATCACTGATAATTGTCAAATGCGTCCAAGGCCTTCGCCAATCAAGTCAAGTCTGCCAGGAGCAAGTAATCTTCACAGACCATACTGCACTGTTCTGTGCAGGAAGATCTAGGATAACTGCTAAGGAATGCTATCGCCTAAGTGCAGGACAGGGACTGCCCGGGACTGCCGTACGAGACCCAGGAATGGCCCAGTCTCGAGACCTCCATCCTGGTGGTCACCAGAGCTGATTTCGAGTTCATATGGGGGATCCGGGATTGAAATGGTCCGAAGAGTCGCCATGTTCAAGTCGCAGACAATGGGGCAAGGGCATACCCAATGTGGCCTTCAACCTGAGGACCACCTTCCTGTGTGTCTGCATCAGACGATGCTTGGAACCCAAGTACAAGGTCACCGAGTGCCACTCTGTGCTGATATTCTACCATCCCAGGTGTTGCAAAGTATAGGGCTGGCCCCATTGCCGCACAACGTCCCCCCAGTCAACTGGACTTGGCCACATGGAAAAGTTCTTCAAGACCAACACCTTTGACCACAAGGCCATCAGGCAGGGGTCAGCACAGAGCATCCTGAAGATTACGGAGAGATGAGGATTTGTTTCTTAGTGGGGTGGTTCCCTGAGCAGACCGTCCTGATCATCTGATGGAATGTCTCATCGCCAGATCTCACAAACAAGCACCAAGGACTTGGTCTGACTGTCAGTGAGAACCCAGCACAGTCAGATCCTTCCTGTATGACTGAAGCATCACCCACAATGCACGTTGTCCCAAGATGACTGCAGTGGGGTGGAGTGGAGAGAGTCGCCCATTCTATGCAGAGGACAGATTCGGTTAAGTGTGTGGAGAAGGATGCAGGGGTCATTGTCATGATTCATCCCCAGCAGCAGCTCAAGAGGACGAGCTGATCTACAGGCTGTTCCCAAGGACACACAGTCGGAACTGCTGGAAGACACTCTTTGGTTTGCCCAAAACCTGTCGGCCATTCAGCACATGGAGATGTTGGTGTGGGAATACTGCTGACTGGCTCATTCCAGGCAGCAGGACTACATGCTAAGAGATGTGAATAAAAAAAGGTGCTCTGCAGACAGTGTGACTGCAGTAAAAATACACAGAAATGCTGCAGGAATTCAGCGGTTCTGGAGGTAAAGATATATTACTGA